>NC_138773.1:21276168-21606168 GCF_965119305.1 Pelophylax lessonae
TCTGTCAGCCTGAACTCACCGGGGGTCCAAAGCCTGTCCTCCATACACAGACCACCAGCTTGGTCACATGGAGGTTCATGGCTTAAAAACTACCCAAGTGTGTGATGTGTCGATATAGATGTTTCCGTTTTTGTGTTGTATTTTGATGTACAGCTGATATTATTAAGGTTGACTTAGCTTTCTTCTGAATCATTATTGTACTGATGGTGCTTAGCTAGCAAGTTAAACTGAGCTTAGGAGTTGGATTTAGGTGGAGGATTAAGGCAAAAGGTTTGTAGCTTATGGGCACATTAGTGCCTGGTGTAGTTCCCCAAATTGGTCACTAGATGTAGCTATAGTTAGTGCCGGGAATCCTGCAGTGCAGAGTAGGCAATGTAAGTGTCACGGTAGCCACTAGAGGTCCCTCGAGTAGTGAGTGGGGTACATCAGTCATAGATAGTGGGGTAGTGTCAGCCCTGTCTTTGCCAGTGTGGGGCATCTTGGGTATAAGGGTTCTATGTAAACAGTCTGTTGTCGGTTAGTGTCAGGGAAATTGTATGCACAGTCATGCGCAAAGACGGCATGAAGATGTACACTTGCCAATAAGAATTTTCAAGAGACAACTAGAAGTTCCCTAACTCACGGACATGTGCGTAAGACTTCTCGAGTGACAACCAGACATGCATTCGTATATCGTATATGTGCATTAGCGTATGCGTGAATACTTGTTGCCCTCTTGTCTATTTAAACTGGCTCCATAGACCAGAAGATTGCTGAGTGGTCGTCAGCTTCTACCACCTGTGACCTGATCCTGTGCTTGTTCCTGTGCATACCCAGCCTGTTTGACTCTGCTCATTCCTGATACCTTATTGCTGACCCGGCTTGCGACTTGACACTGCCTTTTGCCTACCGTTCTGGTGCCTTCTCTGCTCACCTGATACCAACCCTGGCTAAGCCTCAACTCTTCTCTGGATCCTATTCTGTACCTCCGCTGCTTGGCCGTTACCGACTTCTGCCTGCCTGACCACCCAAGACCATGCATCTGCCTGCTCACCAGCTTGGTTGCTGCCTGCTGTCCTGCACCTGTTGCTGTGTACTGGCACCTCCCAGTCCACCAGTCTGCCTGCTGTTCTGCACCTGTTGGCGTGTATCTGCATCTGCCAGTCCACGAGCCTGTCCACTGTTTGGTACCTGCTGCAAGTACCTTCCGTCCAGGATCTCCAACCAGGCACCCGTGCCACTCTGTGCCCTTGTTAGAAAATGCTAATTGGCTAATGCGCATGCGCAAATTAGAGCCTGGCTAATACGCATTAGCCAATGCGCATGCGCATTCGCTAACGTGCGTGACCCCACGCACATTATGCGTTCTCACGTTCGCACGCGTTGACCCGGACGTTTTGGCGCCAAAGAAGGCCTATTTAAAGGCAGCTGGTGCATTTGCACTTTGCTGTTTTGTCTTTAGCTCTCCTGTGTTCCCGAACCTGCTTCCTGTTGATTCCTGTCTGATACCTGTTGACCTTTGGCTCATCCCTGACCTCACTTGTTTGCTGCCCGTCCTGACCCCGGCTCATTTTGACTACTCTTCTGGATTCTCCTTGTCGGCTCATCCATCTTCGGACCTTGACCGGTTACCCTCTGGTGGGGAGACCCTGGGGATCGCGACCTGGTATCCACCTGCAGCCAAATCCATCCTCACCATCAGAGGCGGGGATGCTTAGACCCCGCTCCTCAGGCTAGCCTGTGCTACTCACCTCAGGGGTTTCCATCCCAGCTCCGCCTGCCGGCAACGGTAAGCCTTCTCTGCACGACAGGCTTCCATCAGCCTCATAACAGCCCTGTTATATCTGGTCACCACCATCAGGAGAAACAGGACAGGAGGTCTGAGGGAAAGCCCTACCGTCAGCTTGGCCTCAACCAGGTTCAAGACTGTTGGTCATTGGAAGCATGCAAGGACCAAGACAGCCAAGATGTCATTTTTGAGGATTTAGCTTCTGGCAGCCTCCCATTAGTGGAGAGGCAAGGAGTGAGAGGGGCAGGACTAATGGATATGGGACATAGAACTATGCCAATACCTTAAAGTTATGGGTTGCTCTTCAACTCAGCTCCCATCTCTGTGGTTATCTGTTTGCAATTTAAGGAATGTGCCTTACCATTGAGATAAATAAAAGTGTAATTATGTGCATCAACTATGTTCCAATAAAGGATTTAAAGCCTGCCATTGTATGGACTTCTTTTTCTCCCAACCTCAAGAAAGGAACGTCTTCTGGAAATGAAATGTTTGCTGGGTAAGACTGCTATTGGGGTCCATGGCCATAAAGCCTGAGGATGAGGAAGGAATGGAAAAGACTATCGTTGGTGCGGGTTTGGTCAGGCCGGGGGATTCCACTGTCATTAATTTTTTACCAAGATCTTGTATTGATGATGGGAGAGCCAGATCACTGCGCAAAGCCTTCTCCAGCACATCCCAAAGATTCTCAATGGGGTTACGTTCTGGACATTGTGGTGGCCAATCCATGTGTGAAAATGATGTCTCATGCTCTCTGAACCACTCTTTCACAATTTGAGCCCGGTGAATCCTGGCATTGCCATCTTGGAATATGCCCGTGCCACCAGGGAAGAAAAAATCCATTGATGGAATAATCTGGTCATTCCGTATATTCAAGTAGTCAGCTGACCTCATTCTTTGGGCACATCCAGTAACTATCCAATAGGAGAGTTTGCATGCTTAGTTTAGTTAGTTGTTTAGTTAATTCCAGGTGGCGACTCTTTTTTGTTGGCCAGGCAGTGTATTACTTGGCAATGAAGCTATGGTGCCCAAAACAATGGAGCCAATTTATTCAGCCATAAAAAATTCCCCTCCTAAAAGATTTTATTAAGGCCATTAAAATACTCTATACTCATATATATATATATATATATATATATATATATATATATTAGTGATCAACCGATATTGATTTTTTGTTGCCGATACCAATATTTTGGTCAATGCATATCGGTATCGGTCTTCTATGACAGGTACTCTTGTGGAGGGATCTGGGGTCTAAAAAAATCCAAGCCCCTCCTCTGCACTTAAAAGCATTCAGAAAGCCAAGTTTGGCTGTTTTTAATGCTGTCATTTTTTTAAATTTGGCGCCGAGTACCCGGAAGTGATGTCATGACATCACTTCCGGGTTTTTGCAAGGAGACCCGATCAGAGCCGAATGCGGCTTTGATCGGGTCTTCGGCGGCCGTGCAGGCTGGTTCCCCGGGTCTCCCGGTGGAAAGGGAGACCCAGGCGAGCCGCGGAAGGTGGTGGGAGGGGGAGGACGTCCTTTCCCGCTCCTTATACAAGACAGCCGACCCTTGGCTATGGACGCCGGCACCGGGGTGATGCCTCTAGCTGCAGACATCACTTCGGTACAAGCACTTTCCTGAAATATCGGCAATATGGGTAACCTTGGTGGCCGATATATCGGGGAAAGTGCAGATCGGCCCTCAATATATCAGCTTTGCCGATAATCGGTCGATCCCTAAGATATATATATATATATATATATATATATACACACATACATATATATATATATATATATATTTTTTTTTTTTTTTTTTACTATTTAGGCTCCCTGTTCACATGAGGAAACTTGGAACTGCAGGTAAAATTGCCACAATTCTGCCCTCAATTCCAAATTGAGGCAAAACGCATGAGGCTTGATTGGGTGCCATTATGCCTAATGACACTCCAAACGTAGTGCGATCCGGCCGTGATTGCCATGTGCCAGAATCGTGTAGCAATTGCAATAAAATGCTTGTTTAAAAAAAATTAGCAGGAGCCTCTTTTGGGCGACAAATGCGCATAGGAGGGCCCATTGAAGGTAATGAGCTGCCCTATGCGCAACATGCAGAAATGTGTGTAGATTGTGTTTTCATAATCGCCAGTGGGAACACTCCGTCCAGCAGCGCCATTTTTGAACGAGGCCTAAGTCTTAGAATTATTTCCTTGCTTTTGAATGTTAGCAAATCTAAACTAAGCGCAGAAAACCCCATACCTTTCGATTTAAATTATTATATAATATATTATAAATATTTTAACATAGTCTGCTAAGAGGTCATTATATTGAAAGGTAAAAAATAAAGTATACCATTACCTGTACAGGAAGCCACTTTCAGGAAAACACCTGGAGAAGAGAAACATAGAATGTAATATGCTGATAAATACATTCTGTACACAGTTTTGCCCAGTAGGTGGCAGAAGATTACTGCTGCGTGTCTTCTATTACTACTTTTCCTTATATTAGAGCTAGGGTTACCCACTTTAGGTTTTACCCCCTTAATGACCAGGCCTTTTTTTGCAATACAGCACTGCGTTATTTTAACGGTCGTGTGACGCTGTACCCAAATAAATTTGATATCTTCTTTTTTCCCCACAAATAGCGCTTTCTTTTGGTGGTATTTGATCGCCTCTGTGGTTTTTATTTTTTGTGCTATAAACAAAAAAAGCGAGAATTTATAAAAAAAAAAAAAAACAATATTATTTACTTTCTGCCTCATTCACTGCACATGCAAAAAGCATTTGCAGTTTGAAATATTTGTAAAGCCTTCATATAAGCGCCGGTCACGAGGTCACGGTGCGAGCAGCGCGTCGCGACCTCGGAGCGGCCGCCACGGACTTCATAACATTGAAGTCTATGGCGGTCGCCTCTGGGTCACCCCAAAGAAGCTCCGGACCCTTTTTCTAGGTCGGAGCGACTTGTGTCGTTCCTATTAGAACGGGTCCGCAGCTTCCCTATGAGAGGCGACCTGCGGCGACCTGTGAGGCGACCAGGTCGCCTCACAGGTCGCCCTAGTGTGAACCGGCACTAAAGGACAACAAATCATGTTAGTAAATAAGTCAGACTCATTGTAGCTTCTTCATGAACATAAGATGTAGGCTTTACAGAACAAGTCCAGTTGAATCTGACCTACTACCACTAGATATACCATGACCTGGATAAATGAGAACCTTCACAGAAAGACTGTAGTCTTTAGGGTGAAATGTATTTCTGGTGGTTACAGAAGCTTTAACAGAAACTTCAAATTGCTACAAAAAAGGTTATTCTAAAATACTTGTAATACTTTTTTTCTTCTAAAAGGAGCATTTTTTTTGTTATTTTGTGCCATCAGATATCACTCACCCAGTATCAGGAATACGATGGGGCATAACATTTTCCAGCTGAACAGACATCGGTTTCCAAGCTGTTCTCGGCCGACAAGAGTCAAAGTTTGAGATTTCATCATTTAGACCACAAGAGAGTTTTAAATAGTCTCAACTTAGCAAATGGCTACCAAGGGTATTCTGAAAATCATATATTTGTAGCCAAATTCTGGTTATGAGTCTCTTCGTATCTTTGTGGCCAATATCTCACATTTCCACATCCATAAATCCCAGCTAGGCAATGCAGCTTGACTTTCTTCACTACAATATGGTTTTTAGGTCTACGAGGTTCCGGTGTGCTCTTGTTAGGTCTTCTGTCTTCTTATCTTCACAAGGACAAATTTATAGGTTCTTATAATTGAAGTTTTGCATGCCAAATACTCCCCAAAGCCATGTCAGTTCCATGTGAGACAAAAAAAAAAGTTCTACAACTATATCTTAATTGTCTCTCAAATGGTTTATCAATGTCCCCATTCTCTTTTGCCTCCATCAAAGTGTTTGAGTTGCCAAATGCACGTAAAACAATTCATCTCAATCACAATTACATAATTTTTTAATGAATACCACCTTGTCTGAACCAATTAGTTTCATTGTGCCTCAAGGCAACATAAGGAAAACAAAATATACAGTATCTTGTAAAATGAGAACACATTCTGCCTAGTGCACATGGTTGTACTAGAATGGTTTGTGTGCATCGTGATCGGGGCGTAACTACAGGGGTTGCAGGGGTTGCAATTGCAACCGGGCCCCATGCTCCAGGGTACCTGTGCGGCTCCCCTGTACACCTTGATAGGAGGGGTGGTGGGGGCAGCATGTAGAGAAATCACTGTCCTCCTTTTTCCTCCTATAGCTGAAGGACGAAAATGGAGGAGATTGGTACCTCTGTATTATGCTGCCCCTGCCGCCCCTCCTATCCAGTTCACTTGTGTTCTGATGTCTCTGGGCCCCTGTGTGCTCCCCTGGTCCCCCTCCCCCCCCCAGTGTGCTGCCCCCCCCCCCCCCCACTGTGCTGCCGGCTTCCTCCCTCCCCTCTCCTGCCAGCTCCTGCAGGGGATGTGTCAAAATAGAGAACCAGGAAGGGGTTGGTAAATATGTAATTTACCAGCTCCTTCCTTTTCTGAATGGACAGAGTCATAGTCAGTGACATTGTAAAAAAATAAAATAAAATTATAAAAAATAATATAATTAAAATATGAAAAAATAAAAACTACTGACACCAGTGGGGGAACTTCCAGGATCGCAAAGGTCACACTTGCAACCGGGCCCTGGCGCTCCACCACTATGGGGAGGCCCCAAGATGGCAGGAAGGGGGCCCACTGCAGAACTTGTGAAAGGGTCCCGTTACGGGACTGTAATAAAAGGCCAGGGGTCCAGGGGGCCCTTCATGGTTTCTTGCACCGGGGGCCCTGAAGGTTCTAGTTACGCCTCTGAATCGTGTCATTTTGTGATGACGAAAATGTAGATGTGTATGCTACATCATGGAATATTTTAGAACAATGCCATATAACACAGGATATTGTAGCACTAGGGAATTGTTAGCTCAGTGGTAGTCCTTCCCAGTGAGGTCAGTCCACTCCAAAAAGTTTGTTTAAAGTGGGAGTAAATTCCCTTGGTTGATTTCTACCTATAGGTAAGCAAATAATAAGGATTACCTATAGGTACAGTAAATATTTACTTTAGAAGCAGCTAGTGACGTCACCGACACATGGGCTCTGAAGGAACGGCACAAGCTGTTGCTTCAGGGCCCTGTGCCGTAAACAGTGACTCACGTGCCCATGTGCCACTGCGGCTCAGTCACTAATGCCGCCGAACCCCACAAACCCTGAAGGAAGACCGGGTGAAGATAAAGACATCTATAGCAGTGATTCAGTATTCAGACCCCCTTAAATTTTTCACTCTTTGTTATATTGCAGCCATTTGCTAAAATCATTTAAGTTCATTCTTCTTCCTCATGAATGTACACATAGCACCCCATACTGACAGAAAAACACAGAATTGTTGTCATTGTTGCAGATTTATTAAAAAAGAAAAACTGAAATATCACATGGTCCTAAGTATTCAGACCCTTTGCTGTGACACTCATATATTTAACTCAGGTGCTTTCCATTTCTTCTGATCATCCTTGAGATGGTTCTACACCTTCATTTGAGTCCAGCTGTGTTTGATTATACTGATTGGACTTGATTAGGAAAGCCATACACCTGTCTATATAAGACCTTCCAGATCACAATGCATGTCAGAGCAAATGAGAATCATGAGGTCAAAGGAACTGCCTGAAGAGCTCAGAGACAGAATTGTGGCAAGGCACAGATCTGGCCAAGGTTACAAAAATATTTCTGCTGCACTTAAGGTTCCTAAGAGCACAGTGGCCTCCATAATCCTCAAATGGAAGACGTTTGGGACGACCAGAACCCTTCCTAGAGCTGGCCGTCCGGCCAAACTGAGCAAGAGCCTTGGTGAGAGAGGTAAAGAAGAACCCAAAGATCACTGTGGCTGAGCTCCAGAGATGCAGTCAGGAGATGGGAGAAAGTTGTAGAAAGTCATCCATCACTGCAGCCCTCCACCAGTCGGGGCTTTATGGCAGAGTGGCCCGACGGAAGCCTCTCCTCAGTGTAAGACACATGAAAGCCCGCATGGAGTTTGCTAAAAAAACACCTGAAGGACTCCAAGATGGTGAGAAATAAGATTCTCTGGTCTGATGAGACCAAAATAGAACTTTTTGGCCTTAATTCTAAGCGGTATGTGTGGAGAAAACCAGGCACTGCTCATCACCTGTCCAATACAGTCCCAACAGTGAAGCATGGTGGTGGCAGCATCATGCTGTGGGGGTGTTTTTCAGCTGCAGGGACAGGGCGACTGGTTGCAATCGAGGGAAAGATGAATGCGGCCAAGTACAGGGATATCCTGGACAAAAACTTTCTCCAGAGTGCTCTGGACCTCAGACTGGGCCGAAGGTTTACCTTCCAACAAGACAATGACCCTAAGCACACAGCTAAAATAACGAAGGAGTGGCTTCACAACAACTCCGTGACTGTTCTTGAATGGCCCAGCCAGAGCCCTGACTTAAACCCAATTGAGCATCTCTGGAGAGACCTAAAAATGGCTGTCCACCAACGTTTACCATCCAACCTGACAGAACTGGAGAGGATCTGCAAGGAGGAATGGCAGAGGATCCCCAAATCCAGGTGTGAAAGACTTGTTGCATCTTTCCCAAAAAGACTCCTGGCTGTATTAGATCAAAAGGGGGCTTCTACTAAATACTGAGCAAAGGGTCTGAATACTTAGGACCATGTGATATTTCAGTTTTTCTTTTTTAATAAATCTGCAACAATGTCAACAATTCTGTGTTTTTCTGTCAGTATGGGGTGCTATGTGTACATTCATGAGGAAGAAGAATTAACCTAAATGATTTTAGCAAATGGCTGCAATATAACAAAGAGTGAAAAATTGAAGGGGGTCTGAATACTTTCCGTACCCACTGTAAGTCTGTCATAATGTGCCAGTATGCAGTAACACATTGTGACTACAACTTTATGCACTTGCTGACTCACTTTTATGAAAAAGAATGAAAAAGTTCACACATAAATTGGTTGCCTATGCAGGGGTTTTCACCATCACTAATAAAAGCAAGACAAAATACTTCAGCCTCCTGTCTCACTCTTCTGGTCTCAAGCCCAGACCTCAGGTCTGATCCCCAGACCAATGGACACAGCTACTTAAACTTATGTTCTTCAATGCACAACAGCTCTGGCCTTAATCCTCAGGCCATTGTCTGTCTCCTCCAGATAAACTTATTTCCCAACATCAATGAACACAGCTAGCAGCAGACAGCAATATTGGCTCACAACTGTCTACTAAGGTGAAGCCCTCTTGTCAACTAGACAGATACCTCCTGTCTCTCTGGTGAAGTATGGGGAGGTACAGCTTGGTGTGGTGGCAGAACACACACAGAGTCCACGTGCAATAATAATATTATATTTTAACAGAAGTCCAGCAAAAACAAACAGGCCCGGTTGGAAGGCAACCTAACAGGAAGCACCCACAAGCTGTAACAGTAAAATAAAAAACATATGACAGGCGCTTAGCCACATAACAGAACACAGTCCATATAGGGTCTAATGAGTCTTAAATGAAGAGTGGGAGGGGGGGGAAGGAAAGTCCAACATATAGGGCAGCCGTCCAGAACCAATAAGCCAAGGGCTCCACCAAGCTGAAGACAAAAAGTGAAAGAGGCGCCTCTAAGTGTGGACTGTAAAAACACATTTATTTAATAAAATTATGCACTCACATCTGTGCATATAAAAGAGCAAGTAACGAGACCCTCCTGGGAACTCCAAGACCGGTCAGTGGGGAAAGAAGTCATCTGGTCCGTGCTGCCATTCCGCGGGGACTGATCTCCTCTTCACCGTTGCCGGCAATGACGGCGGAGCAGGAGCAAGAGCGAGGCTCTGAAGTCCTTAGGTGGAAGACGAGGCTTGGTCAGCGGTAGCATATGGATGACGTCACAAGGAATGCAACGCGTTTCTGAGCATGCGTGCTGCCGAGGAGTAGGCAGCCGCGCTCCTTCTTCACAGCAGGCTGTGAACGCGTCGCATTCCTTGTGACCTCATCCATATGCTACCGCTGACCAAGCCTCGTCTTCCACCTAAGGACTTCAGAGCCTCGCTCTCGCTCCTGCTCCGCCGTCATTGCCGGCAACGGTGAAGAGGAGATCAGTCCCCGTGGGATGGCAGCACGGACCGGATGACTTTTTTCCCCACTGACCGGTCTTGGAGGTCCCAGGAGGGTCTCGTTACTTGCTCTTTTATATGCACAGATGTGAGTGCATAATTTTATTAAATAAATGTGTTTTTACAGTCCACACTTAGAGGCGCCTCTTTCTCTTTTTGTAACAGTAAAATGGCAGTAGAGTGGTGGACCAGAGGTGCAAACAGTGTTTGACTCGAGGAGCAGAATGCGGCCTGGCCGGTCTTCCCTACTCCTCCAGAATCTTTCCCTGATGCTAAGCACTGTCCCTGAGAGATGGGTAACCTATCCCTACTCTAGCCAATAGCAAAAATGTATGCCAAACCCAGGAGTCAGCATCTTAAATAGACTCTGCCTGACCCAAGATTGGCTGTCAGAGTCATATGTGATGTCAGCATCCAGTTGGATTGCTGCTGCCCTTTGACCGAGGAAACCATAGAGAAACTAGGTTCATCTCAACTTTCTCCTCCTCCTGATTTGCCACTGTGGACGAGCATCACCTGCAGTGGAGAAAGTAGACTGCACCTGCCTATAGGAGCACTTAACTATTTTCAGGTCCTAGATTATAAGGGCTGTCAACACCTGTCCACACACACTTCTTGTCTCTGGCAAGCCCTGGACACTTGGTTGGCGACTTCTTCCCACCCAAAACACTTTGAAGTCTCCAAGTCCCAGACCCTGATCAGAAAATTACAAAACCCAGAAAAAGATGAAAAACCATCTTTCTCCACTTAGAAAACGGACATTCCGGAGCCACTCAATCTGTTTTCTTGAGAACCCTCTGTCCCTTTCTTTTTTTTTTCCACAGTGGCAGGCCCTCGCACTGCCACAATACCCATAGGTTTTTGCAGGATAATAACTAATTTTGGTTAAATACCCATGGATACAAAAGAGAAGAATCTGACTTTGTATGACTACACAAATAGTGGCTAGGACCAAGTCAAAACGTTTTGTCCGTTAATGGTCATACTTAGACTATACATATTGATTTTTATGCATGCGGGGAGGTTCGGCGTGGTGCGGCGAAAGTAAACATTCAGAGTCCAAATGCAGTAACAGAACTGTGCACAATTACCTGGCGGGAAGTCAACCCTTCTGGGCTCACTCGCACTATATTGCTGTGAACATTGTAGCAGCAGGTCTCGGAGGCACAGACAGCATCTGTCTTGAGGGATGGACTGGGGCCTGGCTAGTCTGTGCCTAAATGGTGAGGTTTCCAGGAAGGATAGCATGTCCCTGCTCATTCCCTACTCCTCTGAAACCTCTCCCTATCGCGAATACTGTCCCTAACAGATGGGTGACCTGTACCTACACTACCCACTGATGAAATGTGCACCAAGCCTTGGAGCCAGAGTCCTAAATAGACTCTTCCTGACTTAAAATGGCCACCAGGATCACATGTGGCGGCAGCATCCAATCGGATAGCTTCTCTAGTGGTCCAGGAAACCGCAAGGGAACCGTGTTACTCTTGACTTCCTCTCCCTCTGCAATGCCACAGCAGTTGAGCACCACCTGTAGTGGGGAAAGTAGACTGCACCGGCCTACATGCAGAATATGACTGAAGGACATACGTGCAAAAACATTCAGAACTAGTGGTGGTTGAGTGCATTGGTGGACATTCTGCCCCACCTCTTTTTTTTTTAAATTATCATGTAATATACCAAGGACACTACCATGCTACTAATTTACTTCCTTATTTTCTATCGCCTTGACTACTATGCCAACTACTTACAACTGCAACCCCACTGGCCTACCTCTATACATACCCCCCACCCACCCCTTTCAGTCTATCATGGAATGGTCCTGTCAGACTCATCCACCCTACCAATCGTTCACTGTCCACAACTCTCCCATGTTCATTCCCTCCACTAGATTCCATTTGCCCAACAAAAAAAATTCAGACTAACTGTTTACTAAGCCATAAACTACTCTGCCCTGAGTAACATCACCAACCTCATCTCAAAGTATCACTCAACTGTCCTCTCTGCTCCTCCAAAGACCTCCTGCTCTCTAGCTCCCTTGTCCCCTCCTCCCATGCTCACCTCCATGACTTCTCCCTTCATGTTTTGAATCGTGTTTTTACTATGCTGTCTATCTTTTCTTTGTAATGCACTGCACAAATCTTTATTTTAATTAAAAAATGAAAATATGAAACTATGTAGGTAAACAATGTAAAAGTCACATTAACCACTTCCCGCCCACCCACCGTTAATTGATGGTGGAGCGGTGTGGCTGTAGTTCTGGGATGACATCAAATGAAGGTGCCGCAGAACCACCGCTCTTGCCTGCCCGCGGAGGCATACAGCACAGCAATCGAGGCCGCGCCATGTTCCTAGGACATGGCATGACCCCGATCTTGGTAAAGAGCCAATGATGCAGATCTTTACCCATGTGATTAGCTTTGTCCAATCACAGTCGGTCACATATAAATGCGAAAGTGCCGTTTATCGGTGCTCCTTGCCTCACACTGTCAGAGTGTGTGGATAGGTGAGCCGATCAGTGGCTCCTCCTCTAAGGGGAATCTAGGGCAGGTAATCCGGTGATAATCAGTGCCCTAATTACAGTAAAGCCCCAGCAGTGCCCATCAGTGAGACCAATCAGTGCACATCAGAGACAACAATTAATGCCCATCAGTGACCACAATCAGTCACCCCAATCAGTGCCCATCAGTGACCCCAATCAGTGCCCATCAGTGCATACTTATCTGTGCTGCCCACCAGTGCCACCTAAAAGTGCCCATCAGTGCAATCTATCAGTGCCCATCAGTGCGGCATATTAGTGCCTCCTCGTCAGAGCCACCTAATCAGTGCTCTTCAGTGCCGCCTTATCAGTGCCCATGAGGGCCACCATCGGTGCCCATCAGTGCAGCCTATCAGGGCCCATCAGTGTCGCCTCATCAGCTCAAATCAGTGAAGAAGAAAAATGACTTACCGTATTTTCCGGCGTATAAGACGACTGGGCGTATAAGACGACCCCCCTCATTTTCAAGTTAAAACATAGGTTTTGGGCTATACTCGCCGTATAAGACTACCCCCCTTCCGAAGCAAGGCAAAACCATTGAAAAACATCAGATTTCTCATAGATCTCCAAGGTACCCCAAGTACTGTAATACATGTAATCTCTCATAATATCTCCAAGGTACCCCAAGTATTACCAGTAGATGTAATCTCAAGACGCTGGCTGTGTGGGAATCCTGTATCGGTATACCGTATGTACCGTAGCTTTGGCTACATACAGTGTACCGCGCTGAGCCAATCACAGTGAGCGATGTATTCTATTATTGAATGCAAAGCCTGCTCGGATTAGCAGAGTCAGAGAGGCGGGCTGATGTTACTCCGCCAATCCGAGCAGGCTTTGCATTCAATAATAGAATACATCGCTCTCCCTGATTGGCTCAGCGCAGTACACTGTATGTAGCCGAAGCTACGGTATACCGGTACAGGATTCCCACACAGCCAGCATCTTGAGAGATTGCATCTACCGGTAATATTATACTTAGGTTACCTTGGAGATATTATACTCGGCGTAAAAGGCGACCCCCCATTTTTGGGGGATTTTTTTGAGGTTCAAAAGTAGTCTTATATGCCAGAAAATACAGTATTTACAAAATTAAATGACAGAAACTAAGTAAAACCTTTTTTTTTCAAAATTTTTGGGCTTTTTTCTTTTTTTTTTAGTAAAAAATAAAAAACCCAGAAGTGATTAAATACCACCAAAAGAAAGTTCTATAGTTCTATTTGTGTGAAAAAAATTCATTTTGGGCACAGCATTGCATGACCGCGTAATTGTCATTCAAAGTGTGACAGCGCTGAAAGCTGAAAATTGGCCTGGGCAGGAAGGGGGTGAAAGTGTCCGGTAGGCAAGTGTTTAAAAATGACTTTATAGTCAACCTACCATGGTAAACAAACTTATAGTCCCTAATACAAACAAATAAGTGTTTCCAAAGCCCATTTGTTTTTTTACTTTTTGGATGGCGTGGTGAGAGGTTAGAACCGCTGCCATGTGTCACTCACTCTTTCTACCTGGGAAAGTCCAGAATGTTACCATTTATGGATATGTTATTTGGAACACTTAGTAAAAAGTTCCATCTTGCTTGAGGTTCTTTTTTTTATTTTTTTCCTAAGAGCATCAAATACAACCAACAATTTTCTGGGGGAAATGTCTCCCTTCTTCGGTGTTTGAACAACATTTGTGATACAATTTGGATTAAATAACCTAGAAAGCCTGAATTGAGGCTGTCATGCTCTATCAACAATCTAGACCAGGGATCCTCAAACTACGGCCCTCCAGCTGTTGCGAAACTACACATCCCATGAGGCATTGTAAAACTCTGACATTCACTGACATGACTAGGCATGATGGGAATTGTAGTTCCTGAACAACTGGAGGGCCATAGTTTGAAGACCCCTGATCTAGACTGATGAAAGAAATGTAGGTTTGCTGCATTCACTAGCTGTTTAAGGAGATTGTGATTTCTAGTATATGTAGCACCCCTCTTTAGGCTGCTAGTATTAGGTAAATTTAGTTTTTGGCCTCATTGTAATCAGGGAGAGCAGTATTCATAGTGTCTGTTCTGCTGGTGCAAGCTCAGCTACCTTCCCCTGCATCCCACTAAGTTCTGGGATATAGTGGGTGGGAGAGCTTTGACCCTGGCTTGTATTTTCTTGCTTCTTCAGCCAATCCCTGGACAGGAGAGTGAATGACAAGCAGGGGGCTGAGAGGGGTATAAATAAGCTGGGGCCTGGAGCAGTTCCCTTTTGTTCCTGGGGGAGCAAGATCCATCCTGAGGGCTAAGGCATCCCGGGGAGACTACTTCCATCACCAAATAACTTATTTTGGGGTCCCAGCTCTTATTAGGGTTTAGGGACCACTGACCTAGCCTCTTGAAAGTACCTGAAAGCTCTACTGAGGATCCAGGTCACAGGCAACAAGTAAAGAAGTTGACTGATACTGCAGGTGGTATTAGAGTATTCAGGGCACAATTTGTACCCGCCATGTGGATTTTAGAGACTTTTCTTTGCACTATTTGGGAGAACACACTACAGTACATCCAGGACAATACTTCTGTTATGGGGTCCCTGTTTGAAATCTACACATTCAAGAAGGTGGTTCTCACCTTGAAGAAGCAGATCAGAGTGTTCCATTAAAGTTTGTTAGAAGTTTTCAGAGTATGCCAAGGCTCATCCTCACCTTATCCCAGTTCTCTCAGCAAATAAACTGCACAAAGGCATTCATTGCCTGTGTTCTGATTCAAGTGACTGTGAGCTACTGTGTGACTGGCTGCTATGTGCCTATCAGGGAATGGAACCTGAGATCAAACAGCCAGACCAGTCTCAGGTCTGTGCTACATATACAACTGTCCTGATCTCAGCTTGAGTCCTACAACAGCCATTTTTCTTAAGCCCGGGTGAAAAAAGGGCAAAGTGAAGCGTCTGAAAAGTATTGGCTATTGAGCTCACTACATGTTTTGGAATAAAAGCTTCCATTTGGATCTCATCATTTTCGGTGTGGCACGCCAAAGTTTTGATGCAACCATTCTTTTAGAAATGTACTAGTGTAACCTAAAAAGGAGGTAATATGGTATCTTCCAATGAAAGAATGGTATTCTCCTGTTGAAAACTGGTTTCCTTTCACTCTTTAGGGATCTTCTCTCACTTACCGTTGTGTCTCTGGGACAGGAAGTAAAGGGAAACCTTGCGGGTAGGTTCAGCATGATGCGGTGGGCAGAAAACAGATTTCAAGTGCAGTACAAGGAAAATATTGTAACAGACGCCAAGCTACACACCACAGACCCAGGCAAAAAGGCATTTTGACCGGGAGCACACACATATTGTAACAGGGAAGAGGCAGTAGATTGAAGATTCAGAGGTGCTGATAGCATCTGTATCAAGGAGTGGAATGTGACCTGGCTGTTTCATACCCACATGGAAGGATGGCCTGTCCCTGCACTTTCCCTACTCCTCCAGAGCCTTTCCCTGATGTAAACCACTGTCCCTGAACTGCCACTTGCAAAAATGTGTGCCATACCCGGGAGCCAAGGTCTTAAAAAGATTCTGCCTTACCGAAGATGGCCGCTAAAGTTGCATTGAGTGCCAGCATCAGATATATACCTCCCTGTGACCAAGGAAACCATAGAGGAACACAGAGCTTCCCCTTGACATCCTCCCCCATCTGAATTGCCACTATGGACTATTCCAATACCCTCCCCAATGGGACAAAGACCGCACACACACAAAAAAAAAAAATGAAAAGGTTTTACCCATCCCTACCTCATTCAAAACTTGGCTTTAGATATACTTTCAGCTTTAGGAGAGTCATTTAAGTTCAATGACACAGTGCTGTGCTGGAGCATCTTCGGAGGCCCAGCGTCTAGCAGTCGTTACACCCTGTTATACGAGGATTTAGAGTTTCATTTTAAGATATAGCCTAATCCCTCTATTAGTCCATAATACAAAGCCAGCTAATTGGCAGAACACGTTTATGGCTCAGGAACAAATCCCGGGACACAATCCCTTTATCCTCCAGACTGATGCCTCTTCATGGATCTGCACAATAGACAGACTGCCTCGGATTGTTGGCCTCCCTTTCAGAAAGAGTGTTTACTGACATCTGCCTTGCTCCACAGTGAATGGGCTTGTCACACATGACGTGTCCCTGGGTGGAAAGAAGAGCCGCTCGTTGTGTAGGCTCCCTATTGTTGGCAAAGTTTACCTTTCTGGATATAAAAGCTGAAGCGGCATTTATGTTTTTATTTTTACTCTTTCCCAATGCACTGTTTGACTTGACAGATAAAGGAGACTAAAAATAGACACAGAAACCTCCGTAAATGGAAAGAGGAGCCTTTAGATTTTTGGGTTTTTTTTTTGTTAACGTGTATTCATAATATATCATGTATTCAACAAAAGTTTTGTGTGAGATGCATATAACTCGAAACACAAATTAAGACTTGGTTTACAATAGGGATGGACCAATGGTTTGGCCCAAGCATGAGTTTGGGCCGAACATTTGCCTGTTCGGCCCTTCGCTGGACATCTGCCCAAACAGCACACAGTGTAAGCTGGCTGGTATGGCATGGGCCCCCCCCCCCCAATCCACACCACGCCCTTCGGGTCTGGTATAAATTTTAAGGGGAAGCCCACACCAAAATTAAAAAAAAAAAACCAGCGTAGGGTTATCCCTCAAAATCCCTACCAGACCCTTATTGGGGCATGCAGCCCAGCAGGTCAGGAAAGGGGAGGGGATGAGCGAGCGCCCCCCCATCCTGAACCATACTAGGCCACATGCCCTCAACATGAAGGGATGGGTGCTTTAGGGCAGGGGCGGCTCTGCCACCCTTCTCCCTAAAGTGGCTTGTCCCCATGTGGATGGGGGACAAGGAAATCTTCCCAACAGCCCTGGGCTGTAGTTGTCGGGGTCTGCGGATGGGGGGCTTTTCAGAATCTGGAAGCCCCCTTTACCCCCCCTTGCTCCCAGATCCCAGACCCCCTCCCCCATGTGAAAGTGGTCGGGTACATTGTACCCCTACCTATTCACCAAAAAAGTGTCAAAAAGTAAAAACCACAAGAAACAGTTTTTGACAAGTCCTTTATTAAAAAATAAAAAATAGTGTCCCTCGATATAAATCCATTGTCAATCACGATGCCCGCTGAACTTCCGATGAGCCCCCCGCCCGCAGACCTGGACAACCACCCATCAGGGTTGTCAGGAAGAGGCCCTTGTCCCCATCCACATAGGGACAAGGTGCTTTGAGGTGAGGGGGGGGGGCAAAAGCACCCACCCCCCCATGTTGAGGGCATGTGTCCTGGTATGATTTAGGATGGGGGGTTCTTGCTCATCCCCTCCCCTTTCCTGACCTGCTGGGCTGCATGCTTAGCTAAGGGTCTGGTATGGACCATGGAGAGGACCCCACACCGTTTTTTTTTTTTAATTTTGCCGTGGGGTTCCTCTGAAAATCTACGGACTGGGGGGACCCCATGGAGTTTTTTTTTTTTTTTTTTTCAATAGCGCGGATTACAATTTTAAATAGAATTTGACTTGTTTTATTTTCTTTAGAAATTTCATTTTTGCTGTAGCATGTTTTATGCATGCTACAGATGTGCCACTTTACAGGCACATTAAGTCCCCGTTCACACTAAGGCGACCTGTGAGGCGACCTGGTCGCCTCACAGGTCGCCGTATGTCGCCTTCCAAAGGGAAGCTGCGGACCCGTTCTAATAGGGGCGACACAAGTCGCTCCGACTTAGAAAAAGAGTCCGGAGCTTCTTTGGGGCGACCCGGAGGCGACCGCCATAGACTTCAATGTTATGAAGTCCGTGGAAGTCCGTGGCGGTCGCCCCTCTAAGTCGGATCGCCCCTATGTGAACGGTGCCTAAGAGGACCCCCTCAGGCACTATATTTAAAGGATTTTTTCATTTTAATTCTCGCACTTTAGGCATTATTAAAATCACTGCTCCTGAAAAAACAATTGTTTAAAAAAAAAAGAACAATTGATACATGTCCCCCAGGGCAGTATCCAGACCACCCCCCCCCCCCATACCCCTTTTATGGCCAATTACTTGCATAGAAGCCTTCAAAATGGGCACTTTTGATTTTTCCTGTACGGCTTCCATAGACTTCAATGGGGTTCGCCGTTTTGTTTAGTACATTTCCCCTGTTAGGGAGTTCTGCTGCGAACGGAACAGGGGGGTGTTCGGCCCATCCCTAGTTTACAACTGTGGGTGCGATCAAGAGCGTTCCCCTGTGTTGCGTGTAGGGCACCTCATTCATTCCCTCGCTGCCCTGTGTGGGGAAAATGCAGAAAAGAAATCCTTGACTCTCTTCCAAAAGCACGCCACACTGAACCATAAGGTTTGCGGTTTGGCGGGTGGAAAAATGCACGCGTTTGCAGATGCTAAAGATGCCATTAACAATTAATGGCGCTGCCATGGATCTGCTAAACGGCAATGTGTTTTTATGTGTGTCAGAAAAGCACAGGATTTTGTGTGCATTATCCACTTGCATAGTTGTGATTCTAGTCTAATGCACAGTTGAATATATTTACCACTGGCCTACCAGGTCAATTCTGACACTTCTCACATACATGTAAAAATCTGCATAATTCTGCTAGAAAATTACTTAGAACCCCCAAACACTGTATATTTTTTTTTTTTTTTGATAGTTGCACTAGAGAAAAAAATGGCTGTTGCAATTTTGTGTGTCACACAGTAATTTTTTAGAAAAATATCCACTTTAATGAATTTTAGTGAACACAAAGACAATATAATACTACATTTTTTAGTAAAATATAAAAGATGATGTTACCCCGAGTAAATACTGTAGATACAAAACATGCCTCGCTTTATAATTAAACACACCCGTGGAATGGCTACAAACTACAGTACATTAAATTATCCATAAGCGATGTTTTAGGAGCCTTTACAGGTTATCAGATTAGAGTTACACAGGAGGTCTGGCTCTAAAATTATTGCTTTTGCTTTCATGTTCACGGTGATATCTCACATGTGTGATGTGATTGCCATTTACGTATGTGTGCAGGACCGATGTGCGTATTCACCTTTGCATCGGGGGGGAACAGGGGTGCTTTTTCTTTTTTCTTTATTTATTTATTTTTAACACTGTACCTTTATTTTATTTTTGGGATTATCTGCATTGCTATAACAAGGGATGAACAATATCCCTTGTGATGGCATGGGTTGTGACAGATCCACTTTGTGGAGAGATGTGGGGTCTGTGAGACTCCATATCTTATCTGTGGCCTCCAAAGCAGCAGGTCATATGGAGATTGGTTTGATCTGCTGCTTCACAAGCTGATAATGGTTTGTATATAAACAAACCGAAACCAGAAATGACAAAATCCTCATCGTTTCCTGTTTCTGATCTAACAGAGGAAAAGGAACAATGTTAATTCCTTATTCTCTGTGTACTGCAGCCGATGCAGCCGGTCAGAGAGGTCCCGGTCTCCCCGATGGGACGGGAGAGCTAGGAAAAGGCAACAGCAGCGGGAGGAAGCGACCCCTTCTGCCACCTGTAGAAGCGATCCAGTGGCTATAAAGCTGTTCAAATCACCCCTAACATGAGTGTCATGGGAGCTCGGTCTCTGGCTTTGAGTGACATTCCAAGCTTGGTATCTAGGCCACAAGCGGCTGTCCAGCTGCATTCTGATCACAGAATGCAAAGCATTATCTGACTGGACAAGGCGGAATGGGCTGGTGATGATCTTAACCATGTTCAATCAGAGAAGAGTTTGAATTAATTTAGAAAATGCAAAGCAATCTGTGAATGGTGCCCGTGCCCATCTGCCATCCTCCTGTATTCACAATGCAGCAGGGCAGCTGCGCACATGGGACATGGGAAGCTAGTGGAGATCAGTGGAGTAGCTGTGTCTATAAAATGATTTCCGGCTTCTAGAGGGATGCCACAGGTATGTTATATACATAGTTTTATAGTGTGAGAATTGATTAAATGATTAGAGGTCTGCCAGTATGTCTGTCCATGTAGGCCAAGAGTTTATGTCCCATGGTGCCTATGCATACCCTGTGGATGTTGGGATTTATTTTAATTTTGTTGAGCAAGGGCTCAAGGGTCAGGGCAAAAATGAGCAGGGGACAATGGGCAGCCCTGTCTCAACCCATTCCTAATTGGGAACAGCTGAGACAGGGTACCGTTCACATTCACCTGTGCTTCTGGTGAATTCACTAATCCACTGGAGCAAGGATTCCCAAACTACGGCCCTCCAGTTGTTCAGGAACTACAATTCCCATCATGCTTAGTCATGTCTGTGATTTTCAGTTTTACAATGCCTCATGGGATGTGTAGTTCTGCAACAGCTGCAGGGCCATAGTTTGGGAATCCCTGCACTGGAGCATATGTGGTTCAATGCCCAATTTGGTTAGGACCACCTGTAGGTAAAGCCTAACCACCCTGCCAAATGCTTTTTTGGGATCCATTGAAAGGAGAAAACAGGGTGGATCGGTGTCGTTCACATGGGTCCAGTGGATGATCTTGATCGACCAGTTGGAGTTGTCCAATGCCTCCCTGCTCTAGCATGGTTACATTGGTCCAAGCTGGCCTGATCTCATTAGGGAAAACTACCCATACCTGTAATTCGTCTTTAAACTATACCTGTCCTGCTGTCTAAACTTTCTAACACATCCCAGATAGAACCAACAGAGAATTATTAATTGCCGAAATTCTCCAACATACACTCACCAGTGATCAGGGCAGATGTAAGAAGGAGGATCTTCGCTGAGGGCTTCATGAGAGCAGCTGGCGAGAAGAAGACCTGTGATAAGAAAAAGACAGGTGTTACTCAACCTAGATTCCCAAGGGTAAGGCTCCATGTACACGGGACGTTGTTTAAAGTCCCTTTGAATGCTGGAATTTTTAGGACGTTTGAAACGTCAGTTAGGTCGCGTTTGCACCCGCGTTTAGCGGGCGTTTGTGTTTAGAACCGTTCCTAGAGGTCAAAAAAATTATTCCCCTTTAAAATGCAAAAAACGCGAACGCTAAACACGGGTCATCGCATTCGGTCGCGTTTGGCCACGTTCGGTCGCGTTTTTGCGTTTGAAATGCTGGGAAACACACTTTCGAACGCAAATAATTGCGTTCCAAAAAACGTCCCTGAACTCAACTGCCTGCAAATGACTGTAAACGACCCTGTGTACATGGACAGATAAGATAACATGTAGGTGGGTTCAGGGGCTTCTGAAAAAAATGCCCAACTGCTCCTAAAGGGCTGTTTACAACGTCCCGTGTACATGGAGCCTTAGCTGGTCATAGGCAGACAGTAGCAGTTTCTTAGCAAAATCCCCCAACCACAGTATCCAATGTTTCTGCCAAGCTTTGTTGTCACATCCTGATCGTTGCGTAACTTTGCAAACACTGAAAAATTCTGCAGAATGGGAAACCTTATTAGGCAGTAAGATATGCAGAAGAGTCATAAGAGATACCAAAATTGACTACAGAAAGCAGAGATAGTAGAAGATGTACTACTGATAATATAGATATCTGAGTCAGGAAGATGTACTACAAGTACTAGAGATACCTGTGTGAGAGAAAGGGGCTTGTACTACAGGTAGTATATACACCTGTATGTGAGTCAACAAGATGTTCTACAGATATAGCAACACTTATATGGGACCTGGGAAAATGTGTTACAGATATTTATTGTATTGGAGGAAGATGGTCTACTGATAGAACAGACACCTGTGTGAGAGCGAGGAATATTTGCTACAGGTAGTACATAAACCTGTATGAGAGTCAAGAAAATTAATACAGATAAAAAAAAGACATCGGTATGAGGAAGATGTTCTACAGATAGTATACAACATCGTAGATGGTTACAGGGCCGTCTTTAATTATGATTGGACCCTGGGCAAATATTTTCTTGGGCCCTCCCAAAACCCACTTATTACCTATTTGCAGCCAGTGCAGGCTCAAGGGGCAGCTGCTTTGGGCCCCACAACAATGACTGGACCCAGGGTAGCCGCCCCTTTTGCCCTGTGTTAAAGACGGCCCTGGATGGTTATATGAAAGTCAGGAGGATGTACTACAGGTTGTACATGTAAAGAAAATAAGGAAGTAAATGGCACTGCCAAATATATGTATATGGAGAAAAAGAGGACTGTTTGAATGTATATATCTATATATAGGTCAGAAATGGAAGGACCTAATGTAAGTACAGATATAGAAATATATATGTTAACTCTTAAACACAATATGCTACTAAAATTGAAAACTGTGCATAGATGAACGAATAAAAATAAATATGCAAATAAGTGACTGGTAGTGATAAAGGGAAAAAACCCTTATAGGAATAAAGTGCATAAATAAAGTGACTGAGTGTTTCAGTGGAATAAATAGTGATAAACTAAATGAGGTACAACACAGCAATCAAAGTGAGAGTATAAAGTGCTAACGTGACTATATATATATATATATATATATATATATATATATAAAGCAACACCCACAAGAGGGATGTATGTGGGTGAATAAGGAATGATATCCAAACTGACGTGACTAATAAGTTTAAATATTAAAAGTGGAAATCAATAATAAGATGCAATGCGATTCCAAATCGCATAATTGCAGAGAGTGGAGAAACAATACAATAAGGTGAGGTATACAAATTTCTAAAATCTATAAAATTTTGTCCAAATTGCACAACAAAAAAGGGTTCCAGTGCAGGGTTGTGTGCGATTATAATTCCAATATAATAGTCCCAAATTGCAGGGAGAAAAAAAGTGCTTCAGTGCGGATATTGAATAGTGCAACTTCACAGCAGGGGTGACTTGTGTATCTCCAGTGCCTCTTTGAGTGTGGCCGGTGTAGTGGGTCAAGGTGCTCCCCACTCTCCCAGGACCGCACTTACCAGATATGGGGACCCTTACAGGGGTAATGCGCCTGTATTTCAAATTGAATATGGCTCCAGTATCCCTCAATGGTCATCAGGCGGTTCCTCTGGTTAATGGCATCAATAGGGGTCCTATTACCCTAGGATAAGTGTGAACACCACTGGGGGTCCTGTGATGTATATTCCCAATGGCCAGGTATAATCCGGTATATACATGTGAGGAAAGAAACTCGTATAGTGCAGTACCGTTTTAAAAACTTTAAAGTTTAATGATAAAATGTACTCACATATACTAAAGATAAATCGGGCATTCAAAATTAGCTAAAACCGGGAGGTCTATCGCGCTGTGGTAGTTTCAGAACGCTGTGCGTTCCAAAAGGTGGAAGTGATGCAGTGACGCTCTATGTGTTTCGTCATACAGACATCATCAGGAGTTTGCATATACAGTGGGGATCGAAAGTTTGGGCACCCCAGGTAAAAATTTGTATTAATGTGCATAAAGAAGCCAAGGAAAGATGAAAAAATCTCCAAAAGGCATCAAATTACAGATTTGACATTCTTATAATATGTCAAGAAGAGTTAGATTTTATTTCCATCATTGACACTTTCAAAATTACAGAAAACAAAAAAATGGTGTCTGCAAAAGTTTGGGCACCCTGCAAAATTTATAGCATGCACTGCCCCCTTTGAAAGACTGAGACCTGCCAGTGTCATGGATTGTTCTCAATCATCGTCTGGGAAGAAGACCAGGTGATGTCAATCTCAAAGGTTTTAAATGCTCAGACTCATCTGACCTTGCCCCAACAATCAGCACCATGAGATCTTCTAAGCAGTTGTCTAGAAAGCTGAAACTGAAAAAAGTTGACGCTCACAAAGCTGGAGAAGGCTATAAGAAGATAGCAAAGCGTTTTCAGATGTCAATATGCTCTGTTCAGAATGTAATTAAGAAATGGCAGTCATCAGGAACAGTGGAAGTTAAAGCAAGATCTGGAAGACCAAGAAAAATATCAGACAGAACAGCTGTCAGGATTGTGAGAAAAACAATTCAAAACCCACGTTTGACTACACGATCCCTCCAGAAATATCTGGCAGACACTGGAGTTGTGGTACACTATTCCACTATAAAGAGATACTTGTACAAATATGGTCTTCATGGAAGAGTCATCAGAAGAAAACCTCTTCTACGTCCTCACCACAAAAATCAGCGTTTGAACTTTGCAAATGAACATATAGACAAGCCTGATGCATTTTGGAAACAAGTTCTGTGGACCGATGAGGTTAAAATTGAACTTTTTGGCCGGAATGAGCAAAGGTACATTTGGAGAAGAAGGGGCACAGAATTTAATGAAAAGAACCTCTGTCCAACTGTTAAGCATGGTGGTGGATCAATCATGCTTTGGGGTGGTATTGCAACCAGTGGTACAGGGAACATATCACGAGTAGAAGGAAAAATGTATTCAATAAAATTTCAGCAAATTTTGGATGGTAACTTGATGCCATCTGTGAAAAAGCTGAAGTTAAAGAGAGGATGGCTTCTACAAATGGATAATGATCCTAAACACACCTCAAAATCCACGGGGGATTACATCAAGAGGCGTAAACTGAAGGTTTTGCCATGGTCTTCACAATCTCCTGACCTCAACATAATTGAAAATCTATGCATAGACCTTAAAAGAGCAGTGCGTGACAGACAGCCCAGAAATCTCAAAGAACTGGAAGACTTTTGTAAGGAAGAATGGGCAAAGATACCTCAAACAAGAATTGAAAGACTCTTGGCTGGCTACAAAAAGCGTTTACAAGCTGTGATACTTGCCAAAGGGGGCAGTACAAGATATTAACTCTGCAGGGTGCCCAAACTTTTGCAGACGCCATTTTTTTGTTTTCTGTAATTTTGAAAGTGTAAATGATGGAAATAAAATCTAACTTTTGTTGACATATTATAAGAATGTCTAATCTGTAATTTGATGCCTTTTGGAGATTTTTCCATCTTTCCTTGGCTTCTTTATGCACATTAATAAAATTTTTTACCTGGGGTGCCCAAACTTTCGATCCCCACTGTAGTTTTATGAGAGTCAGGGGATGCTCTACAGATAGTTCTATTAGAGTCAAAAAGATGTACTACAGATAGATAAATGAGATGTATTGTCGATAGTAGATCTGCAGTACTTATCTATATGAGAGTCATGAAGATGTATTAGTTATAGTAGATCTCCAGTAGACAAACCTGTGTGAGAGTCATGTAAATGTTCTAGAGATAGTAGATCTGCAGTATTTATCTATGGAAGAGTCATGTAGATGTATTGGAGATCATAGATTTACAGTAATTATCTGTGACAGTCATGTAAATGTTCTAGAGATAGAAGATCTGCAGTAGTTATCTATGAAAGAGTCATGGAGATGCTCTAGAGATAGAAGATCTGCAGTGGTTATCTAGGGAAGAGTCATGGAAATGTTCTAGATATAGTAGATCTGCAGTAGTTATCTATGGAAGAGTCAGATAGATGTATTGGAGATTGTAGATTTGCAGCAATTATCTATGTGAGAGTCATGTACAGTAGATATTAGTGAAGATAGTAGCTACGCAGTAGTTATCTATGGAACAGTCATGGAGATGTTCTAGAGATAGTAGATATGCAGTAGTTATCTAGAGAAGAGTCTTGGAAATGTTCTAGAGATAGTACATCTGCAGTAGTTATCTATGGAAGAGTCATGTAGATGTTCTAGGGATAATAAATCTTCAGTAGTTATCAATGGAAGGGTCATGGAGATATATTGGTGATAATATATCTGCAGTAGTTATCTATGGAAGAGTCATGGAGATGTTCTAGAGATAGTAGATTTGCAGTGGTTATCTAGGGAAGAGGCATGGAAATGTGCTATAGATGGAAGATCTTTTTGGAAAAAAAGAAGATCTTCAGTGTTAGTTATACATGGAAGAGTCAAAGAGATGTTCTAGAGATAGTAGATCTGCAGTAGTTGTCTATGAAAGAGTCATAGAGATGTTTTGGCGATAGTAGATCTGCAGTAATTAGCTAAGTGAAAGTCATGTAGATGCTTTAGAGATAAGCCCCGTACACACGAGTCGAAATTCGGCCAGGGAATTTTCGTTCGACGACCGATCTGCCGATTTTCGGCTTGTTAGTATGATGCTTCCGACAACCAACTCCGACTTTTCGGCCGAAAAAATTCTGGTGTGCAGGCTATAAAATTTTTGTCCTCCGTCGAAACACATCCGATTTTCGTGCAGTCAGTACAGATTTAGACAGGGAAAAATCCTATGAGCAAGACTAGGCATGCTCAGAGAAGAAAGAACACAAAGAAAGCAAACCAACACACGACATCACTTCTGAAGTAGAATTCTGTCGGTCGACAAAATTCGTGTGCAGTTTAGAGCACATTCCAACCAACAAAACACCACTCTGGACAAAAGATTGACGACCGGTCGGCGGAAATTCGTTGCGTGTGTACTAGGCTATAGTAGATCTGGAGTAGATATCTATGGAAGAGTCATGTAGCTATAGTGGAGATAGTAGATCTGCAGTAGACAGGCCTATGTGAGAGCCAGGAAGGCGATCTATGTACCAATAACAAACAGACAGTAAAGTTACCTTTATGTGACTTGGTGCTCCTCTGTCATGGAATTAGACCACTAAGAAGTGTTTCCTCTCTATATAGATGGAGACTGGAGGCTTTCTGGTGTAGTAGCAGAATTTCTTTCTTTTTGAATCCTGGTAATTATTGGAGATAAACATTGGCCATTACACGTCCTCTGAAAAATGACACCACTTAGGAACACAGTCATTATCCACTCTTTGGATCTATCCACCAGTCTTTATCTGGAGAAGAATCACACAATGCCTTCAGACACAATGCTGTGTACAATCCATGGTATAAACTAATACATACAGCCATTCAATTCACTTTTCAGTACAGGACTTGGTACCTCAGGTGCTGTATGTCTAATAATAGGTATCCCTATTGTCTCCAATAATTTAACTAATATGTCAGCTGCAAATGAAATAAAGGCCAATCGTACACATGCAAGAATAACGCTAAAAAATGGAGTATTAAAACAATGGAGAATTAAAACAATTGTTTTTTCTTTTTCTTGCTGCATCTCTTTGAGGAGACTTTTCTTTATTTTCTATCCCAGAGAGACAAGAAGTGAAGGGGAATTTCTCCAAAGCAAGAAGAAATTCTATTATAGTTGCCATTAAAACAAGTGTACCCATTGGAAAATATCTCCTCAATTCCTGCTCTAGCAACAACTGTATTTTTTTTTTTTCCATTTAATTTTTTTCTTTAGCGTTTCCTAACCTTTACCACCACTCAACTCATTTCTTCATGGTGCAGTTTCCACATACATTGCTTTGAGATTCTTCTCCAAGTTGACCTCATTTTATTCCACAGTTTTTCCATATTTGTTAACTGCACATTCATGCTAAGCATTTCCTATTCTTCCACAGCCAAAAGGTGCTCTATTTGTAGGGGGGTTGGAAATAGCCAGTTAGGTGCTGCCCCAGACGGGAGGGTAAAAGTTAATGCTTTTCAGGCTCATAGGTTTTTTGGCTGTTTTTTTTCCTGGGTCCGATCCACTGATCCTATATTATTAAAGACGGGCAGTGGTCTAGAGTGGAGAGGCCCGGGCCCGTAAAAGGCCCAAGAGAGAGAGATCAGGAGGGGGGGGGGGAACATGGGAGTAGAGCTGAGAGTTTCCTCAGAGACCCAGCACCCAGCGCCCATAGGGGAAAGTAGCGGAGAATAGCACAAATGAGGAACAAAATAATGTTGCTTGTCATGGCCATGATGTAAAGGTCTTTGGAACCTGGGGTTCACCCAGAAGAAACCAGCAGCTGGAGAATGCCACGGATGGACTCTGTATTATACATGGACTCTACCTTTGCAGGTATGCTGGGGCAGCACACAGCCTGAGTAAAGCCTGGTACACACAAGCCGAATGTTGGGAGAGAATGGCCGGTTAAAAAAAAAAAAAAAACTGGCCGACAATTGGCCCATGTGTATTTTGTTCTGTCAGACGTGCATGATGGAAAACCAGCATCTCATGGATTACCTTTCAGTGCTCTCAGCCAATGGCAGATAGCACTGATCGGAGTGTTCTGGTGGGGGGCCGTCGCTGTCAGAACACAACAGCTCAGCGGGGGAGATCCCTGAACTGACCTTGCATGGTTAGTACAGCAGCTCCAAGCAGAGCTGACGTGTTTTTTTTGTTAAACCCGCGGGGTTGAAAGAAAAAAAATGAATAGGGTGTACCTGGCTTTAGGGTTAGGGATGTAGGAAAGAATAATGTTTCCACGTGTTGGACTCTGTAATGCTTTTTGCACTTTTTCAAGTAAAGTTTTGAAAACTTTTTCCCCTCCTTGTCTAAAGTTACTAAAGGGGTGTAGTGCAAGTAACTGTCACCATCTCATGGTTCAGGTCACTTGAGGTATGAAGACATCAGTATGGGAGTAGTACGGCGTGAAGACAGAAGGGTTACCTTTGCTAACAGAAGCCTGTCAATAAGCTTGTGCTTGAGATAGATGGATAGCCTCTTGCAGGAGGGAGTTTTTGTTGGTACCCTCTCAGTGAGGGGTCTGTCTCTCATAGCCCTGAGAGAAGACTCACACTGCAGAAGCCCCCAGCCTATGTCCAGGTACAGAAGAGTTAAGTGAAGTGCACACATTAGAGTCCATGCTATGTGCATGGCAGGACCCCATACCATTACTGGAATTAAGGTACCGATGATATGCTGGACAGGTGGATGTGGACAAGGCTCACTGTGTCCCTCCTAACTGCAAGTTACAGAGAAGGTGTATATTCTCACATGAACCCAAGAGTTAACTAGAGAACAGTTACAGTGCAAGTGTACATGGCATACGTTCATCTGTAAAAGTAGAGGCCTGCCTTAAGGTTGAGTATTCCCCCACAGCAGCCTCAGACTTGTCCTAGGGCATTGATGAAAATGGCACAAGAGTAAAAGGTACCCCATGAGTAGAGCAGAGTAATCCTGTTACAGTTGCCTAGCGTAGACAGGAAAAACCGACCCCAGGGTAGGCCTCTCATGTGACCCTTGCTTCGCACCCTGTGAGGAGGGAAACATGGAGGACATGATGAAAACCATAGAACCCTACCCCCTTACTACATATTGGATTCAGATATGTTAATTGGCTAATCATCTGCATGCCTCAGCAGAAATGCAGATTCTTCAGACAAGGCAACATTTTTCTAGTCTTCATCTGTCCAATTTCGGCGATCCTGTGCCCTTCGCAGCCTCAGCTTTCTGATCTTGGCTTACAGGAACCCAGCATGGTCTTCTGCTGTCGTAGCCCAGCCACTTCTAGGTTCAAAATGTCATGCACTGAAATGCTTTTCTGTAACCTTTTTGTCAAATCCAACAAGTCGACCAAATCCCCTTTGACTCAAAAACACCATGGAGCATCAGTTCTGTGGACAGCAATGCCTTGATGATGAGAAAGGTGTCCTCTGACCACCCACCCCCCCTCAATAACAAGGGGCTTATGTCCACAGAACTGATGCTCACTGAATGGTCTTTGCATTGTAAACTCTGGAGACTGTTATATGTGAAAATTACAAAAGATTGGCATTTACAGAAATACTTTTAAAAAAGCAACTCTAATGCCTCGTACACACGCAACGATTATCGGCCGACCGATCGGCAGTCTTTTGTCCAGTGTTGTTGTGTTGGTTGAAATGTTCTCTAGACTGCACACAAATTTTCTTGGCCAACAAAAACCAACTTCAGAAGTGATGTCATGTGCTGGTTTACTTTCCGTGTGTTTTTTCTTCTCTGAGCATGCCAAGTCTTGCTCATCAGATTTTTGTCTGCCGAAATCTGTACTGACTGACGGAAAATCGGCCGTTCTGTTGATGGCCAACAAAAATGTTATAGCATGCACACCAGATTTTGTTCGGCCGAAAAGTCGGAGTCGGTTGTCGGAAGCATCATACTAACAAGCCGAAAATCGGCCGATCGGACGTTGGCCGAAAATTCACGGCCAACTATCGATGCGTGTGTACGAGGCTTAATTACTAAAGTCCTCCCAGAAGGTGAGGCGAGTTCACATCCTTCCTGGCAGGAGTTATATACATTCTGGGAGAAAAAGTGTTCTTTTAATATGGGAAAAAAATCTAGTGCAAACTTGAGATATCCACCGCAGACTCTTAAGCCCTGTACACATGAGAAAAGTTTTGTCCGGGAAATTTTCGTCCGACGACCGATCTGCCAATTTTCGGCTTGTTAGTATGGTGCTTTCGACAGCCGACTCCGACTTTTCGGCTGACAAATTCCTGGTGTGCAGGCATTAAAATTTTTGTCCTCCGTCAAAACACGTCCGATTTTTGTCTCATTAGTACAGATTTCGATGGGGAAAAAATCTTATGAGCAAGACTGGGCATGCTCAGAGATGAAAGAACACATACAAAGCAATCCAACACATGATATCACTTCTGAAGTAGAATTCTGTCGTGCGGGAAAATTAGTGTGCAGTCTAGAGCACATTCCAACCAACAGACACCACTCTGGACAAAAGACGGACGACCGGTCGGCGGAAATTCGTTGCGTGTGTACGGGGCTTTAGAAAGGAGGTATTGTGGATTTTCAACCTCAAGACCAAATTACCGTCTGGCATGAATTTTCGATATATTGTTGAGCTTTTTCTCAACTAAATTTAGGTGTGTGTGTGGGTCTTTCTGGTTTGTGATGTGACTAAAGCCTCGTACACACGCATCGATTATTGGCTGGGAATTTTCGGCCAACGTTCGATCGGCCGATTTTCGGCTTGTTAGTATGATGCTTCCGACAACCGACTTTTCGGCCGAAAAAAATCTGGTGTGCAGGCTATAAAATTTTTGTTGGCCGTCAACACAACGCCAATTTTCCGTCAGTCAGTACAGATTTCGGCAGACAAAAATCTGATGAGCAAGTCTGGGCATGCTCAGAGAAGAAAAACACACGGAAAGTAAACCAGCACATGACATACTTCTGAAGTAGATTTTTGTTGGCCGAGAAAATTTGTGTGCAGTCTAGGCACATTCCAACCAACAAAACACCACTCTGGACAAAAGTCGGACGATCGGTCGGCCGATAATCGTTGCGTGTGTCTGAGGCATTACATGTTTATTTTCTTGTTTTTACTTAGATCTATTTTGCCTATCTCCTGACCTCAATATCCTCATGATCTGTTTTGAAAGGTACCACCCTGCAGAGAGTGTACACGTGCAGCGGTGTCTCTTTACCTCAATTAAATGACATCATTTAATGAGTGGGAGTGGACTTCATTATCTTTTTGTGTATTCTTTGTATATCTGTTAAGTTTCTTATTTTAATTGTGCTGTGAACAAGGCTTAGTGTTGAAATGCATCAGCCGTTGCTTTCAAACATGGTCATGTTCCGATAAAGATTTCAGGTGGAATCTCCAGGGTTGCCAGCTCTTCTGTGTGCTTGAACTAATGTCAATGGATGTACGGGAGGACATCAGAGCCAGAGCACCTGGAGTGGATTTACCGCGGTTCACTCATTACATCCTCGGTTCCAGAGTTCAGAGCGGAGCTTCCCTGCATTTCTTCCAGTGCAGACTTGGTTGGGTTAGAGCAGGTGGTGGATAGGGGATGAGGTCCCCCATGAAAATTACCCAAATACTCGTGCTACGGTGAATAAATATCGGCAGCTGCTGTGTACAAAGTGTACATCACTCATAAATACAAATAAATACAGTGCTTGCAATTATACCAAAAAAATTGTGAAATCAGATAAAAGTCCAAAAACGTCCAATCAAAAATGAATATGCAATATGCACATGACATCTCCATATGATAAAGTGTTCTTGTGCACCAATCTTCTTATAAGTGCAGATGTGCTCCAAACTCACTCCATACTGTGGCACACACCCCTCCTGTATCCCCACTTACCAGAGATAATGGACTCCCAGCTTTCCAGTTTGGGGGACAAAACACGCTTGAATCTGGTATAGGAAATGGCTGGTCACAAGGGTCCAATGTAAACCTCCCCAGCATGGCTCTCAGACATTCAGGATGCTCCCCAAATTCCAAAATAAGAAAGGGAGCCAACAGTGAAGTACTGTAAAGCTAATATTTATTGCGCAGTAAAAATAAATACTTACAGGACAAAAGATAAAACGGGCATGTAAAAATGCAAGGAATCTCCTGGGAACGCCAAAACCAGCGTGTGTTCCACGATAACTGGAAGTAATGTCGTTAGGACTCGAAGTTGGAAATTGCGTCAACGCGTTTTGCCCTCCCACAGATTGGAGCACAAGAGCACATTATCATATGGAGAGGTAGTTTGCATATTGCAGAATACATTTTTGATTGGACTTTTATCTGAGGTCACCCTCTTGTTGGTGAGGAGCTGACCCTCTCCGTGTAGCACACGACAGGTGACCTGGTCCCCCCTTTTAGATGGGCTTCAGGTGTTCAGCAGACTATTTAAGCCCTATCCTGTAACCAAATGGAACACAGTGCCCTCCCACAGATTGGAGCACAAGAGCACATTATCATATGGAGAGGTAATTTGCATATTGCAGAATATATTTTTGATTGGGCTTTTATCTGAGGTCTCCCTCTGGTTGGTGAGGAGCTGACCCTCTCCGTGTAACACACGACAGGTGACCTGGTCCCCCCTTTCAGATGGGCTTCAGGTGTTCGGCAGACTATTGAAGCCCTATCTTGTAACCACATGGTACACAGTGGGCATAATGCAAGGAGTGTCCCCAGCCATTGGAGGTTTGTTGCTATAATGACCAGTATGGTAATTAAATGGATTTAGGACCAACTATACAAGCACACCCAAGGCAAAAATTGAGTTCCGCATGGGCTGTGGACTGAGAGTAGCCATATGATTAGGCCTTAGTCATCCCTGTTCTAAAATGGGCCCCCTACTGAAGAGTGTGGGTGACTTTGTCACAGTTGGCCCTGCTTTTACACTATCGTACTCCAGCTGCTGCTATATACTACCCCATATCATCCTGGTGCTCTGCTGTCAATCCAAGGTCTGCCTACAAGAATACAATGGGGGGAACTGAACAGGTGTTCATTGATGAGACAGGATGAAAAATCTATGCAAATAACTTAAGAAAATTAAACTTTCATGTTAATTTTTAACCAGAGCTAAAACCTTTTGGAAAAAAACGCTAAAAAGTCTCCAAAATTTGGTCCTGTAGCAGCCAAAATTGAAGGCCAAGGTATTTGGCAACAGAAAGAGTCAGCAAAAAGGGCCCATAGTTAGTTCGCAGAGGCACCTGAAATGGTTGTTCAAAGGAAAGGCGTGGGTCGCCTGCTTTGGTAAAACATCCAATTATTTTATTTCACCAAATAAAATGCATTTTGTGGCTTTAAATTGCCACTTCCCCAGTTCAAGGTGATCCACCTAGATGGCATCACTGGCACAAGCTCTACATTCCACCTAGTGGCCAATAAAAGAATAAATCACCAAGTGGATCGCACTACCAGCTGATAATAAACACTTTTATCACAATTTTATCACCCGTGCAGCATGCGACAGGTGACCTGGCCCCCCCTTTCAGATGGGATTCAGGTGTTCGGCAGACTATTGAAGCCCTATCCTGTAACCACATGGAACACAGTTGGCATAATGCAAGGAGTATCCCCAGCCATTGGAGGTTTGTTGCTATAATGACCAGTATGGTAATAAATGGATTTAGGACCCACTATACAAGCACACCTAAGACAGAAATTGAGTTCCGCGTGGGCTGTGGACTGAGTAGCCATATGATTAGGCCTTAGTTATCCCTGTTCTAAAATGGGCCCCATACAGGCCCTTTTTATGCTGACTCTTTCTACTACATCGTTCCCCCACCTGAGAACCCCCTAAAAATCACCCAGGATGGGGAATGCCTAAGGTATAGAGAGTGACCACACTGACCCTGCGTGGAGGCAGTTCTCTTCTCCATCGGTGCACTAGGAAGGCCACGTGTTCCCTCATAGTTGGGTGACCGTAGCTTCCTGAGTTGTAAGTCCACTTTGATCCTCTTTCCTTTTATTGTGAAAGAACTGCATTCTTGTTTTTGAATTAATCTACTGAAGGGCTCTCCCACCTCCTGCTCTGCTTTCTCGGTGGAAATACTGAGATTTACCAGAAACCCCTGGCCAGCTCCTGAGGATTCTTTGGCCCACAATCTACCACCACACCCCAGACCTTATAACCAGTGCTTTAAGTGGCCCAAAAGAGGTGCCGGTACTCTATTATAGCCTATAAAATTTTGTCGCCCCCCCCCACACCCCACATCAGGGTCCCCACAGAGCACCCCCCCTGGCCTGGGCTGGGACTCCGGAGCAGGGGGACTCACTGGTGGTGACTGGTCTGGCTCTGGAGTGGGAAATATTCTTGGGGGGGCAATTGAGGGCACAGGTGTCTAAAATGAGCGTACTGGTACACTAAGGCGCACAGAGGGCCATATTTGGAAGTGGCGGTACTGAGTACCAGTGCATACCGGCCCACTTAAAGCACTGCTTCTAACGTTTTTGGCAGCACACTGGATAAGGGTTTGGATCTAAAATTTGCCCACAAGGTGTGTAACTGCATGACATTTGTAAGTTTATTTTCAAACTGAGTGGGTTTTGTCCTGTTAGACTTACCTCTATCCAAAATTGCCCCAGTGTACAGTATGTGTTTAGAGGACTGTGGTGGGATAAATAACCTCTAAAGGTTGGTTAGAGGGAATGAGCCTGAGATGGGCTTAAAAATCTTTTTGGTGGAATGTTTTTTTACACGTGTGGTCATTTGCTAATACCCATTTGCGTGCCTCCTAATCCTGAGAACACATAGAAATCAGCAAGCCAGAAATGTAATAAATATGTCAAAATGTCAAAGAGCACAAATAAAAACAAACATTTTATTGACTTTTTTACATGAGGAAAGAAAAAAAAAAAAAAAACCCAGGACAAAATTTTTAAATAATTGCAAATACAGAAAATAACAGAAATGTAACAGTTGCCACTACTGACTCCCTTCTGAACATTCTGCAAGCCTGGCAGTTATACGGTTATCTGGCTTAGAGGTTTTGACTTTCTGATATAGAACAGGTAGGGAGTTTTAAAGTCTTCATAAGGTCTGAAGCTCAAATCTGCCTACTTAATCTGGATCAAGGTGTTAAAACTAGGAAGTCATCAGGAAAAAAAACGTGCATTGCAGAATGCTTCCCTCAGGAAAGGTTTCCATAAATTTCTCCAAATGTCCAAGACTGGAGGTCAAAATGTGGCTGATCAGTCATGCCATCATAGCATGCAAACATATAAAACAGCTATTACAAAAGCTAAAGTTGACATGCTGGAAAATGTAGCTTGGGTAGTCCCACTTTGACCTTTGCTCAGGTAAGCATCTTTGTTCACTGCACCGGTGAAGTTGACAGCCACCATGTTCTTCTCCGTCTCAGGAGCATTCTGCTTAATCCAGTCCTGATAGGCTGTTAGTCGGGTGTATACACCAGGGCGGTTTACCTCTCCACAACCATCTCCCCAGCTCACCAGCCCGGCTAGGAACCACTGTCCACCCTGGGAGCAGACCAAAGGGCCCCCGGAGTCACCCTGGAAGGATAAAAAATACTGTATGTACAAAACTTGTATGAATGCACAGCACAAGCACAAAAGTATGGCAAAAATTGAGTTGGAGGCAGCGAGCCACCATCCTCCTATTGTAAAGATGTAAACCTAAAAATTTATGAACACATCCCCACTACTAAAAGGGCCCTGAAGTCCGACTCAATGTACGTTTTTTTAAAATAATCCCCAAGCCATTTTGTAAATTCAAAAGCAGCTCTGGCTGCAATACACCTCTTGGGTTCGGTCCTTCATAGACTCATTCGCTCTGCCATCCAGGTCAGTCCATTATCCAAGCTGAATGAAGCCTTGTTTTCTCTAAATGTAGTCATGGACCCACCTCATCGTGGTGATCGGTCATTACATTACAGTACAATAATACGGAGAATTGCATGAACATTATTAGATCAGTGATTTTCTATGCATTTCTGAGGACTACCCAGTGCCAGAGAAGAGCAAAAGGAGGAAGAAGGCAATGAAGCATCTTATTACTGGCCTGAAATTGCCAACCAGTTCCCCTCCCCAACGTCTGGGGTATATGTACTGGTGAGGAGGTCTGCACTGGTGGTGACAGACAGAGGAAGTCTAAACTAGAAAGGGGGTCTGTAATGGTCGGGAGGAAAAAAAAAAAAAAAAATCATCTTTGCCAAAGAACCAGTATCATCATCTGGTTTTGGTGAAAGAAATGGCTCTAGCACAGGGAAAAAAACAAAACAAATTGAGTCTCAGGTCACTTACGAAGACATGAGGCCACTCAACGAAGTTGTATGAGAAATGTAGGACAGGGCCTTCGCACCCTGCATGTGGGGTTATCACAGCGAGCGGGAGGGGACTTCCTGCCGCCGCTTTTCGCGGCTCTGCCAGGGTCTTCTGTTCCACCGGGAGACCCGGACAACCAGCCATCACGTCTGCTGGCTAGTTGGGAGTCCCGAACTAAGCCGGATTCGGCTTCTATCTGATCTCCATCATGTAACCTGGAAGCGACATCACAACGTCACTTCCGGGTTATTAGGCTGCCAATGGTGCCGATTTAAAAAAAAAAAAAACTGTCACTATTCAAAAATGACAATTTCAGCGTTTTGAATACTTTGAAGTGCAGTGGAGGGGTCTGGAGTCTTTTAGACCCCCGATCCCTCCATAAAGAGTACCTGTCACTGCCTATTAGCGTCACAAGGGATGTTTACATTGCTTGCGACAGCAATAAAAGTAATCAGATTTCTGAAGTGTACAGTTATATAAAAAAAAGAAAATAAATAGGAAATAAATAAAAGAAAGAAAATAAATAAGGAAAAAAAAATAAAAAGTTTTAAAGCGCCCCTGTCCCAGTGAGCTTGTGCACCAAAGAAAACGCATACATAAGTCGCGCACGCAAATGAAAACTGTGTTCAAACCACATGTGAGGTATTGCCACGACCGTCAGAGCAAGAGCAATAATTCTAGCAATATACCTCCTCCGTAACTCCAAACAGGTAAGTGTTAAAAAATTCTAAAGCATCGCCTATGGAGATTTTGTACGTACAGCAGTTTGTCGCCATTCCACGAGTGTTCGCAATTTTCAACCGTGAAAATTTTAGGTCTCCGTTTACTCCGCGTGACACCATCTTTCACAATATACCAAAAAATTGGGCTGGTTTTGTTTTTCTAAATTCAGTGAAATGCATTTTTTCCCCAAAAAATTACGTTTGAAAGACTGCTGCGCAAATACCGCGTGACAAAAAATATTTCAACGGCCGCCATTTTATTCTCCAGAGTCTTTGCTAAAAAAAAAAAAATAAATAAATAATAAATTATATATATATATATATATATATATATATATATATATATATATATATATATATATATATATATATATATATATATATATATCATATAGAATTATATTTATATATATTTATTATATAATAAATAAATATATAAAATACTGATTTGAACTTGTAAACAACAAGTGTCAGGAAAAAGGCCTGGTCCTTAAGTGGTTAAGTGTAGTTGAGCATCATGGAAAATGCCAAGGTTCGCCATCACTGGAATATAGCCATCTTCCAAAATTCGAATTTCAAAGTTTCGAATAGAATAGAATAAAAATAGAATGTAGCCATCTTCCGAAATTAGAATTTTGAATAGAATTGAATTAGCTATGCTTTACTTTTTTTTTTTTTTTTTTTTTTTTAAGCTATGCTTTACAATGAATTTGGATCAATTCAATATTTTCAATTCAAATTCGATTTGAATACTTCTAATCCATTGAAAAAATTTGAATCCGGTCTAAAACTAATAAATAAAATGCAACAAAACAAAATTAGTAGCTTAATGAATTGATCTGAAAACTAAAACACATTTTTTCCATTCTGTATATATCTAACAATTAATGTATAAACAAAAAAAAAAAAACAACTTACCTGACAAGAGTCTGTGCCACCTGCCTTATATCCTGCACAAATCATATCGCTTCGGATTATGGGAACTGAAGTGCTGACATCAGAATTGATATGGTAGAGCGAATCGCAGGTCGGTGTATTGATCAGGGGGATCTGGGCCTTCTGCAGAGTCTGGGGGCTCTGGAGACTCACTATAGATTTTATGTTCAACATTTAGTTAAAAAAAAAAAAAAAAGGAATACTAAGTTATTGGTGTCAATCTAATTAATAATTTTCATCAGTGGAGAAACAAATAGCCATAGAGCTAGCAGAAGATTCTGCGTAAAATATGAGCCTAAAGTATATGTACGCTGGGCAGCCATGCTTAACCGCTTAAGGACTGCCCCACGTACAAACACTGTGGCAGGGCGGACCTTAAAGCGGAGTTCCGGGCAGAGAAACGTTTTTTTGTTGAACATACCCCCGGGACAGTCAGGGCTAGCACATTCCACAATGGCTAGCCTCTGATCTGTCCCGGTTCGCACTTACCTTTTAGAAGAAATACTTACTTAGAAATTTTCTTCCACAGCGTTTCCATCTCGGTTGTGGGCAGCTGAAGCCGGCGCGGTCCTCTTCTCTGTCTTCTTCCGCGTCTTCGTGTCCCAGAATGCACTGCACCGGCCCCTCTCGTCACTTCCGGCGCGGCGCCGCATTCCTAAACAGCTTCTGGGCATGCCCAGAAGCTGTTTAGCAGGGGAATGCGGCGTCGCCCGGAAATGACGAGTGGGGCCGGTGCGGCGCATTGATTCCTGGGAGCTATGACGTTTAGCTCCCAGGAATCATCGCGAGGCAGGAAGTGACGGGGTGAGCCGCGGTGCTGGAGGAGGAAGCTGTCATAGGTGAGTATTTACGATCGTCAATAAAAAGGTGAGTAAACAAAAAAAAAATAACTATCCAATTCCTTTTCAGGTGCGGCATACCTAGCGGAGGGGCACAAAAAAAAAAAATCTTTTTTGTGCCCGGAACTCCGCTTTAAGCGCAAAATCATGTACCTGATTTTCCGCTTCGGCTGTGGGGCTCTGATTGCCCGTGATGATAACCACTTCCCTGCCAGTGTCATTAGTACAGTGACAGTGCATATTTTTTTTAGCACTGATCTCTGTATTCTTGTCACTGGTCCCCCAAAAATTGTCACTGAGGGGTTTATTTACTAAAGCTAGAGAGGGCAAAGTCTAATCCACATTCCTCCTTGTGGTTGTAGGAATTCGGCACATGGTAATACCCCTGTGCATAGGAATGCGAGCATACACGTACGTGCATGTCGGTATGGTCATGTGCACCTGTGACAGATCGTGGCGCTAAATGGGCTATTTAAGTACCTCCCAACCTCTCGTTCTGGGGCAACTGTCATATAACGTTGCCCCAACCGCAGCACTATAAAACACAGTGCGAACCCGATCTCAGTAAAGAGCCAATGACACCCAATGTCCAATCACATGTAAACACGGAAGTGCCATTTATCGGCTCTCCTCACCTCACATTGACAGAGTGTGTGGTGAGGAGAGCCGATCAGCGGCATCTCCTTACAGGGGAGGCTATACAGGTAATAAAGGGCATGGATCATCAGTGCCCTGATTATCAGTGCAGCCCCAGCAGTGCCCATCAGTGACACCAATCAGCACCCATCAATGATGCCAGTCAGTGTTGCCTTTCAGGGCCCATCAGTGCTGCCCATCAGCGCCACCCAGTACAACCCATCAGTGCCCAGTGAGGCATATTAGTGCCTTCTCATAAGTGCCACCTAATCAGTGCCCTTCAGTGCCGCCTCATCAGCACACATAAGAAAAATTACTTATTTACAAAATTTACTGACCGAAACTAAGAAAAACTTTTTTTTTCAAAATTTTCAATTATTAATAAAAAGAAACCCGCAGTGATTAAGTTCCAGCAAAAGAAAGCTCAATTTGTGGGAAAAAAAATGATAAAAATTTCATTTGGGTACAGTGTTGCATGACCACACAATTGTCACTCAAAGTGTGACAGCACTGAAAGCTGAAAATTGGCCTGGACAGGGAGCTGGTAAAAGTGCCCGGTATTGAAATGGTTAAACTGAGCCAGTGTTCAGGTTCAGTGCCGCTTTGTCTTCAGCCTTCTGTGTCCCGGGAACCTGGGATCCTGTATCCTGACACCAGTTGCTGACCTGGTTCCTCTTTACTACTCCCTGAACTCTCTCTGTACTGACCTCAGCTTGTTTTCTGGCCACGGGTTCTGCCTGTTCAATTTGCTACCTGCTTCACCGATTGGCTCCTGACACAGCTTGTACCTGGACCACCCTTTTGCCTGTGCCTCTATACCTGATCTGTCTTGCCAGTGTATGACCCGACCTGCCTGACTCTGCTATTCCTCCTGCTGTCACCATGATCTACCTGCCAACCGGCTGTTTCGGCTTGTCAACTGTCTGCTACTGGTATATGCCTGTCGCCAGTACCAGCTTGCTTCGGTCTGCTGCTCAGCAGCTGCCAACCCAGCCTGCCTGCTTCACTCAAAACCACCCCTGCCTGGGACACCTGTTCTTCCAGCAAGACTTACAGGCACTTGTGCCATTCTGCACTCCTGTACTCCCAGTTCACACTATCAGGTACCATTAGCTGAGAAAGTCTAAACCACAGTTTGAAAAATAAACATCTAGCAGAATTAATTTTATGATCTTGGAATACATTTATAATAAATAGATAGCGGATTCAGTATATCTATTTTGTAACAAAAAAAATACAGAACCTACCTCCAGACATAATGCTGCCCCAGCCGGTAACCCAGCAGTACATTCCCATGGGGAAGTCTACATTAGCGGTAGGGAGGCAGACCGGTAGGATGTACGTGGTATAGTTGACCGGAGTCTCCAGCTGTATGAGGCTAATGTCCCCCAAAGAGCCCACGTTTGTATAAATTGGATTTTTTATGAATCTTTTAGCCCTAACAGAAATCTCTTGGGAATTTGGATTGGAAAGTTGGTAACAGCCAAGGTGGATGGTGAGTGTGGAAGTTGTCACAGTACTGTAATAAAAAATAAACAAACAGCAAATGTAGGAATATTGTAACAGCAAAAATAATAATGAACACGTAAGGCCCTGTTCACACTGGGGCGACGCTACTTCCTGGGGCGACCTCACAGGTCGTGGCGCGCTGCTCGCACCGCGACCTCGGAGCGGCCGGCACGGACTTCATAACATTGAAGTCAATACAGGTCGCTCCAGGTCGCCCCAAAGAAGCTCCGGACCCTTTTTCTAAGTCGGAGCGACTTGTGTCGCTCCTATTAGAACGGGTCCACAGCTTCTCTATGCCAGGTCACCTACGGCGACCTGTCAGGCGACCAAGTCGCCTGACAGGTCGCCCCAGTGTGAACGGGGGCTAAGACTAAAGCTAAGAGGATAACTGAAAAAAGGTATGGTGTAGAGCCCAGCGCGGGACTGTTTTCGTAAACCCGCACCTGCCTGCTCCCGCTGATTGTACGACCAGGACCGCCCGCACCCTTTGTGTTCCACTCCCGCCCGCACCCGCAACCTAGGTGTTCCACTCCCGCCCGCACCCGCAATGTTTGTGTCCACTCCCGCCCGCACCCGCAATGTTTGTGTCCACTCCCGCCCGCACCCGCAATGTTTGTGTCCACTCCCGCCCGCACCCGCAATGTTTGTGTCCACTCCCGCCCGCACCCGCAATGTTTGTGTCCACACCCACCCGCACCCGCAAGGTTTGTGTCCACACCCACCCGCAAGGTTTGTGTCCACTCCCGCCCGCTCCCGCAGACTTTATCTCAGAGCTTGTGAAAAATGCACTCAAATACTCAGACTAAATATTAGTTCAAGTCAACATTCAGAATAACAGGACTTTAAACATGATTGCATTTAAATAAGATGAAGTAACCAATGCTTAACCAAAGCACCACACATGACAAAAACATTGGGCATTTATTTTATTAGCGTTATAAAACATTAACTGTCAAAACAAAAACCGCAACTAGCGGCACCTCAGTGCATAGGCCTATTGCATACACACACACCAAACGATTAACTAGGAAATAACTTTACCATTAAATAAAGACAGACAACTTTGAAAATAGGTTAGATATAATTTTACAAATTAAATACAAAACGAAATAAAATAAATAGAATGCTTCAAAAAAATCTTACAGATTTCACATTCTCAATAGCTCGCTTAACAGGCTATTGCAAAAAAAGTAAACAAATAATACTTAAAAAAAAAATAAAAATACAGTTATAATGTAGACTACTTAAACAAATTAATTTGATCACTGGGCACCGCGGGTCTCCCGCAAAATTTTCTGACCGCCCACTCCCGTCAGCAGTAAAGTTAAAACCGACCGCTCCCGCGAGATTTGGGTTGGGTCCCGTGGGAGCCCAAAACCCAATACAGCCCTCTAGTATGGTGTACACACAAGCACCCAATGGAGTTCAAAGAAGTTGGGCTCTATTAGACATAGCTGACTGCTCAGAAAAGCCATCCTAATTCCACCAAAAGAAGAGTCTCAAATCATCTTCTTCACTTTAAGATCATCCCATTCCTTTCTAAAAAAAAAAAAAAAAAAAATAATAAATAAGATAAAAAAAATTAAAAGACACTTATGAAAACCTCTGCAAAGTTTGAGTTTTCTTCTGTCTTTTTCCTTTACCTAGAAGTCCTCAGGGTTAGATAATTGTACCATCCTCCTTGTTAGCTTGCCAGGATGTTAGCTAAATTTTGTTCTTTTGGCTCCTCTGTAATCACTGGAGCAGTTGTTGATTGCTTTTTGCTGTTTGATAGTTCTCCTCTACATTCTGGAGGCTTCTAGAACATAGGAGGTTGGGCAGGACAAATGGACAGCCTGAATATTTGTGTTTCACCCAATCCCTTGGGAGGCAGGCACAGCAGGTGGTTGAAGAACACAAATAGTCTGAGGCTTGGAGCAGCCAAGGTTCTTGTCCTACTGGAGTAGTTCCCAGCCTTAGGGGCTATTCCCCCAGAGTTTGCATCTAAAGATCCTTTTCTGGAGCTAATCAAAGGATTTTTTCTAAGGACATGGTCTGGAGAGCTTACCGAAAAGTGCCCAGTGGAAGCTGGAACGGGTCTGGATGTCCTGGAGCATTGTAAGCATTACCCTATCCCTCACTGAAGGAGGCATCTAATGATCCTGTGACATTGCGAGTACTGTCCTGAGCTCAGGCTCCTGGTGTCTCCTTTGGGCTGGAAGAGCCAGTGGCAGTTCTGCCTGGGATAGCTTTTAAAAAGGATTCAGTTTTGCCATCTATACTTGTTCCTGCATATAGACTGTTCAGGGAGGCCTAACAAAGTGGAGTGTCGTCCTGCTAATATTCAGTAAGTTTGGAGTATCCTGTACCACTCTATACCCCATCCAGGTTCTGCAGCAATAAAAATCCTAAAAAGAAATCCCTAGGCAGATCAATGAGCCAGAGTGAATGAACTGTTGCTGTGTACCTTGCTGTTTCTTCACTAATCTTGGGGAAGAACCAGTTAAATTACAGTGGCTTCTTTGAGAGTATCGTTACACAAGAAATCAACTATCCTCCTGAAGAAACCCCCTAATCCAGCCTACAAACTCCCTAGGACAACCCCCCACCTCATCCACAAACACCTTTGTTTGGTTTGTGCTTCACCCATTTACATACTTGCCAAGATCAAGTGTAACATGACTTATGGGTAGGGATTAGGGATCAGCTGACTGCCCTGTGCTTGGTTCATACTTCATAGGTTAGGAGAAAGGAGCCCCCAATATCCAATGAGAAGCAAAATTAAAGTGATCGTATAGTCATTTTATTGAAAGAAGCATCAAATGATCAAGCCAACAGGTTTTGGGGGAACAGAGACTCCCCCCTTCTTCAGGGCTGTTGCTGTGTGCTAATGGTGAGTGGGATTTATCCCAAACTGGTGTGTCTGACACCATAATCAAAATGGTTGTGGTTTACTCTTGCAGAGGCAGCATAGGCTCAGCATGTGTTCAATTCAAGCAGGGTTTGATGATCTTCAAAGTTCAATTGCGAGACCTTAACTCTGTCTAAAATCAATGAAAGCTGAATCTGTCAAATCAAAAGTGCCAATTTTTTGGGCTAACAGCCAAAGAGTTGTCACAAAAAATAGTATGGGGATTGTTTGTCAACAAACACTTTGCCTTTTTTTGTGTTTAGCCCATTTACTGCCAGCCAAGATCAAGGAGTAATAGTGATTATGGGTAGTGATTAGGGTGAGCTGAACTGCCCTGGGTTCGGTAATCTTCAAAGATGTTTGGATTCTGAACCCAAACTTCCAGGAAAATCAATGCAAGACAAAAATCAGTAAAACCAAAGTGCCTATTTTCTGGGCTTATAGCCATTGAGTTGTCACAAAATAGAATGGGTGAGGGGAACTTCTTTGGGGAATGTATAACAGTGGAAAAAATATATATTTTTGCTTTTTTTTATTCCATTTGGCAGGTTGTAGCAATGTTTGGAAAATGGTTTTAAATTGGCTGGAAATAGGATTTCCTTCCTGGCTTCTATTAAAATAAAATGCACATAGACCCCCTCAAAATTACACACAGCCATCAATGTCTAAACCACTAGCAACAGAAGTGAGTACACCCCTAAGTGAAAATGTCCAAATTGGGCCCAAGTAGCCATTTTCCCTTCCCGGTGTCATGTGACTCGTTAGGGTTACAAGGTCTCAGGTGTGAATGGGGAGCAGGTGTGTTAAATTTGGTGTTAATCGCTCTCACTCTCTTCCATACTGGTCACTGGAAGTTCAACATGGCCCCTCATGGCATAGACCTCTCTGAGGATCTGAAAAAAAGAATTGTTGCTCTACATAAGGATGGCCTAGGCTATAAGAAGATTGCCAAGATCCTGAAACTGAGCTGCAGCATGGTGGCCAAGACTATACAGCGGTTTAACAGGACAGATTTCACTCAGAACAGGCCTTGCCATGGTCGACGAAAGAAGTTGAGTGCATGCGCTTAGCATCCTATCCAGATGTTGTCTTTGAGAAATAGACAGACGAGTGCTGCCAGCATTGCTACAGAGGTTGAAGGGGTGGGGGGTCAGCCTGTCAGTGCTCAGACCATACGCCGCACACTGCATCGAATTGGTCTGCATGGCTGTCATCCCTGAAGGAAGCCTCTTCTAAAGATGATGCAAAAGAAAGCCCGCAAACAGTTTGCTGAAGACAAGCAGACTAAGGACATGGATTACTGGAACCATCTCCTGTGGTCTGATGAGACCAAGATAAACTTATTTGGTTCAGATGGTGTCAAGCGTGTGTGGGGCAGCAACCAGATGAGGAGTACAAAGACTAGTGTGTCTTGCCTACAGTCAAGCATGGTGGTGGGAGTGTCATGGTCTGGAGCTGCATGAGTTCTGCGGGGACTGGGGACCTACAGTTCATTGAGGGAACCATGAATGCCAACATGTACTGTGACATACTGAAGCAGAGCATGATCCCCTCCCTTCAGAGACTGTATTCCAACATGATAATGACCCCAAAAACACCTCCAAGATGACCAGTGCCTTGCTAAAGAAGCTGAGGGTAAAGGTGATGGACTGGCCAAGCATGTCTCCAGACCTAAACCCTATTGAGCATCTGTGGAGCATCCTCAAACATAAGGTGGAAGAGCCAAAAGTCTCTAACATCCACCAGCTCCGTAAAGTAGTCATGGAGGAGTGGAAGAGAACTCCAGTGGCAACCTGTGAAGCTCTGGTGAACTCCATGCCCAAGAGGGTTAAAGGCAGTGCTGGAAAATAAGACAGCTACACAAAATATTGAAACTTTGGGCCCAATTTGGACATTTTCACTTAGGGGTGTACTCACTTTTGTTGCCAGTGGTTTAGACATTAATGGCTGTGAGTTGGAGTTATTTTGAGGGGACAGCAAATTTACACTGTTATACAAGCTGTACACTCACTACTTTACATTGTAGCAAAGTCTCATTTCTTCAGCATTGTCATATGAAAAGATATAATAAAATATTTACAAAAATGTGAGGGGTGTACTCACTTTTGTGAGATACTGTATATCTGGCATCACAACATAAGGGCAGACAGACAGATTGGCCCCAGAAAAATATCAAAAGTAACAGCTGGGGCCAAAAATGTCACAGTGACAGCTGGAGCTAAATTCAGCTCAGCAAGAAGCCTTTTACATATTACCCCACCCGAAGGATTTATTATCACCAACCTCTTAATACAGTGGGCAGCGGAGATCACCCAGGATTCACTGATAAGGGATCCACCACAGAAGTGTTGTCCATTGAGGCGTAAACTCACTTGCCACGGCCACTGACCCTCCTGGGCATTCTGCCCACCCATAATCCGACTCGCCACCTGAGGCTTTCCACATTCTGCAGGGAGATGAAAATCCATATTAAAATTAAAGTCATATTCTTGATCTAAGTGATGTGTTTGTAAATGTGTTCGTGTAGTAGTTGTTCTTGCCGTAAGGGAGCCAATAACAGCAGCCTGATGACCTGGCGGGTGCACAGATCTAATGGAGATTACTATGAACTGGAAATAGTCTACTATGTTCAGCAAAGTCATAACCCACCATTGGTTCTCATACAGACCACCTGATGTACAGAATATTTGGTTTAATAATCTATGCAATGTTTTTTCCCTCTCACGGGAAATAAAATGGCCCTAAAGCATGGTTTTACCAACAAAATAACTGAAATAGGAAAATGAAAAGATTGTGAATTTGCTAAGTTTTGATTTCACTGATTAGGTTTGTCGAGAGTCACGTATTTTGGAAATGTGGGAAATCGTAAGTCAAGTAAAAGGTTTCTCATGTGTCCAATTGCCTCCAAAAGGTAGTATCACGTCCAGATTGGGGATTGAGGAGTTTACAGATACTCTTATTAAATGAGGTTGTGCTGAAATGTTATGCCTACCCTTCAAATCTGACTGAATCCATTTTCATTCAGTGATGAGCTTAACTGCCCTGGGATCGGTTTGAGCAAGGTTTGGGGAACTTCAAAGAGGTTCAGATGCTTGTAGGCAGGTGCTGTCTATTTTTTCTACTGCAGGTGGCGCTTATCCCCAGGGGCAACTTAGTTCCTCTATGATTTCTTTGGTCACAGGGAGACCTTATTGGATTTGATTTTTGCCCCCCATGTGGCTTTGGTGACCATATTGGGTCAAGCAGAGTTCATTTAAGACCCTGGCTTCTGGGTTTGGTGCACATTTCACATGTGGCTAGAGTAGGGACAGGTCACCCCTCTTTCATGGACAGTGTTTAGACCATAGGGAAAGTGTAGGACCTTACTTCCTGTAAGCCTCCCCACTTGGGTATGGACCGACCAGGCCACATTACACCCCTCGAGACAGATGGTGCCGGTACACCTGGAACCTACTGCTACTCATTGCGGTTACAATCTGTGAGTGCTCCTGGCCAGGTTGCCTTCCTGTCAGGCTGTTGTGCATTGTGGAACTTGAAATTTCAATTCAGTTCTGTTTTCTGCATCTGGACTCTTGAGTGTTCTCTGCTGCCCCACCACACTGCACACTGCAGGAACGCAGGGGAACGCAGTTCTGGCACCTCCAGTCTGCATGTATGCAATGGCAAAGGGGTGTTGGGGTCAGTGGGGTGAGCTGAATGGTCTATTGATGCTGGCTGCTGGGGAATCTATTGTTTCTGGAGGGCATTTATTTTTTTTTTTTTTGGGGGGGGGGGGCTACTGTTGCAGTGGAGGATTTATTGTTGCTTGGGGGAACTTTTGTTGCTAGTGGGCTATTGTTGCAGGGGAGGATTTATTGGGGGGGGGGATTAGTGCAGGGGAGAATTTATTGTTGCTGGGGGGCTATTGTTGCTGATTGCAGGGGATCCATTTTACTGTTTTTTCTATTGTTGCAGGGGAAGATTTATCGTTGCTGGGGGGGGGGGGGATCTATTGTGGGCGGGGGGGGGGGGTCTATTGCTGCTGATTCCAGGGGATCTATTTTACTGCTTTTCTAGTTCTAATTAACAAATTCCATACAAATTACCTAGAACCACAACACAATACTTGGTTCTGTATTCTCTAAAAGGGGGGGTACTGGGAGGTGGGTAGAGGGTGGAACCAAAGGACAGCGCTCGGAGGTTGGTAGGGGGTGAAGACAAGGGGTGACTCAGAAGAGGGGAGTACCTGCACCTATTCTTGGAGAAAAAAAAAGCCCTGCGGGTCACCATTAGGTAGGCAGAAGAGCCTCCTAACATTCCAGCCACTCCTACTTGGTGAGTGCTACACTCACAATTGACATTTCTTTGTACTGTGTTTCACTAAACTGATTTCTATTTTTTTTAACATTGCATCTTCTCCCATCAATAACTAGTAGTTATTGCTTTGAACTTTCCAAAGTGGCTTCAAAGAGGATGTAGAAGATCATCAGCACAAATACATCGTTACATAGTAGTTGAGGTTGAATAAAGACTATTAATAGCCCATCCAGATCCAGTTCAACCTGTGTAGGTGTGTGTGGACGTAATCATTTCCCATACCCCTGAATGTTTTGATCTTTGAGATGTATGTCCAAGAGTCTTTTAAAATTAGCCATACTCCCCGCAGTTACTACCATTTGTGGTAGAGAGTTCCACAATCTTGTAGCCCTTACTGTAAAAAACCCCCTGCGTAGCCTGAGGTTAAATCACTTCTCCTCTAATCGCATTGTATGGCCTTGGGTCCTCTTGCATTCCTTGCGACTGAATAGGTTTTTTCTATGCCGAGATCACCGTTGAGGTCTTTGTACGCAGCAAAAGTATAAAAATATTTCACTTTATAAAATGGCAATGGTCTTTGAAACACTGTGCACAGAGCAAACTAAAAGGTCATCACTCTTACATCTCCTTTAGGAATGGCGGATGGACTTTCAAGTTTCTCAGTCAGAGCCGGTTCACACTATTACGACGTGCCAGGCGACTTGGTCAGCCTGGCAAGTCGCGCACCGTCGGGTCCATTGAGTAGTACAGGACCGGTTCTAATAGGAGCGACACAAGTCGCTCCGACTTGGAAAAAGGGTCCTGTACTACTTCGGGGGGGCGACCTTGAGGCGACTTGCATAGACATTCATTATATGAAGTCCGTGCAAGTCGCGCCGAAGTCGCGGTGCACGCGACTTCACAGGTCGCCCCCGAAGTCGGAGCGACCTAATGTGAACGGTGGCTCAATGTAAAATCTTTAAAAGCAGCATAAATGTTAGCTCTCCAGTTATATAATAAGAGCACATTTCAACAAACAACTAAATAGAAGACAGGTTGTGCTTGGCGCTCATCTCCCAGTAAACAATAAACCTCTTTATAACAGTCAAAACAGACCTTCAGGCAAAAAAAGGGATAAAAATAAAGATCCCATTAGAAGATAAGATGAAACTAGCTTTTTCTGCAATATTCACCTTCAGCCCAAAGATTTCCCCTGCATTACTTTTTTTTTTACCGCTTGGTGACCTTAGTCTGATGGCCATAAAAGGAAATGTCTTTTTGGGGCAAGTAGTGTATGGGGAGCCTCCGTATAGCAGAGAAACACTGGGATGCATAACCATGAGTCAAATAAAATCACTCCTTATCAAATAGGTTAGAGCTAGACTTCAGTAAACATCCTTTTAAAAGATAGAGCTCCTCCAGATAGACAGAAGAAATCTTTGTAAGGCTTGAAAAAGAGGAAGGAACTCCTTGAAACGCATAGCCACACTCCCAAGATGTCCCCTGGCATTTGACACCATCCCATTTGGTTCCTCGAGTCTACTCCCGACCTGGAAGTGCTCTGAGCTTCCTATGCCTGCCTGGCTGGCAGCATAGCTGTCCAATTCCTGGACTTGATGGATCTACTACAGGGTTCCCTGGATGTCCTGATTTCTTATGCTCTACATGCCTTCACAATTTTACGTCATGGGAGTTGCCATTTTGTTTTTATCATACAATAAAATGTTTTAAATTCTGTATTTTGATGGCACCTTCGGCTGTGTTTCCAGTCTGATGGTCATCATTACTCCCCCCCCCACCCCCCTCCAACCCAACCCACCCACTTCCATTGAGCCCAGGACCTGCCCCCAGCCTGTGACTGGACCATGAAAGGAGAAGTAGTACAGCAATGGGATCTGGTCTTGGTTCCTCTGCTCTCTATCAGTTGTTTCTTGCCAGCACATGAACTGATTGGCTCCTTGTGCCGCTTCTTCCTGTCACACTCCAGCTCTGCTGTACAGGGACTGCAAGAGTTGCATAATTCATGTCTTTTATATCTGCCAGGAGTTCAGCTTTTAGGCCCCTTTCACACTTATGCGACCTAAAAGTTGTGCGAGTGGGTGTTGGGCGCTAATAACCAGGAGGAATGTCCACCATAAACACAGAAGATGACCAATAGGTGCTTTTGGACTGTCCAAGTAGCCAACATTCAGGGCAGCACTGGCGGTAAAAACCGAGAAATCCCGCTGGCAACGATAGAGAAAGACAGGCGCCGCTGTAGTAAGCCAAAAACATTAAACCAAAGCTCCAGACAACGCTGGGAAAAAGAAGCCAGGGGAAAAGACAGCGAAGGAACCCCGGAAAGCCACTGGTGAGTCCCCCCCTCCCCAGGCCCCTACCACCTCCTCCGACCCATCCCTCCCCACCCCCTCTGAGTCGGAGGCGACCCCACCTGCCCAGGATTTTGGTTTAATGTTCTGGAACATACATACATACACACACACACTTATCTTTCCAGGGAGACTGCGATGTCAGCACCCCATTTGATTTTCGGATCGGCTGCAGGCACTACTACTACTACAACTGAGTAGTTGTGACTTGACGTTGTACAGATATGAACAGTAATCATTGGAAATCATGGAGTGCGACTTTGCAGTCCCAAATTGCAGGAAAAGTTGCACAAATGTGTGAAAGGGGCCTTATCCGCAGTTTTGACGTCACGATTTTACAGCGATTTTGACTGGACTTGAAGCAATACCTATGTCTATTGACCTCAAAATGAATTTAAAAATCTCCCCAAAGTAGTGCAGGGACTATTTTGAGTAGTTGTGACTTGAAGTTGTACAGATATGAACGGTACTCATTGGAAATCATAGAGTATGACTTGTCATGTGACTTTGCAGTCCCAAATCGCAGGACAAAGTCGCACAAACGTGTGAAAGGGGCCTTATCCACAGTTTTGCCGCCGCGATTATGAATGGACTTGAAGCAATGTCTATGGACCTCAAAACGCAATAAAATCGTCCCAAAGTTGTGCAGGGACTACTTTGAAGTCATTGCGACTTGAGTTAGCACAGATATGAACGGTACTCATTAGAAATCATGGAGTATGACTTGTCCTGCGACTTTACAGTCCCAATACATACACACACACACACACACACTTATCTTTCCAGGGAGACTGCGATGTCAGCACCCCATTTGATTTTCGGATCGGCTGCCGGGTGCTGCCGCCGCCATTCGCTCTAAAGGAAAAATCGGCAGTGGGGGGAAGAAGAAAGGGGGTGGAACTTCTGAAGGACGGCCTCCGCTGTGCTGTCTCCCGGAAGTGGGGAAAGGTACCTGTCCCCCCTGAAACGTGCCAAATGTGGCAGCGGGGGGGGGGGGGGGTAGTTAAGCAGATGAGCGGAAGTTGCACTTTTGGGTGGAACTCCGCTTTAAGCTGTCAAACTGTTTGCACAGTATTGGCTATTACTATAGGTGTGCGCAGCCTATAGCATCAGGGTGTGCATCCTACAGCTCAAACGTGTATGCGTCTACATATATACGACCCCGGCACATTGATCTGCCTGCCAGTGCCAACACAATGAAAGAGAAGCGTGTGTAGAGCTATAATGCTAATGTACATGGGGGGGGGGGGGGGGGAATCAGGGTGTGCCCAGGCATACCTGGGGCACCTATGTGTATAGAAGTTGAGTTTACTGCTAAAATAAATGTAAAAAATTCAAGACTTACATGGGTGTAAGAAGATGTTTGCCTGTGCTTCGTGTTCGATCACATTAGGAAACCTATTGGAACGCATAGCGGCCATGTTGGAACACATGGCGTATGCGCAGTAGGTTGTCCTAGTCCGTACGTCAGGTCCGGTTGCGAAGTCTGATAGGTACACCGGCAGATGTAAACCCTGCTGTGTATTCGGCTTGAAAGACCATCATCATTTTTGATCCTAGTCTTTCCATAAAGAGGACCTGTCGTGCCCCATTCCTATTACAAGGGATGTTTACGATCCTTGGAATAGGAGTAAAAGTGATAAAAAAAATAAATAAATAAATAAATAAATAATTAAATTAAAAAGGGACAGTGTAAAAATTAAAAAAAAAAAAAAAATAAATATTTAAAGCCCCCCCCCCCCCCCCTCCTACGTGCTGGCACACAGAAGCGAACGCATATGCACGTCACGCCCACATATGTAAACGCCATTCAAACCACACATGTGAGGTATCACCAGGAATGTCAGAGCGAGAGCAATAATTATATTAGGAAACGCATAGTGGCCACGTTGGAACACATGGCACATGCGCAGTAAGTTGTTCTCGTCCGAACGTCACTTCCGGTTGCAGAATATGATAGAACACCGGGCCGGATGTGACGTCATAACGTCATGCCCGGCCCCTGAAGGTCATAGAGACTTCCGAGGACCATTTGGTCCTCTGTATTCTCCATGGTAAAACTTCCATCGCCCGCAGATTCCTTCTCCAGCTCACCGATCATACGGGTGAGCAGCCTCCGTATGTCCCTTCCTGCCACCTGTAAGAATAATCAAGTGGCTGAACTGCCTCTATGATAGTTCTTACGATGCAGGAAATTGCCGGCAGAAAAGAGAGATATCAGAGTGAAGCCTGTAGCTGCACCCATCATCCACATATCTCCACTCAAAGTCCACTACGTCATATGGTGGCATTGGGTGGGAAGTGGTTAAAATGAGAATTGTGCAAAAAAATTGGTTAAACCCATACGTGATTTTTTTTTTTTACCATTACTATTCCTTTATATCGGCTTTTGCAAAATTTTAGAACATGGATGAAAAGTTTAGCACTGGGAAACACTTTGATAGATAAACCCATGTATTATCTAGATCAGACAAAAATGAGGAACAAACAAGGAGGAAAGAGGGACAGAGGGACTTTGTTTGGAAAATCAGGGACAGTCCCATGAAATCAGGGACATTTGGAAGTTAAGATTTCTTGTTGAACATTTCCATTGTCCTTCCATACATAAACTCCTATTATGTGTATGTAATATTATATAATGAGTACATAGGAGACAGACAGGGTAATGATCTCTAATCCCCCCACCATTAATGTCTGCAGATCAACATTGTAACAATTATGTGTGCAATTTGTGCAAAGTCTTGTTTATACAGCGAGAGGGACAAATCCTCCACCCGTCCAATCATCTCTGGGACAAATCCTCCACCCGCCCCATCATCTCTGGGACAAATCCTCCACCCGCCCCAATCATCTCTAGATAATTGTTCCTTGTCTGTGTGCTTCGGTCATTGTCCTCAATCACTGGATCATTGTTCCAGCTAATTTTCCCTCCCGGTAAATTTTCTACTGCAAGTGACCAGCTGCCAAAACTCATCTCCACGTGCCAGGATGCCAAAGTGGAAATTATCCTCTACGTGAGCTTTCTCATTACATGATACAAAAGAAGAAAGAGAAGGAGGAAGGAGGAAGAAGGGGAAAAGTGCTAAAAGGTGTAACTGAAAAAATTCAGGTTAAAAAAAAAAAAAAAAAGTTAGCTAGTTAGGGCAGAATAATGTTTCTAGTACAAAGCACTTTTTTTTGTTTAAATTTGGGGTTACAAGCTATAAAAAAAAAATAAAATAAAAAAACATAACTTTAAATAGTTATATACAAACAAAATTCAGCATAAAAAATAAATACAATATAATAATACTAATTACTAAATGAAGAAGGGAATGAAAGCATTTATAAAATTAATTATGGTTCACTAATCGCCAATTTTTTTTTTTTTTTTATATAGAAAAGTGGTGTTTAGTGAACTATAATTATTTTATAAATGCTTTCATTCCCTTCTTCACTAAACACCACTTTTCTATAAAAAAAAAAAAAAATTGGCGATTAGTGAACCATAATTAATTTTATAAATGCTTTCATTCCCTTCTTCACATAATAATAATAATAACTAAGTGAAAAAGGGAAAGGATTTATAAAACTAAGTATGGTTCACTAATCGCCACTTTTATTTTTTTGATAGAAAAGTGGTGTTTAGTGAACCATAATTAATTTTATAAATGCTTTTATTCTCTTCTTCACTTAATAATTATTATTTTTATTGTATTTATTTATTTGTATGTAACTTTTTAAAGTTGTTGTGTTTTTTTTCTAGTTTGTAACCCCAAATTCAAAAAAAAAAAAAAGAAAAGTGGTTTGTACTAGAACCATTCTTTTTCTTTTAAACCTGAATTTTCTTTCAAGGTAAACTCTTAGGAATGTTCTTCTTTTTGTATCATCCAAATGAAAAAGCTCACGTAACTTTTTAAAGTCCTGTTATTTTTTCTAGCTTCTAACCCCAAATTAGAAAAAAAAAGTGGTTTGTACTAGGAACATTATTCGGCAATGCTAACTTTTTTTTTTTTTTTTTTTTTTAGATAGAAATGATAAAATCATTATTTATTTTAGGTTATATTTAATTTTTTTTATGCACCTTTTCTGGCCCAGATTGAATCAAATATATTACTGGTACATACCTGAAGTCAAGTGGACAGTTAGGCTCCATTCACACCCATGCATGATGCTTTTGAGCGTTCCTGTAGTGCTCCACTTTCTTACCACGATTTTGTTGTGATTTTACCGCAATTTGCGTTTTTTTTTTTTTTTTTTAATTTGTTGTTGGGCATATTTGCAATGTGAAATGCAAAGCACGGCAAAAACACAATACTTGCGTTTTGGATGTGGGTCCATTGAAGTCTATTACATGCAAAACGCTGCATTTTGCAGGGAAAAAAGTCCCCTTTCCAAAAACGCAGAGGCACAAAAATGTATTGATGTGAACATGTTCCATAGGAACCCATGTTAAAAAAAATGAAATGCATTGCTGCAAAAAGCATGAAAAAACGCATTAGAGTGAATCAAGCCTTTTTTCACACGATTTCATGTGGCACATAGGACAGCCCATTCACTTCAATGGGCTTCCTTATGTGCACTTGTCTCTCCTCCTCCTTTTTGGGAGACAAGCTTCACACGATTTTAAAAGATGCGTTTTTCCATGCGATTCTGTTCAATCGTAGCAAAACCGCACCTCGCTTGGGAGTGCAATTTAGAATGAATGGCACCCAAACGCGCATCACATGTTTTGTAGTGATAGCCACAGGATTTGGAATCACGGGCAGAATTGCAGCGACCCCCCCCCATTCCAAATCACCAAGTGTGATTGGGGCCTGAGATGTGGTTCACATTGCCATCCCCTGGATTCATGTTGGATCACTTCTCCGGCTATTCTATACAAGACTTCCAGGGAAGAGGGGAGTTACAAATAAAAAAAAATAAAAAAAAATTATATATATATATATATATATATATATATATATATATATATATATATATATATATATATATATATAAATAATAAATAATTAATACACACACATTATATATACATACTGTATATAAATAATTAATACACACACAGTATATATATATATATATATATATATATATATATATATACACACACACACATACAGTGGGTACGGAAAGTATTCAGACCCCCTTAAATTTTTCACTCTTTGTTATATTGCAGCCATTTACTAAAATCATTTCGGTTCATTCTTCTTCCTCATGAATGTACACATAGCACCCCATACTGACAGAAAAACACAGAATTGTTGACATTGTTGCAGATTTATTAAAAAAGAAAAAAACTGAAATATCACATGGTCCTAAGTATTCAGACCCTTTGCTCAGTATTTAGTAGAAGCCCCCTTTTGATCTAATACAGCCAGGAGTCTTTTTGGGAAAGATGCAACAAGTCTTTCACACCTGGATTTGGGGATCCTCTGCCATTCCTCCTTGCAGATCCTCTCCAGTTCTGTCAGGTTGGATGGTAAACGTTGGTGGACAGCCATTTTTAGGTCTCTCCAGAGATGCTCAATTGGGTTTAAGTCAGGGCTCTGGCTGGGCCATTCAAGAACAGTCACTGAGTTGTTGTGAAGCCACTCCTTCGTTATTTTAGCTGTGTGCTTAGGGTCATTGTCTTGTTGGAAGGTAAACCTTCGGCCCAGTCTGAGGTCCAGAGCACTCTGGAGAAGGTTTTTGTCCAGGATATCCCTGTACTTGGCCGCATTCATCTTTCCCTCGATTGCAACCAGACGTCCTGTCCCTGCAGCTGAAAAACACCCCCACAGCATGATGCTGCCACCACCATGCTTCACTGTTGGGACTGTATTGGACAGGTGATGAGCAGTGCCTGGTTTTCTCCACACATACCGCTTAGAATTAAGGCCAAAAAGTTCTATTTTGGTCTCATCAGACCAGAGAATCTTATTTCTCACCATCTTGGAGTCCTTCAGGTGTTTTTTAGCAAACTCCATGCAGGCTTTCATGTGTCTTACACTGAGGAGAGGCTTCTGTCGGGCCACTCTGCCATAAAGCCCCGACTGGTGGAGGGCTGCAGTGATGGTTGACTTTCTACAACTTTCTCCCATCTCCTGACGGCATCTCTGGAGCTCAGCCACAGTGATCTTTGGGTTCTTCTTTACCTCTCTCACCAAGGCTCTTCTCCCCCGATAGCTCAGTTTGGCCGGACGGCCAGCTCTAGGAAGGGTTCTGGTCGTCCCAAATGTCTTCCATTTGAGGATTATGGAGGCCACTGTGCTCTTAGGAACCTTAAGTGCAGCAGAAATCTTTTTGTAACCTTGGCCAGATCTGTGCCTTGCCACAATTCTGTCTCTGAGCTCTTTAGGCAGTTCCTTTGACCTTATGATTCTCATTTGCTCTGACATGCATTGTGATCTGGAAGGTCTTATATAGACAGGTGTGTGGCTTTCCTAATGAAGTCGAATCAGTATAATCAAACACAGCTGGACTCAAATGAAGGTGTAGAACCATCTCAAGGATGATCAGAAGAAATGGAAAGCACCTGAGTTAAATATACGAGTGTCACAGCAAAGGGTCTGAATACTTAGGACCATGTGATATTTCAGTTTTTCTTTTTTAATAAATCTGCAACAATGTCAACAATTCTGTGTTTTTCCGTCAATATTGGGAGCTGTGTGTACATTCATGAGGAAGAAGAATGAACTTAAATGATTTTAGCAAATGGCTGCAATATAACAAAGAGTGAAAAATTTAAGGGGGTCTGAATACTTTCCGTACCCACTGTACATACATACATACATACATACATCTATACATACACACACATTACATGTACATATATAAATAATACACACACACACACACACACACACACACACACACACATACATACATGTATATATACACACACACACACAACATGTATATATACATACATACATACATACATACATGTATACATACACACACCCTTTTTATTTATTTTTTCGTCGGAGAAATTTTTCGTTATTTGGATATATCCAAATACCTGAATTGCAGTACAAAGGAAGTTTACAGAATGCACCGAACAACAAAACAAAATGAGTCTGAATTTCAGAAATTCAAATCAAATTTTACATCAAACTCCAGTTGAATTCGAACTGTAAACATATTTGTGAAATCGAAGACTGTGTATTATTTGAGCACCATTTAGAAATAAAGCTGTTTTTGTTAAGCCAAAAAAGATTTAAAAAGTGTCATTGTAATCATTTGGATTAGGATTATTATTTTATTTATTTTTTTAGTTGTTCACACATTTGAATAAAAAAAAACACTAAAGTTTTCGATTCGGCCGATTAGAAATGTATCAATTCGAACAAGAAAATAAATTGGTAAATTCTAAGAAAATTCGAAAGAGAAACAAATTCTGAATAAAAATTGGGAATATGAATTGAACAAATCAACCAAATTTAACAAAAACGAAATAAGTAACGAATCTAAACTAAACAAAACAAATGTTTTCATCGTTAACATGTCTAGAAGGAAGTCAGCAAAGAAAAGGTTTAATTCCAGTTCTCCTTCTTTGGAGTTGGGATGGATTTAGAGATGCGCCATGTTTTATTGCTGTTAAAGAAACTTATTATCTTATGTTGAGTGATCACAATCAACAGAGAATCTCCACAGGTACAAGTACATAGATAGGTGTTACAGCCAAATATCTGGTGTATGGTAGTATAAACCACACCTTATTTCCCACTCAACGACAGATGTACCAGTAAAAAAATAATAGGAGATGCAGACCTATTAAAAAAAATAAAAAAATATTGCATAAAAAATTTGTATGATTTAATTTTATTTTTGTAAATATAAACGGTTACAAGTGTAGCACCCTCGTTAGGTAGGTGCTAGAAGAGAGCGTGCGCGCGGGAGAGCGCAAGAAAAAGAGGCAAGAAAGAGGAGAGAGAGAGAGAGCACGAGAGAGAGAGAACGAGAGCACGAGAGAGAGAGAGAACGAGAGCACGAGAGAGAGAGAGAGAGAGAGAGAACGAGAGAGAGAGAGAGAACGAGAGAGAACGAGAGAGAGAGAGAGAACGAGAGAGAGAGAGAGAGAGAACGAGAGCACGAGAGAGAGAGAGAGAGAGAGAACAAGAGCACGAGAGAGAGAGAGAGAGAGAGAGAACAAGAGCACGAGAGAGAGAGAGAGAGAGAGAGAGAGAGAGAGAGAGAGAGAACAAGAGCACGAGAGAGAGAGAAAGAGAGAGAACAAGAGCACGAGAGAGAGAGAACAAGAGCGCGAGAGAGAGAGAAAGAGAGAGAACAAGAGCACGAGAGAGAGAGAACAAGAGCGCGAGAGAGAGAGAACAAGAGCGCGAGAGAGAGAGAACAAGAGCGCGAGAGAGAGAGAACAAGAGCGCGAGAGAGAGAGAACGAGAGCACGAGAGAGAGAGAGAGAGAACGAGAGCACGAGAGAGAGAGAACAAGAGCGCGAGAGAGAGAGAACGAGAGCACGAGAGAGAGAGAGAACGAGAGCACGAGAGAGAGAGAGAACGAGAGCACGAGAGAGAGAGAGAACGAGAGCACGAGAGAGAGAGAGAACGAGAGCACGAGAGAGAGAGAGAGAGAGAGAGAGAGAACGAGAGCACGAGAGAGAGAGAGAGAGAGAGAGAGAGAACGAGAGCACGAGAGAGAGAGAGAGAGAACGAGAGCACGAGAGAGAGAGAGAGAGAACGAGAGAGAGAGAGAGAGAACGAGAGCACGAGAGAGAGAGAGAGAGAGAGAACGAGAGCACGAGAGAGAGAGAGAGAGAGAGAACGAGAGCACGAGAGAGAGAGAGAACGAGAGCACGAGAGAGAGAGAGAACGAGAGCACGAGAGAGAGAGAGAACGAGAGAACGAGAGCACGAGAGAGAGAGAGAACGAGAGCACGAGAGAGAGAGAGAACGAGAGCACGAGAGAGAGAGAGAACGAGAGCACGAGAGAGAGAGAGAACGAGAGCACGAGAGAGAGAGAGAGAGAGAACGAGAGCACGAGAGAGAGAGAGAGAACGAGAGCACGAGAGAGAGAGAGAGAACGAGAGCACGAGAGAGAGAGAGAGAGAGAACGAGAGCACGAGAGAGAGAGAGAGAACGAGAGCACGAGAGAGAGAACGAGAGCACGAGAGAGAGAGAGAGAGAGAGAACGAGAGCACGAGAGAGAGAGAGAGAGAGAGAGAACGAGAGCACGAGAGAGAGAGAGAACGAGAGCACGAGAGAGAGAGAGAACGAGAGCACGAGAGAGAGAGAGAACGAGAGAACGAGAGCACGAGAGAGAACGAGAGAACGAGAGCACGAGAGAGAACGAGAGAACGAGAGCACGAGAGAGAGAGAGAACGAGAGCACGAGAGAGAGAGAGAACGAGAGCACGAGAGAGAGAGAGAACGAGAGCACGAGAGAGAGAGAGAGAACGAGAGCACGAGAGAGAGAGAGAGAACGAGAGCACGAGAGAGAGAGAGAGAACGAGAGCACGAGAGAGAGAGAGAGAACGAGAGCACGAGAGAGAGAGAGAACGAGAGCACGAGAGAGAGAGAGAACGAGAGCACGAGAGAGAGAGAGAACGAGAGCACGAGAGAGAGAGAGAACGAGAGCACGAGAGAGAGAGAGAACGAGAGCACGAGAGAGAGAGAGAACGAGAGCACGAGAGAGAACGAGAGCACGAGAGAGAGAGAGAACGAGAGCACGAGAGAGAGAGAGAACGAGAGCACGAGAGAGAGAGAGAACGAGAGCACGAGAGAGAGAGAGAACGAGAGCACGAGAGAGAGAGAGAACGAGAGCACGAGAGAGAGAACGAGGGAGAGAACGAGGGAGAGAACGAGGGAGAGAATCGTTTTTGGGTCTTTCTGCTTACCAGAGAGATCGCTAGTAAATTTATATTGCTCTCTGCCTATCAGGAAGCAGGATCCATTGGAAGGATCTGCTCATGGTGCAGCTCAGATGGTCTGAAGTGTTTCACACTGGTCCAATAGGGAGGCATATCGGAGAGTGAGAAGAAACCTGACAAGTGAGGGCACAGGCATTGTTATAGCCCTGGTGATTGGCAGAGGAAAGTGCCTCGGGGGCATGCTGGGTGGCTGTATAAATGCCAAGGGCACAGGTGCTTGGGGTCTTTGGCTGAAGAGGAGGGTCCCGGAGCAGGGGGGGGGGGGCACGATTGCCCCTCCTCTGTAGAAGCTGCCTTGGGTAGTCGACCTGAGGGCCTGAAAGTCAGATAGGAACTGAACCCAAATGTCCTACAGAGCTGACTGGAAGGGAGACTGATTCTGCCTACAGCGAGTACAGATCTGTGTCCTGGGGCCTGTCATGTGAGGGCCATCCCTTCAGTGGAAGAGTCAGAGGACGGGTGTCAGTAAAGAGGATGCTAGAGAGTGTCCTGAAGATAAAGTAGTTGCATCAAGATTGCTGCTAAAGAAAGCAAGAAGACTTAATTCCTTCATACAAGTGACAGTATGGTCAAGGCAATATGTCTGCTTCCACAAAAAATCTGGTGAGGCCAAGTGAGAGTTGCCCTTATCTACAGTGAATAGTTCAGTTGGATTATCCCACTATTCCCTTCTCCAATCCAAGTTCCACAATAAATACCAAACACCAAAACCCCTGGACTGTTTACTGAGTAACGAGCAACTGGGAGTAAGGAGGGATGTGTGAAAAATCCCCTAGTGACTGCAGGTCTCCATTGTCTCCCTGCTGGAGGTGCTTTTGCCACAGGTTGGATCGGCACACAGAGGAGCCGCGGCTCCTGAATAGCAAGAAGGAAACTGATATATAGTGGATTTTTTTCAATAGAATAATAAATCTATCACCATCATCACTCTTTTCATATTGAATGTGAGAAGATATTTGATGCCTCGTGGCTACTATCCAAACACCAAAAGGTCTCCTGAGGAAGCTGCTTAGCGAAACACGTAGGGATCCATTGGTGTCTACACACTAGAATCCATATTGGCCAAGCCATGGGAGGTAGTTCGTTTCTGTGATCCACAGACACCAGACCCTGGCATATGATGGGCAATTTATGGGTGCTTTTGCTATAGGAGCATGCTGTTTAGCACCTCATGCATACCATTCATGTTGTGGTTTTTATGAATTTTTGATCATGTTGTTCTAAATAAATTTTGTATATTTATATATAATCAAGTACCAATTTTTTTTTTCCCTATGGGATTAATGGTGGCTCCCTTTAAAGTCCTATTACCTATATGGTTTTTCTTTCTAGAGGAGACACAAGAAGTCATCACACAGCAAGTCCTACAAGGACAGTGCTACACAAGGCTGACCTGCAAACACGAACAGGGGGAGGATAGAGTTCATTAATACTGAGTCACTTCTTGACTATTCCACACAACACTCCTACTATAGAAGATGTTCTGCGCAATTCCTGCTCCCAAAAATGTTCTCTCCTAAAGTTGGGATGGATTTTTTGGAATGAATTTGTGTTCTCCTTAAATTAGAACGGCCAGCAAAATCTCCATAGATATACTGTATAAGTATCAGAGGCGTAACTAGAACCTTCAGAGCCCTGGTGCAAGAAACCATAAAGGGCCACCCTGACTCCCAGCGAGGGCCCACCCCCATGGTGGGCGAACACCAGGGCCTGGTCGCAAGTGTGACCTTGGTAGTTCAGCCACTGGAATTTTTTATTTATTTATTTTTTTTCCAGGAGCCCCATTGATGGATTTTTGGTGAAAAATCAGTGGGTCTTATCAGATATCTGATGTTTCACCTTTAAAACAAAGAAAGGAGATAGAGGACGCAACCATCCCATCTCCGTTGCTGCAGCCTCACCTGCACAGAATGAATGGAGAGGACTAGCTCTGTACAGAGGCTTCTCATTCATTTACAAACTGAAGCATAGCAAACACAGCTTACTATGCCTCAGTTATGAATGAACAGAGTCCGTGATTGGTACAGATTACTGATTCTATTAAGGCAAGGGGCCAGTAAATGCAGTAAACCTCATATCCAGGTTTACAGAGGGCCAGGTGGGTCCCCTGGAGCATGGGGCCAGGCTGCAGTTACAACCCCTGAGACCCCTGTATGCACACCCCTGGTAAGTAAAAAAAGAGTCAACATCACAGTCAACAGTTGTGTATGGCAGTGTGACCCACTAACTATTGCCCAATCAACAGCAGCCTTGTACCAGTAAGGAGTACAACTCAGATCTGAGGCAATACAGGGGTTTTAAAAAAATATTGGCTTTATTAGTAACAAAAGAGTCAATGTAATTTTTAATACAATATTATCATCAATACAACATTCATATTAAAACTATTAAGATAAAAGAAGAAAGAAAAAGAAAAAGAAAAAGAAAAAGAAAAAAGAAAAAAGAAGAAAAAAGAAAAAAGAAAAAAGAAAAAAGAAAGAAAAAGAAAAAGAAAAAGAAAGAAGAAAGAAAGAAAGAAAGGAAAAGAAGAGAAAGAAAGAAAGAAAATTGACACAGCAATGTTTGTAAAGTACAAGAGATAGAATAATTCACATCAGTTATCCTCTTATAATTAAGCAAGGATTTTTGGATCCAAAATTCCCACCAATGGTAATGAGTACACACGTGCCACAGCTCAGCAGGGGAGATCGCTGTACTAACTTTGCATAGTTAGTCCAGCAACTCAGACCGGTGAGGATTAAACCCTCTGGGTTAAACGGACCAAGAAAAAAAAAAAAAGCCATAGAGTGTACAAAGGGTTAATAAGTTTTAGTCACTCCATGCGGTCACACCCCCACTTCTGTAGCCGAGCTGAAGATTCCTTTCCTTTCTGCCAATCAAACACACCCAAGACTTTTATACAATTAAGCAAACGTTACATGACAATGGGCCGCAGTTATGCAGGAAAAGTTACTAAATATATTTTTTTCAAAAATCCAAACTAAAGCAATTCAATTCTTAAACCAAACATCAGCAAAAATTCACAAACAAATCCCCTTTAAGACTTTAACCTTCAGGAGGGGTAATTCTATCTGGTGATTGGGTGTTCAATTAATTTAATATGTCAGAAAACAAAGTTTTTTTTCTTAAAGGACTTATTCTGTAAAATATTGCCTCTGCACCTGTGTATGTCCATTCATGTGGCTATTGTAGACAATACTGCCCTCTAGCGGCTGTAATGAGGCATTACTGCTTTTAGATAAGAATTACTGAAATTGGGAGTCTGGTTCACTAATTATTTTAGGATTTTGATTAAATGTTCATATTGGTGAAATGCATTGATGTTATTAGAGAAAGTAAATAGAGTGGTTTGTGGTACTTTTTAAAGTATGCAATGAGCTGAAAATGTCTGCTGCAGATTATGAAAGCTCTTTTTATCTATCCTAGACCGGTTCTTGTGGCCTTTTGTTAGCTGGAATCATGATGTTAGATACTAGGGAACCTAAGGCTAACCTAACCCTTTGTTTATCAGAGCTGATGGGTTGATCTAATGGCTTTTTATACAAAAAACAAGACACACAATTTATTCCTAAATATTTTTCCAAAACAATCCACATTGTAAAAATCTGAGGCCAGTATTAACCAAATTTATGTTAAAGCCAAACACAGGTCATTATCCGGTAATTTCAGAAAATTTACTGCATTCATCCTTTCTTGTGGATTCTGAAATTTGTGTCATTAAATTATGTCGGGCGTCCTGATCTAAATTTAGATTTTAGTATACATTTTGGTGATTGGGTCTTCAAAACGCTGTTTCTGTCATATCGGTTTCAGCTGTTGCCTGAGCACCCTTACCTTGACTGCCTTTGCCACCAGGTCCCACCTTTCTACCTTCCTAACCCCCAAAACAATGTTTTCAGGGCTTCCAGGACCATTACCGATTCTTCCGATTTCTCCACACTGTCCCAATTTTCCCAATTTTTATTTTTTTTTACAACATCTTGTTAGGCAGGGCTGCAAGGAGCTTCCCAAACAATTCTACAAAAATTTTCATGATATTTGGTGGCATTCCCACTGCTGGTCAATGGGGTTCCTCCAGCCGTCCTCTGTGTCACTGACCGCTCAATTTCCCACAACCAATCATGCCACCTTCACCTCCATACCATTTCCAAATTACACCCATTCTTAAATGATATCACCAAACTACCAATTTACTCTTTTATTCCCTCACCTCGACTATTGCAATTCCCTCCCCGTTAGCCTACCTCTTCACAGACTATTTACTTTCATGCTATTATAAATGCTGCTGCCAGACTAGTGAACCTTACCAACTGCTGTGTCCTCTACTTGCCTCTGCTCAATGTCTCCCATCCCTTCCTGCCAATCCCTCCTCTTGCCTCCACTCAGTGTCCCCATCTCTCCCTGACAATTCCTTCACGTGCCTCTTCTCTCAGTGTCCCCCATCCCTCCATTCCAATCCCTCCACTTGCCTCTGCTCATTGTCCCCCATCTCTCCCTGCCAACCCCTCCACTTGCCTCTGCTCAATCTCTCCCATCCCTCACTGCCAGTTTCTCCACTTGCCTCTGCTCAGTGTCCCCCATCCCTCCCTGCCAACCCCTCCACTTGCCTCTGCTCAGTGTCCCCCTATCTCTCCCTGCCAATCCTTCCACTTGCCTCTGTTCAATCTCTCCCATCTCTCCCTGCCAATCCTTCCACTTGCCTCTGCTCAGTGTCCCCCATCTCTTCCTGCCAATCCCTCCACTTGCCTCTGCTCAATCTCTCCCATCCCTCCCTGCCAATCCCTCCACTTGCCTCTGCTCAATCTCTCCCATCTCTCCCTGCCAATCCTTCCACTTGCCTCTGTTCAATCTCTCCCATCTCTCCCTGCCAATCCCTCCACTTGCCTCTGCTCAATCTCTCCCATCCCTCCCTGCCAATCCCTCCACTTGCCTCTGCTCAATCTCTCCCATCTCTCCCTGCCAATCCTTCCACTTGCCTCTGCTCAATCTCTCCCATCCCTCCCTGCCAATCCCTCCACTTGCCTCTGGCTCTGCTCAGTGTCCCCCATCCCAATCCCTCCACTTGCGTCTGCTCAGTTTCCCCCATCCCTCCCTGCCACAAAATGTGGTCATTGCAATATTTTTTGTCACGCTGCGTTTGCTCCACAGTCTTTCAAATGCATTTTTTTGGGGAAAAATACAATTCAATGAATTCGAAAAAAAACAAAAAAAACAAAAAAAAAAAAAAACTGAACAGTAAAGTTAGCTCAATTTTTTTGTATATTGTGAAAGATGATGTTACGTCGAGAATCGTGATTTTTATTCTTAGCAAAAAAAAAAAAAAAAAAAAAAATCACAATTCTCATTTTATCCAGAATCGTGCAGCTCTAATGTATACAGATGTAAACCATTTAAATTGTATAATTTTCATTATCTTAAGAAAACGGACCCAAATCCATTTTTCGTTCTCCTTCAAAGTAAATTGGATGATGTTAGTTAAAGTTCTTCTTTTTTTCTAAATGTATAAATATTAGACCCCTTTGTAGTAGAGGAGCTTTCTTTGCACATTGATTTTGTACATAAACACATAAATAACCAGAAAATTAGGTTTTAAACCGAACATTGGCTGTCCATACGTTCAGCAGAAGGTCCAAACTTTTGCCCATTCGGCCCCTTAGGCTTAGGTTCTTAGGCTGCATTCACATGTCAGTGTATTGATCGCGGGCAGAATCGCCGCGATTCCGCCCGCGATCCGGAAATCATTGCAAATTGCGGGGCGCATGTGCGTTGCCCGTGATTTGCAATAGCACCCCAAACGCTGTGCGATTTTGCCACGATTTCCGCCTGCCGAATCACGGTAACATCGCGCAAAAGAAATCGCGGGACGCAATACGCTCCAAAGAAGCTCTTGTACTTTTTTGGGCGTAATGCGTCCCGCGATTTTTTTGCGCGATGTTACCGTGATTCGGCAGGCGGAAATCGCGGCAAAATCGCACAGCGTTTGGGGTGCTATTGCAAAACACGGCCAATGAACATGCGTCCCGCGATTTGCAATGGTTTCCGGATCGCGGCGATTCTGCCCCCGATCAATTCGCTGACATGTGAATGAAGCCTTAAGAAGGCAAGAGGTGCTGTTTGAAGAAAAATAACTCCTACCGCTAGGGAAACCCTCCACCATCCACTGCTCTACAGCATCCCCAGCTTTCCCCAAGCTGCAAATACACCCAACAAGAAGATGATCCATGAGCCATTTGCAGGACATATTGAGGGTAATAAACACAAAATGTAACAAGTTTCAAACACCTTGATGACAGTGTTATATCTGTGGTACTACCTTTAACCACTTCCATACTGCGCAAATTCCGGCATTGTTCTCCTACATATAAAAAATCATATTTTTTTTGCTAAAGTAAAGTTAGCCTGCTTTTATTTCTATAATGTGAAAGATGATGTTACGCCGAGTAAATCGATACCAAACATGTCACGCTTTAAAATTGCTCACACTCGTAGAATAGCGTCAAACTACAATTCAAGACTCTGGTCCGGTCGCATCTGGAGTATGCCGTCCAGTTCTGGGCACCGGTCCTCAGGAAGGATATGCTGGAACTGGAGAGAGTCCAGAGAAGAGCAACAAAGCTAATAAAGGGAATGGAGGACCTCAGCTATGGGAAGGACTACAAGCATTGAACTAATTCCGGAGAAGAGACGCTATGATATCAATGTACAAATACCGTACTGGCGACTCTAGCATAGGGAACAAACTTTTCAGCGCAAGGGAATTTAAAAAGACACACAGCCATTCGCTAAAAGAGAAGCGGTTTAACCTTAAACTGCTTAAGGGGTTCTTTACTGTCAGAGCGGTAAGGATGTAGAATTCGAGCAGTGGTATCAGCAAAGAGCATTGATTGTTTAAAAAATTGGATTGGATGGGCATCTTAACGACCACAACATAGTATAAGATGTACTATTGACATTAACACTTAAACACTCATCATAGGTTGAATTGGATGGACTGGTGCTTTTTTTTAACTTCACTAACTATGCAACTATATAAATCTCCATAGGCTACGCTTTAACATTTTGTACAGGTTACCAGTTAAGAGTTACAGGAGGTCATGTGCTAGAATTATTCCATCACGCGTTCATGGCGATTCCTCACACGTGTGGTTTGAACTTTGTGTATGTATGCAGACGCGACCTATGTATGCGTTCACTTCTGCAAGCACGCGGGACGCTTAGATTTTTATATTATATATATATATATATATATAATTTGTTTGATTTTTACACTTTCCCCTTTCTTTTTTTTATAAGGAATGTAAACATCCCCTGTAATAGGAATAGTGCATGACAGGTCCTCTTTATGGACAGATATGGAGTCTAAAAGACCCCACATCTCTTCTCTAGGCTGGAAAGCCTGAAATAAAAAAAAAAAAAGTAAAATAAAAAAAAATTAAATAAATAAATAAAAAAAAAAAAAAAAAAAAAACACATGATCTTAGGCTTTAGATCCCGTTCACACTGGGGCGACCGGTCAGGCGACCTGGTCGCCGTAGGTCCCCTGCCATAGAGAAGCTGTGGACCCGTTCTAGTAGGAGCGACACAAGTCGCTCCGACTTAGAAAAAGGGTCCGGAGCTTCTTTGGGGCGACCCAGAGCGACCTGCATTGACTTCAATGTTATGAAGTCCGTGCCGGCCGCTCCGAGGTCGCGGTGCGAGCGGCGCACCCTGACCGGTGAGGTCGCCCCGGCAAGTAGCGTCGCCCCAGTGTGAACGGGGCCTTACAGTCAAAAACATGACAGTGTTTACAACTGCTGGGGCCGGACGTGACGTCATAACGTTGCGCCCAGCCTCTTCGAGTCATATAGATGTGTGGGGACCATCTGGTCCTGGGCCAGCTCTATGGTAAACTTCTGCCGCCGGCAGATTCATTCTCCGGCTCGCTGATCGCACAGGTGAGCTGGTAAAAGCACTGGAGGGTGGCAGCCTGTAAAAACAATTAGACCCCTTTCACACTATCCGTCCGTCGGACAGATTCCGTTTTTCTCAGCGGGGGATCGATCCGCTGATCCCTTGCTGAGCAGCAGGATGACAGCTGTGTCTCTGCGCTGTGTGCGGAGACACAGCTGTCAGTTCCCCATGCATCTCTATAGGGGAAATCGGATGAGAACGGACCGTCGGTCCGTTCTCATCCGATCTGCTGGACGGATGGAAAATAGGGTTTCCATCCGTCCAGACTTGATGGATCGGATGTCAGATGACATGTCTCCGCTGACATCCGATCCCCCATAGAGATGCATGGGGGGACCGTTTCGATCCGCCAAAAAAACGGACAGGCGGATCTGAACCTGTGGCCTGTGTGAAAGGGGCCTTAAGCAGCCTAACTGCCGCTTTGATTGTTATTTACGGTACAGGGAATCACCGGCTGAAAAATAGGATATCTGGATGATTGCTGCAGCTGCAACACATCATCCAGATTTCTCCACTGAAAGCCCAGGATGGTTACAAAATCCCCCCAATCACAGCAAACAGCCAGCTATGGTCATTATACTGCTGTTAACTTCCTACAAGAGCGTAAATTTCAAAGCACTCCCTAATGACTCCTAATGAGCTAGGGAAAAAAAAAAAAAAAAAAAAAAAAAAAAAAACAGTTGCACACAGGGAACTGCATTTCTTCCAACACAAATCAATGTGAAAAAAAAAAAAAAAAAAAATATGTAACCACTTGCCGTCTGCTCACTGAGCCTCTACTGCGGCAAAGTGGTTCGTTATCGTCTGGCGACGTAGACCTACCTCGCCAGACACTCCCATTTCTAGGTGGCGCGCGCGCGCTGCCGGCTCGCTCCCGCTGTATTCAGTCACAGCGGGAGTCGGGCCAGGGGAGGAGCGGTGACGATCGCCACTGCTCTTCCCCGATCGTCGGGGATCTAGTGTGGAGATCCGCCTGCTTGTGTAAACACAAGCGGGCGGATCTCCTAAGTGACAGGCAGGGTCAGATTGCAGGGTTCAGCATAGCTGAACCCTGGAACTGTCCTTGTGTCACTCAGTCACCTCCCCCCACACACGTCAGTAAGCACCAGGCATACATTAACCCCTCCCTCTCCAATAAAATTAACCCCTTCCCTGCCAGTGTCATTTTTACAGTAACAGTGCATATGTATAGCACTGATTACTGCAGTAATGTCACTGGTATCCCCAAAAGTGTCAGTCAAGGGTCCGATCTGTCCGCCGCAATGTCGCAGTCCCGCAAAAAAAAAAAAAAAAAAAAAAAAAAAAAAAAAAATCGCAGATCACCGCCATAAAACACCAAAAATGACAGAAATCTTTCCCTTAGTTAGTAAACGCAATAACTTTTGCGCAAACCAATCAAAATACGCTTATTGTAATTGTTTTTTACCAAAAATATGTAGCAGAAAACAAATTGGCCTAAAATGATAAAAAAACTTTGATTTTACATTTTTTTTGGGGGGCAATTTCATATAAAAAAAAAAAAAAAAGTGAAAAATATTGTTATTTTTTCAAAATTGTCGCTCTTTTTTTGTTTATAGCGCAAAAAAGTAAATATCGCACCGGTGATCAAATACCATCAAAATAAAGCTCTGTTTGTGGGAAAAAAAGGACGTAAATTTCGTTTAGGTACGGCGTCACACGACCGCGCAATTGTCAGTTAAAGTCGCACAGTGCCGAATCGCAAAAAGTGGCCCAGACGTAAGACAGCAAAATCCTCCGGTGGTAAAGTGGTCAAAGCAACCAAAAGCAGGTCAGAAGCATCTCAAACATCTCTAATGCAGGACTAACACATGACTGGCTGACATGATGTTCCATTAGCCTATGTACATACCTGAGGAAGGATTGCATCCTTAGGTTTCACCCACAGGGTTACTTGCACGTGTGGAAAACACTTCAATCAAAGAACACAAAGGATGATCTCATCAGCTTTCTCAACTTTATTTACGATATATAAAGATACTATACCCAGTCACAGAGGCTGTCATACACCCTTCTTGAAGCCGCTAGGAAAATTTAGTTAGCTCCTCTGTAAACGATGGAGCAGGGATTGATTATTTAAGGCTGTTCCAAGGTCTCACAGACTGCTGTTCTGCCCCCCCCCCACCCCCACCCCCACCCCCCAGACACTTCTAGAAGTTTAGTGCAAGGGAAAGCAGAAAAAGCATTCTGAATATTTATGGAGCTCCGGCCAATCCTCTGCGAGGTGTGCCCAGAAGGTGGGGAGAGAGCCCATAATTATTGAGGCATGGCAGCAAGAGGAGAGTTCCTGGGTCCAGACCTTCAGGAGGAGACTTCTGTGACATGGGCTCTGCCCCTGGGGCAGAGAGAAAGGCAGAGAGGCCGCTGAGGAGCTTTTAAAAGATGTCCCAGGAAGACTTAGCTGGATGGGCCTATCCTTTGCAAAGTATGCCCAGAAGGTGGGGAGAGAGCCCGTAATTATTCTGAGGCATGGCAGCAGGAGAAGAGTTCCTGGGTCCGGAACTTCAGGAGGAAACTCCTGTGACAGGGGCTCTGCCCCTGGGGCAGAGAGAGAGACAGCTGAGGAGTTTTTGAAGATGTCCCAGGTAGACTTATCTGGGGGGCCTACCAAAGAGAACCTGATATAGAGACTAAAGAGAGTAAAGCCAGAAAAGAGTTGGAGTGAGGAACTGAAACCATTGTGAGACTGAGTGAGTAATTGATCCTGCTATACATGCTATGTATGGAATGGGACTGTGGGGTAGTTTTAATCTCACACGCCAATTCAGTCAGAGTTGTGCAATACAGCCTGCGTTACAGTACAGATCAGCCAGAAGCCTAGCAGTCCTCAAGTTTTGCTGTTCTAAAATTTCCTGTTTCCAAAAAAAAAAAAAAAAAAGAAGAAAAAAAAACAAGACTCCATGCATGCTGTGAGTGGGGGGGGGGGGGGGGGGAATAGGCCAACTAACAAGTGGCTCCTGCGGGGGGGAGGGGGTAGCACTACAATCCTTACTGGGGATGATGAGGTTCACCCTATTACCAGTGACCTCATTTGATCTTTGCACCCCCAAAACAAAGTTATCGGATGCTGTAAGAATAGCCAGTTTTACACAAGCACGTCCATGTATAGGTTCTTTAAAATGCAGAGTAGGGAAGAGTTAAGGCCTGGTTCACACTAGTGCGATTTCAGAATTGTGTTGCACATAATCATATGACAATAGAAATCACATTATTCTCTATGTTGCCTGTTCACATCAATACAGCACAGCACAGAATGTATCTATCCATCCACCCATCTATCCACCAACTACTCACATATACTGTACATCCACCCATCAACCCACCTAACCATCTATCTATCCACCAACTACTCACATATACATCTACCCATCAACCCACCTAACCATCTATCTATCCACCAACTACTCACATATACATCCACCCATCAACCCACCTAACCATCTATCTATCCACCAACTACTCACATATACATCCACCCATCAACCCACCTAACCATCTATCTATCCACCAAAGACTCACATATACATCTACCCATCAACCCACCTAACCATCTATCTATCCACCAAAGACTCACATATACATCCACCCATCAACCCACCTAACCATCTATCTATCCACCAACTACTCACATATACATCCACCCATCAACCCACCTAACCATCTATCTATCCACCAAATACTCACATATACATCCACCCATCAACCCACCTAACCATCTATCTATCCACCAACTACTCACATATACATCCACCCATTAACCCACCTAACCATCTATCTATCCACCAAATGCTCACATATACATCCACCCATCAACCCACCTAACCATCTATCTATCCACCAACTACTCACATATACATCCACCCATCAACCCACCTAACCATCTATCTATCCACCAACTACTCACATATACATCCACCCATCAACCCACCTAACCATCTATCTATCCACCAACTACTCACATATACATCCACCCACACCAGGAATAAATGGAGATTTCGACCAATTGGGGCTTTTACACAACACCTACAGCCTATACACTCCAGTAGATGATATAATTAGTGCAGATTGTTAGTAACCAGAAACATGGCAGCCTCCAAAGCAGTGGCAATTAGCGGGTGGACTAACAATCTGCACTAATTATATAATGTATCAGAGTGTATAGGCTGCCGGTGTTGTGTGAAAACACCAAGTGGTCAAAATCTCCCATTTATATTAGTGTACACTCACCGGAAATAACGTGGTTGTAGATCTCGGCAAGTTGGGAGTTTTCGGCAGAACACCGGCAATAGGCTCAGATTTGGCATGCGATGTGGCCTGTCAAATCGGCCCAATGTGAAGAGGCCCTTTAGGTTGCCTCAACTGAAAATAGGGTGAAAAGAACTGATTTAACCCATCAGAATTTCCTTCATTAGGAAAGAGATACTAAGTGACTTCCATAGGTGAATCAGTGGAAAATGTCAACCGGCAGCCAGTCCCATCAACCCCCATGACGTGGTCTTTGTTATAACAAGTCACGGGTTGTTTGTTGCCATTATGTCAGGAGCTCTGAGCCGCTGGGAGAGTCAGGAAATTCAGTTTATTCATTGTGTCAGCGTCTCACAAACCAGTCCGGTGAGAGGACCTGACACCAACTCAGTGACAAATGTGCGGATTACACATCGATGTGTGAATGAGGGGTGGATCGCACTACTTCCAACCTGGCCTGACTGATGGGTCACCTGTCAGCTTAGGCATAGGCTGGTATGGGCCAAGAATTCCGGCACGAGGGCCGAGGAGCGCTCACTCACATATTTAGAAAACGTCATTGAGGTGTGTTGCTGATAAGTAGCCAATTTTATTTTGGATGGGTTGGCTGCACACCTCAATGCGTAAAGAAAACATTCCAGCAGTTTTAATTTTCCAAAAATAACATTTCTGCATTGTTAAGCAATAAAAGGCTTTATTATTACTTAGGCAATCCAATGCCGTGCATCAAACAGGCAGTGAACACTTATTTCCTAGAAAATTACTTAGAACCCCCAAATATATATATTATATATACATACACACACACACATACAGTATCTCACAAAATTCAGTACACCCCTCACATTTTTGTAAATATTTTATTCTATCTTTTCCTGTGACAACACTGAAGAAATGACACTTTGCTACAATGTAAAGTAGTGAGTGTACAGCTTGTATAACAGTGTAAATTTGCTGTCCCCTCAAATTTGTTGTCACATGAAAAGATTTAAATATTTACAAAAATGTGAGGGGTGTACTCACTTTTGTGAGATACTGTGTGTGTATATATATATATATATATATATATATATATATATATATATATATATATATATATATACACATACATACATACATATATATATATACACACACATATACATATACATATACATATACATACACACACACACACACACACACTTTGTTCTTTTTTTTATGGCAGAGGCCCTAGAGAATAAAATGGAGATCATTGCAGTATTTTAGGTCATGCCATATTTGCGCAGCTGTCTTACAAATCCAATATTTAAAAAAAAAAAAAAAACACTTTTTTTAATTAAAAAATAATAAAACAGTAAAGTTAGGCAATTTTTTTTCTAGAACGTGAAAGATAATAATACACCGAGTAAATATATACCAAACATGTCATGCTTTAACCGGTTGCCGACCGCCGCACGACTATATACTGCGGCGGTCAGCCCCGGCCAGGCAGAGTGACGTATGGATACGTCACTCGCCTGTCACTGACTTGAGAGCCAATGGCGGGCGGGCGCACGCCCGCCGCGGCTCGTTCACAGACAAGTCAGTGCGTGTGACCGGCGGACCCGATGTCTGCCAGTCACACTACGATCGCTCCGGTGAAGGGAGAAAGGCGGAGCGGCTTATGTAAACAAGCCGCCCGTCATTCTCCCTGGTGTAAAAATGAAGATCAGACGGTTCTACTATGTAGGACCGTTGATCTTTGTTTTTACACCAATAGCCATGTCCCTTTACAGTTAGAAGCACGCCCCTAGGACACACTTAACCCCCTCCCTCTCCAATACAGTTAACCCCTTCCCTGCCAGTGTCATTTTTACAATAACAGTGCATATATATTTATAGCACTGATTACTGTAGTAATGTCACTGGAACCCCCAAAAGTGTCAAAAATGTCAGTCAAGGGTCCGATCTGTCCGCCGCAATGTCGCAGTCCCGCAAAAAAAAAAAAAAAAAAATTGCAGATCGCCGCCATTACTCGTTAAAAAAAAAAAAAAACAACAAAAATGACAAAAATCTTTCCCTTAGTTAGTAAACGCAATAACTTTTGCGCAAACCAATCAAAATACGCTTATTGTGATATTTTTTTACCAAACATTTGTAGTAGAAAACAAATTGGCCAAAAATGTTAAAACATTTTGATTTTTACATTTTTTTTGGTTGGGGATTTCATATAAAAAAAAATGTGAAAAATATTGTTATTTTTGCAAAATTTTCGCTCTTTTTTTGTTTATAGCGCATGAAAAAAAATAGCACAGGTGATCAAATACCACCAAAAGAAAGCTCTGTTTGTGGGAAAAAAAAAGGACGTCAAATTCATTTAAGTACAGCGTCGCACAAATTGCAAAATACCCCCTGGTCGGAATGGGGGTAAAATCTTCCGGGGCTTAAGTGGTTAAAATTGTGCACACTTCGGTACTATAAAAATCTCCATAGGCGACGCTTTAATAATTTTTTAACAGAGACCACTAGAATTTTTTTTTTTTTTTTTTTGATCTCAGGCTTTCCAGCATATAGGAGAGATAAAACCCTACATCTCTCCATAGAGCACCTGTCATGCCCTATTCCTATTATAAGGGATGTTTACATTGCTTGGAATAGTAATAAAAGTGATCAAAAAAAAATATAATAATAATAATAATAATAATAATAATAATACGCCCCTGTCCCCTCGTGCTTGCATGCAGAAGCGAACGCATACGTAGGCCCAGGGGAGGGCTAGGGCGGGGGGGGGGGGTGAGCAGGGTGTAGATTTCCCCCTAGGCCGCCTAACTTATAATCAAAACGGCCGCTGTCTGCTGACATTTTATTTATTTTTTTGTGTGTGCAGGAAAATCAGCCTTGAAGTTGTCACTCCCCCCCCCCCCCCCCATGGAGGCCGTGCAATGACCTGCTGAGCTGCCATGGGCATCGCTGAGGGGAGAGACCCTGACATCCCCTGCTGACCACCACATCCCATCCCCCCCACATACACACCATTTACCCTGACCCAGCACCCCACCCACCCAGTAACCTAAAAATAGGAAATAGCCCTCAACACTGTCTGAGTGACAGGTTCTTTGCTGGCCATGGCCTGTGGGTGGTTGCAAAGTGGTCTATGGTCTTCTTCGACACTCCCTCTCACGATTGCCCAACACTATTTACGTCCATCTAAATCATACAAAGGGATCTCCTTTTTCTATAGACTGTTGGCAACTACGCAAAATCAGCAAAAGCTGCCCTCTATGGAACAATGGGAACAACATCTTCAGTTCAAGGAAGCAACCAATGGATGGCACCAAGCTCTGAGATACCCTCTAAAATTTTCCAAATGTTTAACCCACTGGGAATCCGTTCTAAAGATTCTTCACTTCTGGTACTACACACCGGATAAACTGTCGCGCATCTTCCCAACACAATCAAATAGATGCTGGAGAGAATGTGGACAATTTGGCTCAGCATCACATATCTGGTGGAACTGCCCCGAGATTGCTATGTTCTGGAAGGAAATCAATTTGCTCATCAACCAACTCACAGGGCAACAGATCTCTCTAGAGCCACAAACTGCCCTGCTGGGTGTGGGGCTCTCCACTTGGCACGATGAATTCCATGCTGTCATCACACACATCTTAATAGCGGCACGCTTAGCCATAGCCAGAAATTGGAAAACGCTCTGTGCACCTACCTCTCAACAGTGCATAACCATTCTGAACCAAAACATGCATATGGAATACATGTTTGCTAAGGCTCATTACAGCCTAACAAAATTCTTCACACTGTGGAAACCCTGGCTCAGAGATCCTAATAGTAAATTGGACACTACTTGACTTTTTGATTCTTTACCTCCCTCTGCTCTAATAAAGGAGCCAACTGAACCACACTGATCAATCCCGCCTACTTGCCTTCTACAAATAACGCCTTGTATACTGCATTTACAGTGGATACGGAAAGTATTCAGACCCCCTTAAATTTTTCACTCTTTGTTATATTGCAGCCATTTGCTAAAATCATTTAAGTTCATTCTTCTTCCTCATGAATGTACACATAGCACCCCATACTGACAGAAAAACACAGAATTGTTGACATTGTTGCAGATTAAAAAAGAAAAACTGAAATATCACATGGTCCTAAGTATTCAGACCCTTTGCTGTGACACTCATATATTTAACTCAGGTGCTTTCCATTTCTTCTGATCATCCTTGAGATGGTTCTACACCTTCATTTGAGTCCAGCTGTGTTTGATTATACTGATTGGACTTGATTAGGAAAGCCACACACCTGTCTATATAAGACCTTCCAGATCACAATGCATGTCAGAGCAAATGAGAATCATGAGGTCAAAGGAACTGCCTGAAGAGCTCAGAGACAGAATTATGGCAAGGCACAGATCTGGCCAAGGTTACAAAAAGATTCTGCTGCACTTAAGGTTCCTAAGAGCACAGTGGCCTCCATAATCCTCAAATGGAAGACATTTGGGACGACCAGAACCCTTCCTAGAGCTGGCCGTCCGGCCAAACTGAGCTATCGGGGGAGAAGAGCCTTGGTGAGAGAGGTAAAGAAGAACCCAAAGATCACTGTGGCTGAGCTCCAGAGATGCAGTCAGGAGATGGGAGAAAGTTGTAGAAAGTCAACCATCACTGCAGCCCTCCACCAGTCGGGGCTTTATGGCAGAGTGGCCCGACGGAAGCCTCTCCTCAGTGTAAGACACATGAAAGCCCGCATGGAGTTTGCTAAAAAAACACCTGAAGGACTCCAAGATGGTGAGAAAAAGTGAAGCATGGTGGTGGCAGCATCATGCTGTGGGGGTGTTTTTCAGCTGCAGGGACAGGACGACTGGTTGCAATCGAGGGACAGATGAATGCGGCCAAGTACAGGGATATCCTGGACAAAAACCTTCTCCAGAGTGCTCTGGACCTCAGACTGGGCCGAAGGTTTACCTTCCAACAAGACAATGACCCTAAGCACACAGCTAAAATAAGGAAGGAGTGGCTTCACAACAACTCCGTGACTGTTCTTGAATGGCCCAGCCAGAGCCCTGACTTAAACCCAATTGAGCATCATGGGAGAGACCTAAAAATGGCTGTCCACCAACGTTTACCATCCAACCTGACAGAACTGGAGAGGATCTGCAAGGAGGAATGGCAGAGGATCCCCAAATCCAGGTGTGAAAGACTTGTTGCATCTTTCCCAAAAAGACTCCTGGCTGTATTAGATCAAAAGGGGGCTTCTACTAAATACTGAGCAAAGGGTCTGAATACTTAGGACCATGTGATATTTCAGTTTTTCTTTTTTAATAAATCTGCAACAATGTCAACAATTCTGTGTTTTTCTGTCAGTATGGGGTGCTATGTGTACATTCATGAGGAAGAAGAATGAACTTAAATGATTTTAGCAAATGGCTGCAATATAACAAAGAGTGAAAAATTTAAGGGGGTCTGAATACTTTCCGTACCCACTGTATTTTCATCTACATGAAGCAGTTTTCTCCTCAATCCTGGAACACAGCATACACTGGACAACTACATCTGGAACTACATTGCATGTATGTTTGGAGTCTATACACGACTCCTTGTTTATATCCCCCACTAAGAACAACTCACTCTTTTTCTTTACTCTCTGTTTTAAGCTCTCTACTCTAGAGTAGCACCATTACCACTGTAGGAAGCTACTCGACTGTGGTGATTCATACTGTTAATTGATTGTACTATGTGATGGTTCTACGCAGTCTTGCAGACTGTTTTACTTATTTGTAATCTATTGTTGAAACGTTGAACAGAAAAAAAAATAAAAAAATACAATAAAAAGTTTCAAGTTAAAAAAAAAAAAAAAAAAAAAAAAAAAAAAAAGACAAAAATCTTTCCCTTTGTTAGTAAACGCGATAACCTTTGCGCAAACCAATCAAAATACGCTTTTTGCCATTTTTCTTACCTAACATATGTAGCATAAAACAAATTGGCTGAAAATGTTAAAACATTTTGATTTTTACATTTTTTTTGGGGAATTTCATATAAAAAAAAAAAAAAAAAAAAAAAAAAGTGAAAAATATTGTTATTTTTGCAAAATTGACGCTCTTTTTTTTGTTTATAGCGCATGGAAAAAAAAAAATCGCGCAGGTGATCAAATACCACCAAAAGAAAGCTCTGTTTGTGGGGAAAAAAAAGGACGTCAAATTCATTTGGGTACAGCGTCGCACGACCGCGCAATTGTCTGTTAAAGTCCCGCAGTGCCGAATCGCAAAATAGGCCCTGGTCAGAAAGGGGGTAAAATCTTCTGGGGCTTAAGTGGTTAAACAGCTGTGAAAATCGCTTGACAAGAATTTGCAAAAACATCTTGGCCTTCAGAGGATATCTAATACTTTGTGTATTTTATCATTGTTTGTCACTGTTTTTTTTTTTTGCTGAAAACCAAAAAAAACTTGTTTCAGAAATATAGAAATATCTAGAAATAGGCTGCTTGGATATGACAAGAGAACAATTGTTACCCTTACCTGTATCAGCTGTGACAATCCCAAGTGTTCCTAATATAAAAAAGAAAAAAAATATATATAAATCTTATTTGCAAATATTCAGCAAATTTTCTCATATTGACACTTCCAAAACTAGACCAAAATTGGATTTTTTGTAAGAACTTACCGTAAAATCCTTTTCTCTTAAGCTCATTGACAGACGCAGTCCTCTTTGATTAATATCAGTAGGGTTATACTGCCCCCTACAGGAGTAGGACACTAGGCAGGAAATACGTTCTGGCCACACCTTAGGGGCAGTCCCAGAGGGTATATCCTCTCTCTCCCTGCTACAGGATGTTAGTTATGTCACAAAGCAGTGTCAGAGAATTTAACCCAACACAACTCAAATAGAGGGGCGGGTACTGCATCTGTCAATGAGCTTAAGAGAAAACGATTTTACGGTAAGTTCTTACAAAAAATCCAATTTTCTCTGTCGCTCATTGACAGACGCAGTCCTCTTTGATTAATATCAGTAGGGACGTCCCAAAGCAGTGCCACAAATGAGGGGTGGGATAACGGAAATCAAAATCCAATCCAGAAGGCCCAACCAGTGCCAACTAGAAGTCTTAAAGGCTCATCAGACAAAAGGATGAGACTCAACTGAAAACCCAACAGAAAAAAACCCTCAAGGTAGACCACTGGTCTCCTCAAACAGCGTCCTGCAGAACTTTGCGGCCAAAAGAGGCATCCGCCGATGCCAGCACATCAACTTTATAAAATTTTGTAAAGGTATGAACCGACGACCAGGTAGCCCCCTTGCAAACCTGAACCACTGACGCCTGATGGCGGAAGGCCCAGGAAGCACTAAGTGCCCGAGTGGAGTGCGCCTTAACAGGGAACGGAGGAACCCGACCCTTAATAGAATAAGCCTTTACCACCGTCTGTCTGATCCATCTAGAGATAGTCGCGGCAGATGCAGGCAACCCCTTTCTAGGGCCATCCGTGATCACAAAAAGTGAATCCGTCTTACGGAAAGATTCCGTAGTAGTCAAGTACACCCTGATCGCCCGAACTACATCCAAGGAGTGTAACGCAAACTCCCGAGGATGACTGGGCTTAGGACACAGGGAAGGTAACACAATATCTTCATTTAGATGGAAATCTGAAACCACCTTAGGAAGGAAGGATGGATTCGGACGAAGAACTACCTTATCCCTTTGAACCACCAGATATGGGGAATGACAGGACAATGCGGCCAGTTCTGACACCCTGCGTGCAGAAGTGATAGCCACCAAAAAGGCCACCTTCTGGGATAAGGTAAGCAAAGGAATCTCCCTAATTTTTTCAAAGGGAGGTTTCTGAAGAACCGACAACACCAAATTAAGATCCCAGGGCGGCAAGGGCGCGCGCACTGGTGGAGCCAGGTGCCGCACCCCCTGGATGGAACTCCGCACCAAGGAATGAGTAGCCAGAGGCCTCTGAAAGAAGATTGCTTTCGCTGAAACCTGACCCTTGATAGTGCTCAAGGACAGTTTCTGCTCAACCCCCCTTTTGCAGAAAAGCCAATATACGGGCCACCGAGAAGAAACGTGGAGGAAACCCAAGGGATTCACACCACGTGATATAGGACTTCCATGTGCGATGATAGACTTTTCTGGAAGTCGCTTTCCTTGCTTTAATGAGAGTAGGAATAACTGAAGCTGAAAATCCCTTGTCCTTCAGCACCTGGGTCTCAACAGCCAGGCCGTTAAAGCCAGCGATCGTAAAGCAGGATGGAAGATCGGTCCCTGAGACAGCAGATCCTCCCTGAGAGGAAGTCGCCAAGGAACGTCTGCGACCAGCCTGACCAGGTCGGCGTACCAGGTCCGACGAGGCCAGTCCGGAGCTACCAGGATAACTGGAATTCCCTCCACCTCTATCCTGCGAAGAAGTTTCGGCAGCAATTTGAGAGGAGGGAAGGCATACAGTAGCTGGTACTGCCCCCACGGGGCGACCAGCGCGTCTGCGGCATCCGCTAGAGGATCGCGGGAGCAAGCTACAAACCTCCGCACCTTCCTGTTGAGCCGAGATGCCAACAGATCCACATCCGGGGTGCCCCAACAAAGGCACAATTGGTGAAATACCTCTGGATGAAGAGACCATTCCCCTTGATCCAGAATCTGGCGGCTGAGAAGATCTGCCTGCCAATTCTCCACCCCCAGAATGAATACCGCGGAGAGGGCTGGAACAAATCGTTCTGCCCAACGAAAGATGCTGGCCACTTCCATGGCCGCCAGGACACTCTTGGTGCCCCCCTGGTGATTGACGTAAGCCACGGCCGTGGCATTGTCCGACTGGATCCGCACCGGGCTGCCCCGGAGCTGCTCAGTCCAGTGAATCAGACAAAGTCTGATCGCTCTCAGTTCCAATACATTTATCGGTAACCTGGATTCTTCCAGGGACCAGAGCCCCTGAGCAGATCGTCTGCCGAGAACCCCACCCCACCCGGATAGACTGGCATCCGTGGTGACAATCGTCCAATAAATTGGAAGAAATGACTTCCCCTGACTGAGCATTGGTGATCGAAGCCACCAAACCAGAGACTCCCTGGTCCGTTCGCTCAGCCGGATCCGATTGTCCAGGGAATCGGGATTCCGGTTCCATTTGAGAAGAATCTCCTTTCGGAGAACCTGGGTATGAGACTGGGCAAACGGTACTGCCTCAAAGGAGGCCACCATCAGTCCCAGACCCCTCATGCAAGTCCGCAGAGAAGACCAGTTGACAGTCAGTAATAACTGAGTCGCCGACTGAATCTTCCTAAATTTCTCCACCCGGAGAAACACTTTTGCCAAGGATGTATCCAAGGTTAGGCCCAGATAGTTCAGTCTCCTGGTGGGGACCAGGGATGATTTTTGCCGGTTCACCAGCCATCCGATTTCTTCCAAAGAGATCATCGTGATCTCCAGGTTTAGCAACAGAGCCTGCGGAGACTCCACACGAAGTAGAAGGTCGTCTAGGTAGCCTAGAACCGATATGCCCCGCTGTCTCAACAGTGCCAAAACTGGGGCCAAGACCTTTGTGAAGACCCGGGGAGCAGAGGCGAGACCAAAGGGTAACGCCGCAAACTGATAATGGTTCTCTCCCACGGAAAAGGGAAGGAAACGCTGATGTCCTGCATAAATGGGAATGTGAAGATAGGCATCCTTGATGTCTATGGACGCCAGAAAATCCCCCTGATGCAGGGAGGCCACTACTGTTGCGAATGGACTCCATCTTGAATTTTTGCACCTGGACAAAATGATTGAGTGCTCTCAAGTCCAGAATTGGACGCACCTTGCCCTCTTTTCTGGGTATTGTGAATAGGTTCGAATAGAACCCCTGAAAAACGTTCTGTCCAAGGAACGTGGACCACCACTCCTTGTTGCATTAAATCCGTCACTGCCCCCCGCAAAGCTTCTAAGCGGTCCGGGGATAGTCGGATATTGGAAGGGAAGAACCGCACCGGTGGAAGTGATCGAAACTCGATCTTGTATCCCGACCGTATGACCTCTTGAACCCATTTGTCTGGAATCCTGGAGAGCCATGGGTCCGGAAACCGGTGAAGACGTTCCCCCCACCCCAGATATGGGTGGGGGCGCACCTTCAGGCTGTATTGGTCTTATCTTCAGGTCTGGCAGGGCCGGACCTTTGTTTATTCGACCAGCGCCCTTTGAATCCCCTGGGGGGGCTTTGGAGGACTTCGCCTTATCGCCCGCCCCAGAGGAGCGAAAAAATTTCTTATGAGCGGAAAAGGAAGGTCCCCGTCTGCGACGCGGTGCTTTTCCCTTGGTAGACTGTGGTAAAAAGGTGCTCTTGCCACCAGTGATACCCTTGATGATCTCATCCAAGGTGGCGCCAAACAGGCGATCCCCTTGAAAGGGGAGATTAGTCAAAGCTTTTTTGGAAGCTTGATCCGCCGATCATTTTAGCATTTTAACCACAGCATACGCCGGAGGAACACCGCCGAGATTGATACGCGCCCCATTAATGGAGCGGCGTCCAGGGCGGCCTCACAGACAAACTGTAGCGCTTGTACCATCTGCTCCAGCAAGTCCAATACTGCCGGGGGGAGACTTCTCCCCTCCAGATCTCGGCGTAACAACTTGGTCCACTCTGTCAATGTTTGTGCCACCAGAGCAATGGTGAACACTGGCCTTAAGGCTGACCCTATCAGGGAAAATATAGAGCGGGATATAGATTCCACTTTACGGTCCACTGGATCCCGAAAGGACGGAGCGTCTTCCACTGGGATAACCGTAGCTTTATTTAATCTGGAAATCGGTGAATCCACCGTCCATTTATTAAGGAGAGATTCTTCAAATGGATAGCGTCTAGCAATCTGTTTGGAAATACCAGGGGCTCGTTTTGGACAGACCCATTCTTCCTTAATAATATCTTGAAAACATTTGGGCAAAGGAAACACCTTTGCCATCTTGGTAGGATTGCGAGTACCAAAAGCAATTTCAGTGTCAACTGCTTCCGTAGGTATAAGCTCAAGTCTTAAAGTTTCCCGCACAGACACAATCAGTGCATCTACCAATGCTTCATCCTGCGCTATAGCGGAGGGAGAAATGTCTTCCTCACTATCCGAGTAGATGGGATATGAGACACTAGCCCCAGAAGAGGGACCTGCAGCTGCTGCGACAGGCTCAGAATCTGTATCTGAAGTGTCAGATGAAATAGGGGTAGGCGGGGGGGTCGCTTCTTTGCACCCCGTCCCTGACAAGCCACCTCCACCCGGGATACAAAAGACTCCAAAACCACTGATAATGCATCAATACTAAGTGGGAACTGGAGGGTCCTGCGGCCACCTCGAGGGGATCAGGTGGTGATACATGTGTAGCAGGTTCCATGATAAATCCAGGAACACTTGCCAGCAACCAAGGATTGTAAAAGAAAAAAAAAACTTTTTTTTTTATATATATATCCCCCAGCGCAACAGCGCCCCTCAGTGTTACCTGCTTCGGACCCCCACAGAGAGAGAGAGACCACAAGGGCTCACCACCTGATGCACAGAAGCTTCTACCGAACTGCTCTCAACGCTGTCCTTTACAGAACAGGAAGTCTTGTGGATCGATTTACCCGGGTAAAGGAGGCGGCTCCGCCCCTTTACACGCCTTCCGGCACTCCCACCGCTACTCCACGAGGTAGCTGGGTGTATCCAAAATGGCCGCCCCCATGTAGGAGACATTAGGCTACGCCAAAATGGCGGCCTGCGGAAAAATGGTGGACCGTGCGGTCTGCGGCCGAATGGCGGTGTGTGCGGCCTGCAGAAGGATGGCGTCCGTGCGCCTGCGAAAGGATGGCGGCCCGTGCAGCCTGCGGCCGTGCGGAAGGATGCATCACTATGCGATAGGTAGGTGCTTGATCTTATCACCCCTCTGTATGGCTGTTTACAAATAGTAACTCCAGCGCACCCTGTCCATCCCTGACTGGCTCAGTCATAGCTCCTTTTTTTTTACAATGCAGGCTCCTAGCAGTGACTTATGTAGATAGTCAGCTCCCAAACCAATACCTGCAAATAGGGAGATATGTGGAGTGTGTCACAGGATAGAGGGGAACCCGGGATCATGAGGGTCCGACCATCCACAGAAGCGCCCGCATCCATTCCCAAAACCCGACAGAGGGAGAGGGGGAACATTCTACTCACCATACCGGAACAGGCGGGCATCCACTCCTAACAGAACCCCTCTCCACCGAGGTGGGGGGGCTGTCGACCAATACGGACGCCGCGACTCTGTTTCTGGCTGGTCTTAGGCGACCTGGCGAGACGTTTAACTCGCAGGGCCAGTCCCCCCGTCCAGTGGTACTATGTTGCGGCCGACCCAGCGCGGAGCTAGGGCCTGCACGCGCTCGTAGGCCGGCTGGGGTGACCACTGGATCTCAACATCCAGCCCGTCGCCCAGCTCCAGCATACTTGCTTGAAGATCTCACAGGAACAAAAAACTGGAGAGAAAAAGCGAACTAAAAAGTTTTATCTAAAAAAACTTGCCAGGACCAGAGATCCCAGCAAGGAACTTAGGTCCTTACTCCTGACTAGGCAGAAAAAAACTAACATCCTGTAGCAGGAAGTGAGAGGATATACCCTCTGGGACTGCCCCTAAGGTGTGGCCAGAACGTTTTTCCTGCCTAGTGTCCTACTCCTGTAGAGGGCAGTATAACCCTACTGATATTAATCAAAGAGGACTGCGTCTGTCAATGAGCGACAGAGAAAATGAATTTTTCTGTTTTTAAATTCAGAAAAGAAAGATGGAAATCAAATGCTTAAGAGTACTGATGATCCAAACCGTCCTGGGTTCGGTTTGGCAGGTGTTCTGTGAATTTCTGCCGAACCCCAACCCCATTGAAATCAATGGGGGACAAATCTGTCAAGGGCAAGGGGGTGTAAAATTAGGGGGGAGGGGGGGGGGCACACTACCATGTGGAATATGTAGCGATACAAAAAAAAAAATATTTTATAAAAATTCCATCAGGTGGGAAGTTTTTTTTTTTTTTTTAAGTCAAGTTGTTCAGAGTCGGTTCACATTAGCGCGACACGACTCCTTACTACTTCGGGGGCGACTTGTGCATTACAGTGCACCACGACTTTGGAGCGACTTGCAGGGACTTCACATAATGGAAGTCTATGCAAGTCGCTCCGAGGTCGCCCCAAAGTAGTACAGGACCCTTTTTCTAAGTCGGAGCGACTTATGTCGCTCCTATTAGAACGGGTCCTGTAGCGGTCAATGGACCGCGAGGGAGCACGACTTGTCAGGCTGACAAGTCGCGTTAGTGTGGACCGACTCTTACACTGAATGTGGCTTTGAAATTGTGCAACTTCACTTAAAAATCGCTGCATGTCAGTACCACTTCAGGTGCAACTTGGCTGACATTGGTTAGACTTCATGCACAGACGTCTATGCAAGACGCACTTGAAATCGCCAAAAAGTAGCGCAGCAACTACTTTTTCAAAACGATCGACAAAAAGTCAGCGTTGCACTGATTTGAACAGTTCCATTGCCTACAACAGCGTGCGACTTGTCAAATCACACCAATGTTTACAGAGGATTACTGGTGTGAAAAAAAGTTGTATATTGCTAGCAAATGATTGACAGCTGTCATTGCCAACTTTAAAAAAAAAATAAATAAATAAAAAACATAAGAAAAAAAACAGCACACAGACCCCTCCAAAAAGGTCCCCAAAAATATATAGAAGGCTGGGTTGTGTTTTTTATTTTTTTTCTGGGGGGGGGACCTTTGGAGGGGTCTGTGTGCTGTTTCTCTTTATTTTTTAATTTATTTATTTTATTTTTCTTATTTATTTATTTTAATTATTTTTTCAAAGAAGCTGGCAATTAATGTTATTTGCTGGCGATTTAAAGTGTCTTTTTTTTTTTTTTTCTGCGCATGCCTATGCAATTCGCATACATGTGAACCCAGCCTAAGGTGGGGTACACACTATAAGGAAATCAGGTGAACAAACGGTCATCAGATTTTTCTCGTTGTTTCAAAGCAAATCTGAACCGATGAAAGAAAATTTGTACAACAAAGGCTTTTTTTTTTTGTTTTGTTTTTTATAGTTTCTGATCATGGGCAGTCTTTCGTTTCTGATTTTTTTTCGTACAAAAACAGAACACATTGAGCGAAAATCATTAGTTCTGTTCCGGTATGAGAAAATGTTGGGTGTTTGTACCTTCGGAAATTTACGTTCAGAAGGTCGGAATCGGCTGTAAAAATTTGTGTACACACTATACGAAAATCGTACGAAAGTCCTTTGGTTGAAAATTCTCACCTGATTTTCTTGTAGTGTGTACGAGCCTGATCTCTTAATTAGGTCTAATCAGAGCTAATTAACACTCATCCCATTAGCTATATTTTTCTACATACTTATTTTATTTTTTTTTAATTAACCTTTATTAAATACACTCCTTTCCATTAATTTTGTATGTTTTTTTTGTTAGTGTTGCAAAGAAAAACCACTAAATTAGGGGGAAAAAAAACTTTTTATTATTTGCAAAGAAACCCCACTAAATTAAGGGAGAAAAAACACTAATCTTTATTATTTGCAAAGAAAACCCACTAAGTTAAGGGGGGGAAAAAAAAAAACAGTTTTATCATTTGCAAAGAAAGCCCATTACATTAGGGGGGGGGGCATCTTTTATTTGCAAATACAGTGGCCATAATTTGTATCAGAAACATAATTTTATCATTTTAAGACCAGAAGTATATAAAAAATATATATAAGACCAGAAATATATAAAAAAAATGATATATTTAAGACCAGAAATATATTAAAAAAATGATTTAAGACCAGAAATATATTTTAAAAAATTATATATTTAAGACCAGAAATATATTAAAAAAATTAATTATATATTTAAGACCAGAAATATATTAAAAATATGATATATTTAAGACCAGAAATATATAAAAAAAATGATATATTTAAGACCAGAAATATATATAAAAAAAAATGATATATTTAAGACCAGAAATATATATAAAAAAATGATATATTTAAGACCAGAAATATATAAAAAAAATGATATATTTAAGACCAGAAATATATAAAAAATTATATATTTAAGACCAGAAATAAATATATCATTTTTTATATATGTCTGGTCTTAAATATATCATTTTTTATATAAGACCAGAAATATATAAAAAATGATATATTTAAGACCAGAAATATATTTAAAAAAATGATATATTCAAGACCCGAAATATATAAAAAAATTGATATATTCAAGACCAGAAATATATAAAAAAAAATGATATATTTAAGACCAGAAATATATAAAAAAAATGATATATTTAAGATCAGAAATATATTAAAAAAATGATATATTTAAGACCAGAAATATATAAAATAAATTATATATTTAAGACCAGAAATATATATATATATATATATATATATATATATATATATATATATATATATATATATATATATATATATATATATATATATATATACACACAAAATTGTAATAGAAACAATTTTTTTTTTTTTACATCTTTGTCTATAGATTACATAGAAAATGAAGATTTTTTTTTCAAGAAAAGTGATGTATTACTTTGTTTTTATAAAGCAGTATTATAACCCCAAAACAAGAATGTATTAAGCTGGAGCTTATCAATTTTTGGATGCGATGGCTGCCTTTGTTTTTTTTTTTCCTTCTTCGTCTTCATAGTAAGTTTTTGAAAAAGTAAAAGTAAAACAGACCCAAAAGTAAGCAACCATTAGGACCAATGCAGTACAATAAATCAGCTTACACTGGTTAGTATCATTGTGCTCATCACAGAATATCAATAGAATCGAGACCAAGAGGGTCACAGTTTTTTTTTTTTTATTTTATACCTTACTTTATGTTCATCTGGTGATCCTGCCAGTAAGTTTGTTATTTATCAATTTTCTTCAACGGGCCAAGCTGTCCAGCGAAAGGGTCAGTGGGAAATGAACAGTGGTGACACCTTATGACAGGAGGTGTGTTACTGGCAGGGTCACCAAATTAAATAAAGAACAAATGCTTAAATAAAAAAAAATTAAGTATAAATGCAAATAAATAAATAAAATAAAGAAAAAATGCTTAAAAAAAAATAAAAAAATTAAGTATAAATGCAAATAAATAAATAAAATAAAGAAAAAATGCTTAAAAAAATAAAAAAAAGGTATAAATGCAAATAAATTAATAAAATAAAGAAAAAATGCTTAAAAAATAAAAAAAATTAAGTATAAATGCAAATAAATAAAATAAAGAAAAAATGCTTAAAAAAATAAAAAAAAAAAAAAAAAAGTATAAATGCAAATAAATAAATAAATAAAATAAAATAAAGAAAAAGGCTAAAATGCAGCCACCATATTTAAGGATTGGTAAGCTGTAATATATTACATTTTTTGTTTTTGAAATTAAAGTATTGCCAAAGTGACTGCCAAATAAACAGACCATTAGCAGTAAAACTTGCTGGGGTAAATAGGGGTGTGAGGTGAAGTGGATAAACAAGAAGTCTTCCAATAGTCCTTGAACATGTGTGGTGCCCATAGACTGTCCACCTAGCTCTACCCTCACCCATCACTGACATCTAGTCTGGTCACCCCTAACCCTTGTACATGGCATGGTCTAACAACCAGGACCACTCACCCAGAAGAAGGAAGGTCCAGGACACACTCGGCCGGTACATAGGTGCCTCTTTCTCACCGTGCTCTGACCACTAATCCCGAGAAGTCAGCTGCAGTTATTAGCACTGAGCCCGGGGAATGCAGGTCAACCAGTTCCTTCCATGAATGTACATTTCTGTGCTAAATAGGAACCAGAACCTCACCCTCAGGTCTATAGAAAACCACATCACTACGTCACCTTTAAAGACTTCTACAGTCATCGGCTGCTTTGACTGGGAGGACATGCTGAGTCTTGTTGTTCCTTACCAAACCTACCTTCAGGACTCTATGGGAGGCCATGTTTTCCATTCCTCCAGGGAGAATCTCAGCTGCACTGAGTTCTAACATCAAGCCATTCAGCTGTGGGGGGAGATTGGATCTTGTGGGGTGGATTGGAGGAGGCTTCTAGGGAACAATATCTTCCAGGTTGGTCTGCAAGCCTCCCCAATAGTTCATGTTTTTCATGTAGCCTTTACATTGGGGGTTATTTTATTTTTTTCCAAAATGTTAATTGGGGGTTATTTTATTTTTATTTTTTCCAAAATGTTTAGGGGGGGGGGGGTTATTTTTAATCTCAGTTGCACTGATCTGGAATACCAAGCCATTCAGGTGTGTGGCGGTAGATTGGTTCTTGTGGGGTGGATTAGAGGAGGCTCCTATAGAACACCATCCTCCAGATTGGTTTACAAGCCCTAGCAATGGTTCATGTCTTCCATGTAGCCTTTCCATTGGGTTTTTACTTGTCCCAGCAGCTGCTATGGATGGAAAGGCATGCTGAGTCTTATTGTTCCTCAACAAACTTTCATGTTTTTCATGTAGCCTTTACATTTGGGGATGTTTTTAATCTCAGTGGCACTGATCTGGAACATCAAGCCATTCAGTTGTATGGAGGTAGATTGGTTCTTGTGGGGTGGATTAGAGGAGGCTCCTATAGAACACCATCCTCCAGATTGGTTTACAAGCCTAATGGCCCGTACACACACGTCGATTATTGGCCGTGAATTTTCGGCCAATGACCGATCTGCCGATTTTTGGCTTGTTAGTATGATGCTTCCGACAACCGACTCCGACTTTTCGGCCGAAAAAAATCTGGTGTGCAGGCTATAAAATTTTTGTTGGCCGTCAACACAACGGCCGATTTTCCGTCAGTCAGTACAGATTTCGGCAGACAAAAATCTGATGAGCAAGACTGGGCATGCTCAGAGAAGAAAAAACACACGGAAAGTAAACCAGCACATGACATCACTTCTGAAGTCGATTTTTGTTGGCCGAGAAAATTTGTGTGCAGTCTAGGCACATTCCAACCAACAAAACACCACTCTGGACAAAAGTCGGACGATCGGTCGGCCGATAATCGTTGCGTGTGTACGAGGCTTTAGCAATGGTTCATGTTTTCCATGTAGCCTTTCCATTGGGTTTTTTCTGGTCCCAGCAGCTGCTATGGATAGAAAGGCATGCTGAGTCTTATTGTTCCTCAACAAACTTTCATGTTTTTCATATAGCCTTTACATTGGGGGATATTTTTAATCTCAGTTGCACTGATCTGGAACATCAAGCCATTCAGTGGTGTGGAGGTAGATTAGATCTTGTGGGGTGGATTAGAGGAGGCTTCTATAGAACACCATCCTCCAGATTGGTTTACAAGCCTTACCAATGGTTCATGTCTCCCATGTAGCCTTTCCATTGGGGGTTTTCTTGTCCCAGCAGCTGCTATGGATGGAAAGGCATGTCGAGTCTAAAGCCTCGTACACACGAGAAGAAATTCGGCCAGGAATTTTCGCCCGACGACCGATCTGACGATTTTCGGCTTGTTAGTATGGTGCTTCTGACAACCGACTCCGACTTTTCGACTGACAAAATCCTGTTGTGCAGGCATTAAAATTTTTGTCCTCCGTCAAAACACGTCCGATTTTCGTCTCATTAGGCCAGATTTCGATGGGGAAAAATCTTATGAGCAAGACTAGGCATGCTCAGAGAAGAAAGAACACATAGAAAGCAATCCAACACATGACATCACTTCTGAAGTAGAATTCTGTCGTACGGGAAAATTTGTGTGCAGTCTAGAGCGCATTCCAACCAACAGTCACCACTCTGGACAAAAGACGGACGACCGGTCGGCGGAAATTCATTGCATGTGTACGAGGCTTTACTGTTTCTCAACAAACTTACCTTCAGGACTCTATGGAAGGCCATGTTTTCCATCCCTTCAGGTAGAATCTCAGGTGCACTGAGTTCTATATTTAAGCCATTCAGCTGTATGGGGGAGATTGGATCTTGTGGGATGAATTAGAGGAGGCTTCTATGAATCATCTTCCAGATTGGTCTACAAGCCTTACCAATAGTTCATGTTTTCCATGTAACCTTTCCATCAGGGTTATTCTTGTCTTAGCAGCGGCTTTGGATGGAAGGCCACACTGAGTCTTGTTGTGTTCCTCACCAAACCTACCCTCAGGACTTTATGACAGTGCATGTTTTCCATCCCTTCAGGGGAAATTTCAGCTGTGTTGATCAGCGGCATCTCTTTAGGGGTGCAGACTACACCCGCCAGAGGCGTGACATCAGGGCTTCTGATAGGGGGGTACCACCGGGCCTTCTGTAGGGGGCCTGGACAGCAGGGGATCAGTGTGGTGGGATGGCAGGACAATCACAGAATGATGCCCTGTGTCTCTTCCTCCAGAAGCTGAAAGCTAGTGTCTTACCCTCTCTCTCCCGCTGGCTTTCAGGAGCTGATGAAGAAACATACAGGGCATCAGTCTGTAATTGTCCTCCTGTCCGGCCGCACCGATCTCCCTCCCTTGTGCTGCCCACATGTGATTCCCCCGTAGCGCCAATGGCTTCCCTTTCCTGCCAGCTGCTGCGACTACACAGGTGGATAGAGAGTGGGGGAAGGGGTCGGCAAATATGTAATTTAGCCACATCGTTTGATGGAAATGAAAATGATCACCCTACAGAGGGCTGAATTCAAGGACACGGAGAACATGCCGGGGAGACATAGGGGAACATGCCGGGGAGACATAGGGGAACATGCCAGGGAGACATAGGGGAACATGCAGAGGAGACATAGGGGAACATGCCTGGGAGACATAGGGGAACATGCTGGGGAGACATAGGAGCACATGCCGGGGAGACATAGGGGAACATGCCGGGGAGACATAGGAGAACATGCCGGGGAGACATAGGGGAACATGCCGGGGAGACATAGGAGAACATGCCGGGGAGACATAGGGGAACATGCCGGGGAGACATAGGAGAACATGCCGGGGAGACATAGGGGAACATGCCGGGGAGACATAGGAGAACATGCCGGGGAGACATAGGAGAACATGCCGGGGAGACATAGGGGAACATGCCGGGGAGACATAGGAGAACATGCCGGGGAGACATAGGGGAACATGCCGGGGAGACATAGGGGAACATGCCGGGGAGACATAGGGGAACATGCCGGGGAGACATAGGGGAACATGCCGGGGAGACATAGGGGAACATGCCGGGGAGACATAGGGGAACATGCCGGGGAGACATAGGAGAACATGCCGGGGAGACATAGGAGAACATGCCGGGGAGACATAGGAGAACATGCCGGGAAGACATAGAACATGCAGGGGAGACATAGGGGAACATGCTGGGGAGACATAGGAGAACATGCTGGGGAGACATAGGAGAACATGCCAGGGAGACATAGGAGAACATGCCAGGGAGACATAGGAGAACATGCCAGGGAGACATAGGAGAACATGGAGGGGAGACATAGGAGAACATGCCGGGGAGACATAGGAGAACATGCCGGGGAGACATAGGGGAACATGGAGGGGAGACATAGGAGAACATGCCGGGGAGACATAGGGGAACATGGAGGGGAGACATAGGGGAACATGCCGGGGAGACATAGGGGAACATGCCGGGGAGACATAGGGGAACATGCCGGGGAGACATAGGGGAACATGCCGGGGAGACATAGGAGAACATGCCGGGGAGACATAGGAGAACATGCCGGGGAGACATAGGAGAACATGCCGGGAAGACATAGAACATGCAGGGGAGACATAGGGGAACATGCTGGGGAGACATAGGAGAACATGCTGGGGAGACATAGGAGAACATGGAGGGGAGACATAGGAGAACATGCCAGGGAGACATAGGGGAACATGGAGGGGAGACATAGGAGAACATGGAGGGGAGACATAGGAGAACATGGAGGGGAGACATAGGAGAACATGCCAGGGAGACATAGGGGAACATGCCGGGGAGACATAGGGGAACATGGAGGGGAGACATAGGAGAACATGCCAGGGAGACATAGGAGAACATGCCAGGGAGACATAGGAGAACATGCCGGGGAGACATAGGAGAACATGCCGGGGAGACATAGGAGAACATGCCGGGAAGACATAGAACATGCAGGGGAGACATAGGGGAACATGCTGGGGAGACATAGGAGAACATGCTGGGGAGACATAGGAGAACATGGAGGGGAGACATAGGAGAACATGCCAGGGAGACATAGGGGAACATGGAGGGGAGACATAGGAGAACATGGAGGGGAGACATAGGAGAACATGGAGGGGAGACATAGGAGAACATGCCAGGGAGACATAGGGGAACATGCCGGGGAGACATAGGGGAACATGGAGGGGAGACATAGGAGAACATGCCAGGGAGACATAGGAGAACATGCCAGGGAGACATAGGAGAACATGCCGGGGAGACATAGGAGAACATGCCGGGGAGACATAGGAGAACATGCCGGGAAGACATAGAACATGCAGGGGAGACATAGGGGAACATGCTGGGGAGACATAGGAGAACATGCTGGGGAGACATAGGAGAACATGCTGGGGAGACATAGGAGAACATGGAGGGGAGACATAGGAGAACATGCCAGGGAGACATAGGGGAACATGGAGGGGAGACATAGGAGAACATGCCAGGGAGACATAGGAGAACATGGAGGGGAGACATAGGAGAACATGCCAGGGAGACATAGGAGAACATGCTGGGGAGACATAGGAGAACATGCCGGGGAGACATAGGAGAACATGCCGGGGAGACATAGGAGAACATGGAGGGGAGACATAGGAGAACATGGAGGGGAGACATAGGAGAACATGGAGGGGAGACATAGGAGAACATGGAGGGGAGACATAGGAGAACATGGAGGGGAGACATAGGAGAACATGCCAGGGAGACATAGGAGAACATGCCGGGGAGACATAGGAGAACATGGAGGGGAGACATAGGGGAACATGGAGGGGAGACATAGGAGAACATGCTGGGGAGACATAGGGGAAACTTTTATAAACTTTTTTTTTTTTTTTAAGTTTTTATTTTTCATGTTAGTAATTATATTGCTTTCTTGGTTTTGGCAGCACAGTCTCTCCAGTTTGTGTGTTGTTTTTTTTTTTTTTTTTTCATGTTAGTAGTTCTGTGACATTATTGGTTTTATCAGCACAGTCTAAGTTGAAAAAAAAAAAAAAAAAACAATTTGTAGTTTAATGTTAGCACTTTTATGGCTTTATTGTGTTTTTTATTTTATTAGTAATTATATTGCATCATTGGTTTTGGCAGTACATTCTCTCTAGTTTGTGTGTTGTGTTTTTTTTTTTTTTCCATGTTTAGTACTTATGACATTATTGGTTTTAGCAGCACACTCTCTCAAATGTTTGTTTGTTTTTGTTTTCCCTTCAACTGTTACCATTTATAAAACATTATTGTGTTGTGTTTTTTTTTTTTTTTTGTTTTTTCAACCTGAATTTTAGGAGTCAATTCCGGTTTGTGGTGTTGTGTGTGTTTTTTTTTTTTTTTTTTTGTATGTTTGGTCTCTTTTTTACGTATTTTAGTATGTGTTCTAGTTGTAGTCTAATTCCTCTTGTATTGTAACTGTATTGTCTTCTTCATATTGTAAAGCGCTGTGCAAACTGTTGGTGCTATATAAATCCTGTATTATAATAATAATAATAATAATAATAATAATAATAATAATAATAATAATAATAATAATAGTGAAGTCTACTGTGAAAATTGACCTGAGCAGGAAGGGGTATATCATGAGCCCAGTAAGCAAGTGGTTCAGAAAACCTCTAATAGTGTATGAACCGCTTTAGAAATTTATTAGTTGGAAAAAATAAATGTGTTACTCAGCTCCGTGAAATGATCTTCTTGATTATACAGTCAAACGATCGTCGTCTTTACACCAGTAACAATAAAACTAAATGAAAGGAACATTCTGAGAAATGTAAAGTGAATTCCTCCTGGTGTACGGCCAGCTTTAGTCGTGTTTTGTAGGAGAAGAATGCAGAGTCAGACATGACCTCATCCCCAGGAAGGGAGTTGAATAATTCCCCCCCCCCCCCCTCCTGTATTTTTATCCTCTGGTGTCACCCAACGCTGTCACTTTGTATAGGATAGGATGAGACGGGGCGGTGCATTCGCCTCTAATGTGTCCGCGCCAGCCAATCAGAGGAGGCTGGGAGATATGATACTTTCACTTTCGTTTCTCTCTCTTCCTGGTTGTACGTAGTTTGGCTCGGAGGAAGATCCCGGGATTATTATTATTATTATACAGGATTTATATAGCGCCAACAGTTTCTATGGGGGCATGTGGTGAGTATTCTGGAATCTGGAGATTAAAGTCCCCTGACGTGCTCAGACGTGGATAATTCAGGGGGTGAGGGCTGTGTGTGATCATTCAGGGGGTGTCGGGGTGAGGGACGTGTGGGATCATTCAGGGGTTGAGGGCTGTGTGGGATCATTCAGGGGGTGAGGGCTGTGTGGGATCATTCAGGGGGTGAGGGCTGTGTGTGATCATTCAGGGGGTGAGGGCTGTGTGTGATCATTCAGGGGGTGAGGGACGCGTGTGATCATTCAGGGGGTGAGGGACGCGTGTGATCATTCAGGGGGTGAGGGACGCGTGGAATCATTCAGGGGGTGAGGGACGCGTGGGATCATTCAGGGGGTGAGGGACGTGTGGGATTATTCAGGGGGTGTCGGGGTGAGGGATGTGTGGGATCATTCAGGGGGTGAGGGCTGCGTGGGATCATTCAGGGGGTGAGGGCTGTGTGGGATCATTCAGGGGGTGAGGGCTGTGTGGGATCATTCAGGGGGTGAGGGCTGTGTGTGATCATTCAGGGGGTGAGGGACGTGTGGGATCATTCAGGGGGTGTCGGGGTGAGGGACGTGTGGGATCATTCAGGGGGTGAGGGACGTGTGGGATCATTCAGGGGGTGAGGGACGTGTCTGAGCCATTATCCATCTTCCTCCTCTGTAGAACGTCACATTGATGGGGGAAGAAGACGATTAGTATTTTGTGATTGGAGGGAGTTGCAGATTTTGTACTCCAATATTAGAAAATGACCTTCCAGGATTGATCTCCTGTTGGCTCTTTGCATGTCTCCCCACTATCTTCACCAACATACGAGGCCTGTACTGAATGGAACGCAGAAATGGTCATAAGGTTTTTATTAATGTACGTTTTGTGGTTGAGATGTCACGTGTTGGTAGAGTAACTCTTCCTCTATATGTAGCGTCACTCCTGTAAGAGCCGCTGTTTTAGGTCCCCAGGTTCTTTTCTCGTAGTTGCACCCTCAGCCAGGCACACAGTCAGTCTCTTTTGGCTCAGTCAGTCTGGGGCCGGGATCAGGGAACCTGACAGGTAAATCAGGAACAGGGCTGTGCTGGATGGAGGGCGGGAGCACAGGAGCTGATTTAGTTACCTTTGCAAATTAACCAGCATGTGGTTGGTTGCTAGGAGGTCCAAACAATCATCAGCTGGTTAACATTAGTGTGTGTGTGTGTGTGGGGGGGGGCGCAGAGGACACTACTGTGTGTGTGGTGGAAGGGGGGGGGGGGATGAGAGAGTAGAGCAGAGGACACTACTGTGTGTGGTGGGGGGGGGAGAGAGGAGGGGACACTGTGAGTGTATGTGGGGGGGGGGCAGAGAACACTACTTTGTGTGTCAGGGTTGAGAGGACACAACTGTGTGTGTGGTGGTGGGGGGGGGGGGGGAGAGAGGAGGGGACACTGTGAGTGTATGTGGGGGGGCAGAGAACACTACTTTGTGTGTCAGGGGGGAGAGGACACAACTGTGTGTGTGGTGGTGGGGGGGGGGGGAGCAGAGGACACTACTGTGTGTGTGTGGTGGGGGGGGGGGGGTGGAGCAGAGGACACTACTGTGTGTGTGTGGTGGGGGGGATGGAGCAGAGGACACTGTGTGAGGTGGGGGGGCCTAGGACACTACTGTGTGTGTGTGTGGTGGGGGGGATGGAGCAGAGGACACTATGTGAGGGGGGGGGCAGAGGACACTACTGTGTGTGTGTGGTGGGGGGGGTGGAGCAGAGGACACTACTGTGTGTGTGTGGTGGGGGGGATGGAGCAGAGGACACTGTGTGAGGTGGGGGGGCAGAGGACACTACTGTGTGTGTGTGTGGTGGGGGGGATGGAGCAGAGGACACTATGTGAGGGGGGGGGCAGAGGACACTACTGCGTGTGCTTGAGAGGGTGCAGAGGACACTACTGTGTGTGTGTGTGTGTGTGTGAGGGGGGTGTGTGTGTGTGAGGGGGGAGAGGACACAACTCTGTGTTGGTGGGGGATGGGGGGGGCAGAGGACACTACTGCTGTGTGTGTGTGTGTGGGGGGGGGAAGCAGAGGACACTACTGTGTGTGTGTGGTGGGGGGGGGGGGGTGGAGCAGAGGACACTACTGTGTGTGTGTGGTGGTGGGGGGGGTGGAGCAGAGGACACTACTGTGTGTGTGTGGTGGGGGGGATGGAGCAGAGGACACTGTGTGAGGTGGGGGGGCCGAGGACACTACTGTGTGTGTGTGTGGTGGGGGGGATGGAGCAGAGGACACTATGTGAGGGGGGGGGGGGCAGAGGACACTACTGCGTGTGCTTGAGGGGGTGCAGAGGACACTACTGTGTGTGTGGATGGGGGGGGGGGGGCAGAGGACACTATGTGTGAGGGGAGGAGGGGGAGAGCAGAGGACACTACGGTCTGTGTGTGGCGGAGGGGGGGGGGCTGCTGAGGACACTACTGTGTGTGTGTGGAGGGGGGGGGGACTTACGTAGCAATGCCACTCTCAGCTGCACCCTGCACAAAGATTTTCCAGCGTGCGGGACCACAATCTATAGGTGCCAGCAGGCTGAGAGCGATTATCACTGGGCTATCTAAGCAATTAACCCATCAACTGCCAATTAACCCATCAACTGCCACCACCTCCATTTGGTCCGAGTGGGAGGAAGCTCGTAATTTTAGTTTCAATAGATTTTTTTTTTTACTTTTTCATCACAAGTGAACAAACATTGTCATTACATTGGTAACGATAGACTTCCAGGTGACCACACAGAGGTGTTAGCCCGCATCTGGAAAACCTAGTTTGTCAATTACCAGACATTAGTTGTTACAATCAAGTTGTACATAAAAAGGAAGGAAAAGGGACTACAAACAATATAAACAAAGGAAAACAAAGCAAGTAAATAAATAAAAGGAGTCAAAGCATTCCATATGTAGTTGGTATCATTTCAGGAAGTGAAGTTTAACTATATTGTTACAATTGTGTCTATTGTGCCACTCCACCCATGGACCCCACCTATTTATTGCAGTTGTTTGAGGCAGATGCAAATATTCCTTCATAGGAACAATATTGTTGTGTCAAGTTCACCGCTTCCTCTAATGAAGGAACGAGGGGTGATTTCCAGTGTCTCAAAAACCACTTCTGGACCGGAAGATTTCCCCCCTTAATGACCAGGCCATATTTTGCGATTCGGCACTGCATTGCTTTAACGGACAATTGCGCGGTCATGCGATGCTGTACCCAAATAAAATTGACGTCCTTTTTTTTCCCACAAATAGAACTTTCTTTTGGTGGTATTTGATCACCTGTGTGTTTTTTTTTTTTTTTTTTTTTTTTTTTTTTGCGCTATACACCAAAAAGAGCGACAATTTTGAAAATATATATATTTCACATTCTGCTTTATAACATTCCTGGAAAAATAAAATTAAAAATCAAAACTTTTTAACATTTTCGGCCAATTTGTTTTCTGCTACATATTTTTGGTAAAAAAAATTGCAATATGCGTATTTTGATTGGTTTGCGCAAACGTTATCACGTCTACAAACTAGGGGAAAGATTTATGTAATTTTTAGTGTGTGTTTTTTTTTTTAACTAGTAATGGCGGCGATCTGCGATTTTTAGCGAGACTGCGGCGGACAGATCAGACCCCTAACTGACCTTTTTACACTTTTGGGGGGACCAGTGACATTACTACAGTATTCAGTGCTAAAAATATGCACTGTCACTGCAATAATGCCATAGGCAGGGAAGGGGTTAACACTGTTGATGATCAAGGGGTTAACCACTTAAGCCCCAGAGGATTTGGCTGCTCAAAGACCAGGGCCTATTTTGCGATTCGGCACTGTGTGACTTTGACGGACAATTGCGCAGTCGTGCGACGCTGTACCAAAATAAAAAAATTGACGTCCTTTTTTTTCCCACAAACAGAGCTTTCTTTTGGTGGCATTTGATCACCTGTGCGACTTTTATTTTTTGCGCTATAAACAAAAAGAGAGCGACAATTTTGAAAAAATAACAATATTTTTCAAATTTTTTTTTTATATGAAATTCTCAAAAAAAAAAAAATATATCAAATTTTTTTTAACACCTTATGCCAATTTGTTTTCTGCTACATATTTTTGGTAAAAAAAATTGCAATAAGCGCATTTTGATTGGTTTGTGCAAAAGTTATTTCGTTTAATAACTACGGGAAAGATTTATTTCATTTTTATTGTTTTTTTTTAACGAGTAATGGCAGCGATCTGCGATTTTTTTTTTTTTTTTTTTTGCAACATTGTGGCAGACAGATCGGACCCCTGACTGACATTTTTGACACTTTTGAGAGTAACAGTGACTTTACTACAGTAATCAGTGCTATAAATATGCACTGTTACTATAAAAATGACACTGACAGGGAAGGGGTTAACTTTATTAGAGATCCAGGGGTTAAGTGTGTCCCTAGGGGCGTGCTTCTAACTGTCAAGGGGCGTGGCTTGTGATGTAACCACAGAGACATACGATCCTGCTATGTAAATGTACTTGCGACGGTCGGCAAGTGGTTAAATGTAAGCCTAGGGGAGTGATTCTAACTGTGGGGAGTGTGGCTTGTGAAATGATCATAGAGACATGTGATCCTATATAGAAGGATAACATGGGCTCTATGATTATCCAAGGGAGAAGGACGGTCAGCTGTGTTTACCACAGCCAACCGTCCTTCTCTCTCAGCGGGAAGCGATCGCCAGTTTCAGGCGGCAATCGGAGCCGCCTGATGCACGCACCGGCTTCCCTGCTGACGATCGGGGGCAGGAGCGCGCTTTTAATAATAAAAAGGTCAAAGTTGGTGCAAATAAAATATTTACAGAAAAAATGTGTTTCAAAGAAATGGAGACATAATTCAGCAATTAGAAAAATAAGGCAGAATTGTGGAGGAAGAATACTTGCATTCAATGTCCTGGGTGTTATTAGAGTTCAATCGATGAGCCAGGTGTAATCGGTTCTCAAACTTGATAGATGTTCCTGCTTTGATGTTACCATGAGAACTGCCCACTCGTTAGGGGTCTCCCTTTTTTTTCTGGGATCAAAAGGGTGTTGACAGATGCCCCTGACCAATAAAATGGAGTGGCCATGGGCTGTCCTGAGTTTATGACAATATCAGGACCCTCCTCTTTGGACAGTTTTATACCACTATTCATATCTTGAAATGTGTATTGGTTACATTCTTTGAACGGATAGTTTATGGTTCAGCATGTAATTTCGCATCCAGGGATACTAGATGTGGGATATCTCAGATAAACTTGTCACACAGGGAATATCTGATAGCTATCTTCCATTCTTTATGTGCTAATGTGGTCATGCATGACCTTAATTTGTTCAGTATGGCATTTCTCATCCAAATATATACTTATTTTTATTAATGTGTCATGTTCCTGTCTGCGTTTATGAATCGTGTGTGTATTACGTTTTTGAATTGGCAGAGCTCTCTGATTGCCTTTTACGATCCCCATTAGTCCTGGTTATCCTTAATGGATTTGGCCAAAGTTTTACGACAGGCCTGGACAAAAGAAACCGACATCCTGCCAGGACTCAATTAGTGGTTTACAGCTCTGCCAGGCCTCAGTGATGGGTTTTATGTCTCTTAGCTCTTTTGAAGTGTAAAACCCATGCATTCCATGAATTAAAGGAGGCAGATAATATCTCTGCGTGTATAACTGTTCTGCAAGACTGTCATGGCTGACCTATAATGACTGAACAACATGGCTGCTTGCTGCAGCTTTTCATGTGTCCAGTACGGGATATCATTACAGCCTCTACTGTGTGTGGGGGGGAGCAAAGGACACTACTGTGTGTGTGTGTGTGTGTGGGGGGGGCACAGGACACTACTGTGTGTGTGTGTGGGGAAGGGGCAGAGGACACAATTATGTGAGGGGGAGGGGGTCAGTGGACACTACAATAGGGGGGGAGAAGAGGACACTACTGTGTGTGAGGGGGGGAGCAGAGGACACTACTGTGTGTGTGTGTGTGGGGGGGGGGGGCAGAGGACACTACTGTGTGTGAGGTGGGGGGGGGGGCAGAGGATACTACTGTGTGAGGGGGGGCAGGGGACACTACTGTGTGTGTGTGTGGGGGGGGGGGCAGAGGATACTACTGTGTGTGTGAGGGAGGAGCAGAGGACACTACTGTGTGTGTGTGTGGGAGGGGGGAGCAGTGGACACTACTGTGTGTGTGTGTGTGTGGGGGGGGGAGCAGTGGACACTACTGTGTGTGTGTGTGTGTGGGGGGGGGAGCAGAGGACACTACTGTGTGTGTGTGTGTGTGGGGGGGAGCAGAGGACACTACTGTGTGTGGGGGGGGAGCAGAGGACACTACTGTGTGTGTGGGGGGGGGGGGAAGCAGAGGACATCACTGTGTGTGTGGGGGGGGGAGCAGAGCACACTACTGTGTGTGTGTAGGGGGGGGCTGCTCGGGGGGAGTAGAGGACACGACTGTGTGGGGGGGGGAGCAGAGGACACTACTGTGTGTGTGTGAGGGGGGGAGCAGAGGACACTACTGTGTGTGTGGGGGGGGGGCAGAGGACACTACTGTGTGTGTGTGTAGGGGTGGGGGTGCTGGGGGGGAGTAGAGGACACGACTGTGTGTGTGTGGGGGGGGGGAGCAGAGGACACTACTGTGTGTGTGTGTGGGGGGGGGGGAGCAGAGGACACTACTGTGTGTGTGGGGGGGGGGGGGGGCAGAGGACACAACTATGTGAGGGGGAGGGGGTCAGTGGACACTACTATAGGGGGGAGAAGAGGACACTACTGTGTGTGAGGGGGGGAGCAGAGGACACTACTGTGTGTGAGGGGGGGAGCAGAGGACACTACTGTGTGTGTGTGTGGGGGGGGGGGCAGAGGACACTACTGTGTGTGGGGGGAAGCAGAGGGAACTACTGTGTGTGCATGAGGGGGGGGGGGCACAGCACAGAACACTACTGTGTGTGTGTGTGTGGGGGGGAGGGGCAGAGGACACCACTATAGAGAGGGAGCAGAGGACACTACTGTGAAGGAGGGGGGACCAGAGGATACTACTGTGTGTGTGAGGGGGGTTCAGAGGATACTACTGTGTGTGTGTGGGAGGGGGGAGCAGAGGACACTACTGTGTGTGTGTGGGAGGGGGGAGCAGAGGACACTACTGTGTGTGTGTGTGTGGGGGGGGGAGCAGAGGACACTACTGTGTGTGTGTGTGTGTGTGTGTGGGGGGGGGGGGAGCAGAGGACACTACTGTGTGTGTAGGGGGGGGGGGAGCAGAGGACACTACTGTGTGTGGGGGGGAGCAGAGGACACTACTGTGTGTGTGTGGGGGGGGGGAAGCAGAGGACACCACTGTGTGTGTGGGGGGGGGAGCAGAGCACACTACTGTGTGTGTGTGTAGGGGGGGGCTGCTCGGGGGGAGTAGAGGACACGACTGTGTGGGGGGGGGAGCAGAGGACACTACTGTGTGTGTGTGAGGGGGGGAGCAGAGGACACTACTGTGTGTGTGGGGGGGGGGGGCAGAGGACACTACTGTGTGTGTGTAGGGGTGGGGGTGCTGGGGGGGAGTAGAGGACACGACTATGTGTGTGTGGGGGGGGGGGAGCAGAGGACACTACTGTGTGTGAGGGGGGGGGAGCAGAGGACACTACTGTGTGTGTGGGGGGGGGGGGGCAGAGGACACAACTATGTGAGGGGGAGGGGGTCAGTGGACACTACTATAGGGGGGAGAAGAGGACACTACTGTGTGTGAGGGGGGGAGCAGAGGACACTACTGTGTGTGAGGGGGGGAGCAGAGGACACTACTGTGTGTGTGTGGGGGGGGGGCAGAGGACACTACTGTGTGTGGGGGGAAGCAGAGGGAACTACTGTGTGTGCATGAGGGGGGGGGGGGGCACAGCACAGAACACTACTGTGTGTGTGTGTGTGTGGGGGGGGGGGGGGGGCAGAGGACACCACTATAGAGAGGGAGCAGAGGACACTACTGTGAAGGAGGGGGGACCAGAGGATACTACTGTGTGTGTGAGGGGGGTTCAGAGGATACTACTGTGTGTGTGGGGGGGGGAGCAGAGGACACTACTGTGTGTGGGGGGGGGGCAGGGGACACTACTATGTGTGTGAGGGGGGAGCAGAGGATACTACTGCGTGTGGGGGGGGGGCAGAGGATACTACTGTGTGTGTGTAGGGGGGGAGCAGAGGACACTACTGTGTGTGTGAGGGGGGTTCAGAGGATACTACTGTGTGTGTGTGGGGGGGGGGGGCAGAGGACACTACTGTGTATGTGAGGGGGGAGCAGAGGACACTACTGTGTGTGGGAGGGGGGGGGCAGAGGATACTACTGTGTGTGTGAGGGAGGAGCAGAGGACACTACTGTGTGTGTGTGTGGGAGGGGGGAGCAGAGGACACTACTGTGTGTGTGTGTGTGTGGGGGGGGGCGCAGGGGACACTACTGTGTGTGGGGGGGGGGCAGAGGACACCACCGTGTGTGGGGGGAGCAGAGGACACTACTGTGTGTGTGGGGGGGGGGAAGCAGAGGACACCACTGTGTGTGGGGGGGGGAGCAGAGGACACTAATATGTGTGTGTGTGTGTGTGTGTGTAGGGGGGGGGTGCTGGGGGGGAGTAGAGGACACGACTGAGTGGGGGGGGAGCAGAGGACACTACTGTGTGTGTGTGTGTGTGAGGGGGGGAGCAGAGGACACTACTGTGTGTGTGTGTGTGTGGGGGGGGGGGCAGAGGACACTACTGTGTGTGTGTAGGGGGGGTGCTGGGGGGGAGCAGAGGACACGGCTGTGTGTGTGTGTGTGGGGGGGGGGGGAGCAGAGGACACTACTGTGTGTGTGTGGGGGGGGGGGAGCAGAGGACACTACTATGTGTGTGTGTGGGGGGGGGGGGGCAGAGGACACTACTGGGTGTGTGTGAGGGGGGGGGAGCAGAGGACACTACTATGTGTGTTATTGAGCAATATGGCACAAAGACACTTGCAAATTATAACCAGTGCAATCTCAAACAACTTAAATGACTCGAATGTGACCTATGTGCTCAGGCATGAAGGGAAACAGGAATGACTTGTTGCCGGTCAGCCTGTTCCCCTAAAATCCTGAAATCACAGGCCCTGAATGTACTGTATATGTATGGTAAATACACAACAACTTGCAATATCCGCTATTGCTTAACCACTTCCCATCCGTAGGACGTCATATGATGTCATGGACTTTGAGTGGAGATACCTGGATGATGGGTGCAGCATCATTCAGATATCTTCTCTTGTGCCAGCGATTCCCCGCACCGTAAAAACAATCCTAACAGCTGTTCAGCCGCTTGATTGTTTTTTTTACAGGCAACCCCCTCCTGCGGCCCTCGTGTGCTTCTATCAGCTCACCCATGTAATCGGCGAGCTGGAGAACGAATCTGCCGGCAGTGGAAGTTTACCATAAAGCTAACTGAGGACTAGCTAGTCCCCAGTCATCTCTATGACTCTCGTAGGCCGGGCGCGATGTTATGACATCACGTCTGGCCCCGGCAGTTATAAACACTGCCGTGTATTCGGCTGGAAGGCTGAGATTTTATATATATATATATATATATATATATATAATTTTTTTTTTTTTTTTTTTATCTCAGGCTTACTCCACATCTCTCCATAAAGAGGACCGGTCATCCCCTATTCTTATTACAACGGATGTTTACATTCCTTGTAATAGGAATAAAAGTGATAAGGGAAAGTGTAAAAAAATAATAATTTTTTTTTTTTTTTTTTTTTTTTTAATTTTTTATCTAACACGGGAGATGTTTATTTAATAATGGCAAATAATATGGCTTCCCATAAAAAAAAAAATTAAAGAGCCCCTGTCCCTGCATGCCCGCACGCAGAAGTGCCTACGTATGCCTCACCCGCATATGTAAATGGTGCTCAAACCACACATGTGAGGTATCGCTGTGCACGTTAGAGCGAGAGCAACATTTCTAGTAGAAGACCTTCTCTGTAACTCTAAATGGGTAACCTGTAAAAATTTGTAAAGTGTAGCCTATGGAGATTTTGAGGTACCAAAGTTTGGCACCATCCCACGAGTGTGCGCAATTTTAAAGTGTGACATGTCCGGTATCTATTTACTCAGGCGTAACATCATCTTTCACATTCTACAAAACAATCGGGCTAACTTTTTCGTTTTTTTTTTTTTATTCATGAAACTGTTTTTTTTCCCCCCCCCAAAAAAATCATGTTTCAAAAATTGCTGCACAAATACTGTGTTGTCATAAAAAGTTACATTTTATTCCCTAAACTTTCTCTAGATGTCGGCATAACAGAAAGCAAGAACAACCCAAAGCAGTTCAATACAACACAAAAAAATACATAAAAGTGGAGCAGAACGTTTGCATTATAAATGGAGGCAATTCCACTGACAAGTTGTAATCTGTCCCTCATAGTAAAATTCCCCTGGGGACAATTCCAGAGTATGATTTTTTTTTTTACGGCAGGATATTTTTGGGGTCACTCTCGGGGGGAAAGGTAGAATGGATCTACAGTCTTTCTTAATGCACCTCTTCAGGGTGGGAGTGGGGGGGTTGTTGTGGGTATTAGGATGTAGTTTTATCTTGCATTATATTTGCAGGAAAAAAAAAAATTATATATGTGTGTGTATATATATATATATATACTCCCCCAATTTTTTGCTTGTTTATTATATGTATGTATATATGTGTGTGTATATATATATATATATATATATATATATATATATATATATATATATATATACATACACACACACACACATACATATATATATATATATATATATATATATATATGTATGTGTGTGTGTGTGTATGTATATATATATATATATATATATATATATATATATATATATATATATATATTATATTGTGTATATTTATTTTTAATTCTTTTTTGTGTGTATATATGTATGTGTATGAGTAAATAGATACCTAACATACATACAATGGTAGATTGGTGTATGCACAGTATACGCACTGCAGTTCTCCTCCCCTTTTTATCTCTCAGTGAGAAGTTCTGGATTTTCTAGTCTTTTGAGTTTCGTTTCTTTGAAATATCGACATTCTTTTTCATTTCTTTAACTTTTAGTAACAAAGTTTAATTTGCAGATCCCACAAAGTGAGGAACCCCCGAGAGTCTCATGGGGAAGAGCACCAGCAAAACGTAAGTTTATCAGATTCAAATATTTGTGTGTGTGAGTATGAACTTTATTCAGTGTTATAGCTCTGACATATACCGCAGTGCTGTACAGAGGAGACTGAGCCAGTCGGTTATGCAGAGTGACCGTTGTGGAGAACTTGTAAATGTTCTGCAGAGGTCATAGCTGGGGGGGGGGGGGATGGTATATTGTGCAAAGTGAGAGCTGTGGGCACAGGGATTTGTACAGAGTGCTGTGGGGGGAGCTGGGGGTGCAGAGGTGAAAGATGGGGCGTTGCAGAGGTTGAGAGCTGTGATTTTGGGGTGATCTGAAGATAGTGCAGCAGTAAAATGTGGAGGGGGGATAACCTGTGAATGGGGGGAGTAAAAAGGGGAGTTGTGGATAGGGGGCACATGCTAAGGTGAATTGTATAATGGGAAGGTGGGGGGGGGGGAGAAGGTGAGCTGTGGATTGGGGGTTGGATGAGGTGTGGATGGGGAGGGAAAAGGTGATTTATGGAGGGGGGGCAGGTTTAGCTTTTGAGGGGGAGAGGGGGTGACCTATAGATGGGGGGGGGGGGGCTGTGGTGAGATGGGGAGCTGTGGACCAGGGAAGAGAAGTTGACCTGTGGAGGGGGTCGAGAGCTGTGGATGGTGGGGGGCGGGGAGAAGGTGAGGGGGGGGGCTGTGGACCAGGGAAAAGAAGTTGACCTGTGGAGGGAGTCGAGAGCTGTGGATGGTGGGGGGCGGGGAGAAGGTGGGGGGGGGCTGTGGACAGGTGGTGAGATGGGGAGCTGTGGACCAGGGAAGAGAAGGTGACCTGTGGAGAGCTGTGTATGGTGGGGAGTGGGGAGGAGGTGAGGGGGGGGGGGGCTGTGGACAGGTGGTGAGCGGGAGAGCTGTGGACCAGGGAAGAGAAGTTGACCTGTGGAGGGAGTGGAGAGCTGTGTATGGTGGGGAGTGGGGAGGAGGTGAGGGGGGGGGGGGGGCTGTGGACAGGTGGTGAGATGGAGAGCTGTGGACCAGGGAAGAGAAGTTGACCTGTGCAGGGAGTCGAGAGCTGTGTATGGTGGGGGGCGGGGAGAAGGTGAGGGGGGGCTGTGGACCAGGGAAGAGAAGTTGACCTGTGGAGGGAGTCGAGAGCTGTGTATGGTGGGGGGCGGGGAGAAGGTGAGGGGGGGGCTGTGGACCAGGGAAGAGAAGTTGACCTGTGGAGGGAGTGGAGAGCTGTGTATGGTGGGGAGTGGGGAGGAGGTGAGGGGGGGGGGGCTGTGGACAGGTGGTGAGATGGAGAGCTGTGGACCAGGGAAGAGAAGTTGACCTGTGGCGGGAGTGGAGAGCTCTGGATGGTGGGGGGGCAGGGGGAGGTAAGGTGTGAACGGGGAGGCAGAAGGTGATTTGTGGTGGGGGTACAGGTTGAGCCCTGGAGGGGGAGTGAGAGGGGAAGCTGTGGACCAAAGGAGAGATGGGGGGGGGGGTTGGCTTGTGGACAGATGGTGAGAGGGGGAGATGTGGACCAGTGAAGAGAGGGTGACTTGCGGAGGGAGGGGAGAGCTGGGGATGGAAGGAGGTTGGCGGGGGGGGGGGGGATAGTGAGCTGTGGATCAGATGAGAGGTGATCTATGGACTGGGGGGCAGAGCTGTGGACAGACTGGAGAAACTGAGCCTTGACCTTATCCATAATTTGGCAACACTTCTCTTTCACGAAGAATGCCAGGAGTGGAGGCGAGAATGGAGGCGGGGAGTTGACTGGGGTGTGTGGGTTCCTGCACCTGATAAAAAAAGCCCTGTATTTATATAGCTATTGCATATACTGCAGCGCTGTACAGAGAACACAGAGCCAGTCACCTCAGGCCCTGTACCAGAGGAGCTTACACTCTAATGTCCGCCCACAGGAAAAAACATATTATTAATATTATGTATTATTATTATTATTATTTTTATTACTTTTAATATTTTTATTGAGAAACAACATGGTGTACAAACAATGTGAACAGTACAGTAGGGCAACAATAGGGTGCACGTTTTACCACAAAATCATGAGACAGTGCTTGGTATTATTATTATTATTATTATTATTATACATTTATATAGCTCTGACATGATCCTAAGCCCCCGTTCACACTAAGGCGACCTGTGAGGCGACCTGGTCGCCTGACAGGTCGCCGTAGGTCGCCTGCCATAGAGAAGCTGCGGACCCGTTCTAATAGGAGTGACACAAGTCGCTCCGACTTAGAAAAAGGGTCCGGAGCTTCTTTGGGGCGACCCGGAGCGACCTGCATAGACTTCAATGTTATGAAGTCCGTGCCGGCCGCTCCGAGGTCGCGGTGCGAGCAGCGCGCCGCGACCTGTGAGGTCGCCCGGCAAAGTAGCGTCGCCCCAGTGTGAACGGGGCCTTAGTGTTGTACAGAGGACACTGAGCCTCCAATGTTCTTCCTGGTAAAGTAACTACCTGTGTTAGATTCTTCCTGTTGTTTGTCTGATCCTTCCCTTATTTGCTGTACCTGATTAGTTCTTCTTTAGCGTGTTATCATACAGTATAATGAGCAACCTGCTATGTACAATACAAAGTCCTGTCCTGCTCCCAGTTTGCCGTTAGCTTCTTGTACTTTATGGTATTTGATCTTCTATGAACATTCCAAGCTTTCTATGAATTTCAGACTGGACATGCTCTGTCTTCTCTATTTAGATCTAACATTTGTTTTATTTCTCCCAGGAGTACCATGCCTCAGGAAGCTTCTGCTCAATTTTACAAGTTAGAAGAAGATATTACATGTTCCATTTGTCTCCATGAGCTCTCAGATCCAGTCTCCATCACCTGTGGTCATACCTTCTGCAGAGGCTGTATAACCAAATATTGGGATGACCCGGGGCTCCATGGTTACCGCTGTCCCGAATGCAGGAAAATCTGCCCCAAAAACCAGCTCATCCCTGCCTACAGGCTGAAGAATGTGGTGACCAAGGTCCAACTGGCCGTGAAGGAAGAGCAGAGCAAACAGGTGAGAGTGTGGAACATTCTACTATGTATAGGGTGTATACCAGAAAGGAAATGTTCCTATCAGGACCCCAGATGGAAGAAAAATATATTTAAAATATATTTAAAATAAAAACATTTTTAAATTATTTTTCCCAAATATATTGGAAATCTTATTTGTAATGCTATAATTTTGGCCATATTCAATATATTTCTAAAATTTTTTCCCTAAGTATATTGGAAATATATTTTCCTTCCATATGGGACGGGAGGCGTATATTCCAACGTGATCCTTCTTGACTGCTGAGCAGCGTACAGTATGTATTTTAAATCCCATTACAGCTGTAACCTTACCCTCACACACACACAATCAAATTTATTTGGAAGAAGGAATGACAAGGCTTTATTAGCAAACCTAGATAAAGCTTTCAACCTACTTCCAAGTTCTCTATAGTGAATCAATCATTTGGCTGATCAGGTGCAAACATCCAAAGGTAGCACAGTGTAAAGTCCTGTGCCTATAAAACCTTATTAGTCCAGGAAGAGCAACACAACACAATACCTTCTCTAACATTTTACACAACTAGTCCTAAAAATCTATTGCTACAATTAAGCCCAGTTGGGTGAAATGCAACAGAGGAGGAGGTTCCAGGTGGGGCTTGATGTTGCTTGTCCTAAATCAGGGGTCTCCAACCTTTTAAACATATGGCCAATTTACTGTCCTTCAGGCTTTAGGAGGGCCAGACTTTGGCCAGTGGGAGTAGAAAATGCCCTAGCGTCAGTGGAAGGAATAGTGCCCCATCATTGGTGTCAGTGGGAGGAATAGTGCCCCATCATTGGTGTCAGTGGGAGGAATAGTGTTGCATCATTGGTATCAGTGGGAGGAATAGTGTCCCATCATTGGTGTCAGTGGGAGGAATAGTGTCCCATCATTGGTGTCAGTGGGAGGAATAGTGCCCCATCATTGGTGTCAGTGGGAGGAATAGTGCCCCATTATTGGTGTCAGTGGGAGGAATAGTGTCCCATCATTGGTGTCAGTGGGAGGAATAGTGCCCCATCATTGGTGTCAGTGGGAGGAATAGTGCCCCATTATTGGTGTCAGTGGGAGGAATAGTGCCCCATCATTGGTGTCAGTGGGTGGAATAGTGCCCCATTATTGGTGTCAGTGGGAGGAATACTGCCCCATTATTGGTGTCAGTGGGAGGAATAGTGCCCCATTTTTGGTGTCAGTGGGAGGAATAGTGCCCCATTATTGGTGTCAGTGGGAGGAATAGTGCCCCATCATTGGTGTCAGTGGGTGGAATAGCGCCCCATTATTGGTGTCAGTGGGAGGAATAGTGCCCCATTTTTGGTGTCAGTGGGAGGAATAGTGCCCCATTATTGGTGTCAGTGGGAGGAATAGTGCCCCATTATTGGTGTCAGTGGGTGGAATAGCGCCCCATTATTGGTGTCAGTGGGAGGAATAGTGCCCCATTATTGGTGTCAGTGGGAGGAATAGTGCCCCATTATTGGTGTCAGTGGGAGGAATAGTGTCCCATTATTGGTGTCAGTGGGAGGAATAGTGTCCCATTATTGGTGTCAGTGGGAGGAATAGTGTCCCATCATTGTTGTCAGTGGGAGGAATAGTGTCCCATCATTGTTGTCAGTGGGAGGAATGGTGCCCCATGGTTGATGTCAGAGGAAGGAATAGTGCCCCATCATTGGTATCAGTGGAAGGAATAGTGCCTCATCATTGCTATGAGTGGGAGGAATTGTGCCCCTTTGTTGGTATCTGTGCATGCAATGGAATATTTTCAGTATTTAAGGGATTAATGGTGACCTATTATTAGGGTCATTGGAAGGAATGCTACCCAATAATTGGTGTAAGTGTCAGGTATGGGTCCCCATCATTGGTGTTAGTGGGAGTAATGGTGCCCCAAGGGCCAGATAAGGGCAAGCAAATGGCCAGTTTGGAGATCACTTGTCTAAACTAATAAGTTTTAAAACTTTGGACATTAGGATGTGCCCCCAGATTTTCCTCTCTTTATTAACAAATATAATTAATCCTAAGCCAAATTAACTTGTTCAATATAACATTCAGTTCCAGTAACCGGTATACTTTGAGCCTCCAAACCTGCTCACCTTAACCCAATTGCCTTACCAGACAAGTGTTCGGCTACCCAACAAACCCAGCCAGTTTATCTAAAACTAAAAAAGGTTTTGCCTTTTACATAGAGTACGGAAGGGTATAACCCCTGCCAGTTTATTTGTATTGCTACCCCTGTCTTGTTGGGGAGATAACCTTTCATTTCCTATCCTGGAGATGGAACAGAACATTGAGGGAAGTTCTCTCAAAGTAAATAAAACGCCCATCTTCAACAGTAGTTACTAGAACACTTGTTCCCCTTGGAGGATTACACAACTGGGATACACACAGCAAGGATGCCAACTGTCCTGGATTTATCGTGCTGTGAAGAAAAGTCTTGTTGGCCGCTTTTCCATAAAATCACCATTATTGATTCATAATTCACAACTACAATCCACAATACCACAGATGAGGGAATATAGCCACCAGCTAACGTGTTTCATGCCAACTTGGGCGCTTTATCACAGCTCAAAAGATATGGCTCCATGCAGGTATATACAGTGCCTTGCGAAAGTATTCGGCCCCTTGAACTTTGCGACCTTTTGCCACATTTCAGGCTTCAAACAAAGATATAAAACTGTAATTTTTTTGTGAAGAATCAACAACAAGTGGGACACAATCATGAAGTGGAACGAAATTTATTGGATATTTCAAACTTTGTTAACAAATAAAAAACTGAAAAATTGGGCGTGCAAAATTATTCAGCCCCTTTACTTTCAGTGCAGCAAACTCTCTCCAGAAGTTCAATGAGGATCTCTGAATGATCCAATGTTGACCTAAATGACTAATGATGATAAATAGAATCCACCTGTGTGTAATCAAGTCTCCGTATAAATGCACCTGCACTGTGATAGTCTCAGAGGTCCGTTTAAAGCGCAGAGAGCATCATGAAGAACAAGGAACACACCAGGCAGGTCCGAGATACTGTTGTGGAGAAGTTTAAAGCCGGATTTGGATACAAAAAGATTTCCCAAGCTTTAAACATCCCAAGGAGCACTGTGCAAGCGATAATATTGAAATGGAAGGAGTATCAGACCACTGCAAATCTACGAAGACCTGGCTGTCCCTCTAAACTTTCAGCTCATACAAGGAGAAGACTGATCAGAGATGCAGCCAAGAGGCCCAAGATCACTCTGGATGAACTGCAGAGATCTACAGCTGAGGTGGGAGACTCTGTCCATAGGACAACAATCAGTCGTATACTGCACAAATCTGGCCTTTATGGAAGAATGGCAAGAAGAAAGCCATTTCTTAAAGATATCCATAAAAAGTGTCGTTTAAAGTTTGCCACAAGCCACCTGGGAGACACCAAACATGTGGAAGAAGGTGCTCTGGTCAGATGAAACCAAAATCAAACTTTTTGGCAACAATGCAAAACGTTATGTTTGGCGTAAAAGCAACACAGCTCATCACCCTGAACACACCATCCCCGCTGTCAAACATGGTGGTGGCAGCATCATGGTTTGGGCCTGCTTTTCTTCAGCAGGGACAGGGAAGATGGTTAAAATTGATGGGAAGATGTATGGAGCCAAATACAGGACCATTCTGGAAGAAAACCTGATGGAGTCTGCAAAAGACCTGAGACTGGGACGGAGATTTGTCTTCCAACAAGACAATGATCCAAAACATAAAGCAAAATCTACAATGGAATGGTTCACAAATAAACATATCCAGGTGTTAGAATGGCCAAGTCAAAATCCAGACCTGAATCCAATCGAGAATCTGTGGAAAGAACTGAAAACTGCTGTTCACAAACTCTCTCCATCCAACCTCCCTGAGCTCGAGCTGTTTTGCAAGGAGGAATGGGCAAACATTTCAGTCTCTCGATGTGCAAAACTGATAGAGACATACCCCAAGCGACTTACAGCTGTAATCGCAGCAAAAGGTGGCGCTACAAAGTATTAACTTAAGGGGGCTGAATAATTTTGCACACCCAATTTTTCAATTTTTTATTTGTTAAAAAAGTTTGAAATATCCAATAAATTTCGTTCCATTTCATGACTGTGTCCCACTTGTTGTTGATTCTTCACAAAAAATTACAGTTTTATATCTTTATGTTTGAAGCCTGAAATGTGGCAAAAGGTCGCAAAGTTCAAGGGGGCCGAATACTTTTGCAAGGCACTGTACATATGGTGTAAATGCAAGGTCTAACTAACCTCTAAATTGCCACCTCCTGTGTAAAGCAAATAAGACACAAGTGTTGGCAATCAACCAAATCTACTGTGTCCCACAGAGCCACAACCCTGATGAGATTTAACCATATAAACATCAGTACTTTTAAAAGCAAAATAACCTGTATATACATCCGAAACATATTCAGTATGACTTCTGCCCCCAAATTTACATCTGAATGTCCAAAATTATATATGTGTATATAAACATAGACCACATGCTATCGTACATGAAAAAAAGATATCCTAACCTAAAGATAAGACTATAATCCTTCCACTTTATAAAACTCTGGTCCGACCGCATCTGGAGTATTCTGTCCAGTTCTGGTCGCCAGTCCTCAGGAGGGATGTGTTGGAGCTGGAGAGAGTCCAGAGAAGGGCAACTAAACTAATTAGGGGATTGGAGGACCTTGACTATGAAGAGCGTCTACAATCGCTCGATTTATTCTCCCTGGAGAAGAGACGTCTGAGGGGGGACATGATAGCAATTTATAAATATCTTAATGGGGATCCCAGCTTAGAAAAAAAGCTGTTCATTCGAAGGGATTGCATGAGGACTCGAGGGCATACAATGCGATTAGAGGAGAAGCGTTTTAACCTCAGGCAACGTGGGGGGTTCTTTACTGTTAGGGCTACAAGATTGTGGAATTCTCTACCACAAGAGGTGGTTTCTGCGGGTAGTATGGTGACTTTCAAAAGACTCTTAGACTTACATCTCAAGGATCAGAACATTCAGGGGTATGTGAGATGATTACAGCCACACACACCTACACAGGTTGAACTGGATGGACTATTGTCTTTATTCAACCTCACCTACTATGTAACTATGTAACCAGGTGTCAGCTTCAGTAATCAATAATGAAATATGTCAAATATTACTGGATGAAATAAATAAATAAAACAAATAAATGGATTTATCAGGACAGTCCCGCATCTAAGATCTCGGTCAAGGTGATGATGTGTCTAGGGCTATGCCCCGAAATCAGTGTCACCCTCATAGGAGTCATCGCAATTTTCATTAGAAGACATGGTCCTCCAAGCCAAACACTTGTGACTCTAAGCCCTCTTGTCAGTGATCAGCCACCCTCACTTGTCAGATGTCTGTCTGCTTTTTGCCCTTCTGTTTTCAGAAAATTTAAGATGTCTGAATCCATAGCATAATTGGCAGGGGCTACAAACTGTCATTTTTGACTTTTGGCTCATGCTCTTAAATTTGCCTGTCTCTCAGCAAAGATGGGCAGCTCTTCTTTCCAACTCCAAATGAGGAAGATTTTAGGGTTTTTTATGAACCTGTCCACAATTCCTTAGCCAAATGGAGGAGTTTGGCCCATTCTGGATCTGAAGGCTCCTAATTTGTTTCTGCAGATTCAAAAGTTTTACATGGGATCGGCGATGTCAGTCATTGTCTAGAATCTTCCTACCTTGGGATAAACTTCTGTTCCCCCTCTCTCGTGCTTGTTGTTTTTTTCTGTTTTAGGTTCGACCCTCAATATGTGTCTGCATGAGGGGCCTTACCCTGGTCCTTTATGCCCTTGAAGACAGTGCTGTATTGTATTCCTAGTTTCACTCCAGATATTTGCAACTCAACATTCTGGCAGTGTGTGATAAACAGTTTTGGTCATTGGACCGCCCTGTGCATCCTACCTGCAAGGCCAGACTCTCCCTGGTGTGGTGGATATTTAACTTGGTACTTGAGTTGGGAAACCCTTTCCCTCAAAGATGTGGAACATTCTCATGACTGATGCCAGTCTGTCAGGCTGGGAGGGAGTCCTAGATGTCTTTTTAATGCAGGGGACTTGGTCATTGGGGGAAGCTCATCTTCCCATCAATATGGGAAGTCCCTTCAATGCTTGACAGTTGTCTCTTCACTTCTGGACCCTTCAATTGCAAGGTCACCTGACAAGAATCCACTTGGGCAATGCCATGACTGTGGCCTACATCAAGGAGGGAGTCACTAGAAGTCACGCTACTCAAAGGGAAACTGACTTGATCCTCTTGTGGAAAGAATTGCACATTCTGGACCTGTCTGCCCCTCCACTTTCCAGGCATGAACATTTGGACATTGGATGTGGATCTTCCAGTGTCCAGATTTACCAACAAACTGGACAGGTTTGTCACCAGGTCCAGGGCCTTCACAGTGGGATTGGTTAAATCTGATCTATGCCTTTCCACCTTTGCAGATACACCCTTATCTGTATGACAGGATCATGATGAAGAGCATTATGGTGAGTCCCATCACACCAAAATGATTCTGGAGGGTGTGGTACTTGGACATGCTCAGACTACTGGCAGACTCTCTGTTGGCCCTTCCAGATGGTCTGGACCTTCTGTCCCAAGGGCCAGTCCACGATCTTTCTTCTCAGTCACTGTCTTTAATGACTTGGCTGTTGAAGCCCAGGTACTAAGGGATGTTGGTTATCAAATTTGGTTACCCCTACTCACTTGAAGGCTAGGAAATTGACTTTGCCCAAAGTCCTACCATCTCAGCTGGAAAGCCTATTTTGCATTGTGGGAGACCAGGGAATTTCATGGTAGCAAGTACTGTCGGATACATCTTGTCCTTCCTCCAGTCTAGTCTGGATCAAGCCTTGAGTACTCTCAAAGGGCATATCTAGGCCTTGGCCTTTCTATTAGATACCCTTCTGAATGAGGAACACCTTTTTGGGTTTCTACTCAAACCTGTGCACAATTCCCAAGCCAAATGGAGGATTTTGGATCCTTCTGGGCCTGAAAACTCTTGGTTTGTTCCTCACGGTTCAAAGGTTCTACATGGAGTCAGCCAGGTCAGCTATTGTCTTTTCTCCTTTCCGGGAAATTTTCTGGCTTCAGTAGATTTTCAGAATTCATACTTGCAATTACCTGAAAGTAGCTGCAAATAACCCATGGTTAAAGACTAAAGCTCCTCTGAAGAAATGTTTTTTTTACTAGTAAGTCAAAAATCCAATATTTTGCCTTTTTAAATAAACAATATGAAATAATCCTTTGCAATCCTGCACTGAAGGTCCTTACTCAAGCATTTCCTGTTATAGGGTGACAATTTTCAACTGTGCTCCTGTTTTGTCACTCTCTCACATGTTCCCCTGGCTGTGCTGACACACATTGCTCAGGCATGGTACACCATTGTTACTATCAGGAAAATATCATAGAGCAATAATGTGCAGCTGATGCTGGAGTGAGTGTGGTGGACAGGAAGTGGTTGAACAGAGCTGCATAAGGTCTGCAACACTAAGATAGGAATAATCGGTAAAAATAAAAAAGTAAAAACCATATTTTGTAGAAAAAAACAATTGCAAACCACACATCGTCCGGTTAGGATTAGCTCTACTTTAAGACTTAACATATGGTGCCTTTACTGTGACTCATAGGAAGATCTAGACTCACCACCTGAGCAGTCTCCATAAGAAAGGAACAGCCCCATGTCATTGGTGATTTTGTTTTTTATCTTATTAGATTCCACCTTCAGCCCTTCAACTGGTTTATACAGATAGTGATGGAAGATTGCAGCTGGATGAGTCGGTGGTACAGAGATGCTTCTTGGACACAGAGGTGTCCGAAAACCCTCTGTGCCTTATCTGTGTGATTGGGGAGAAGCGGAGAGGAAAGTCCACCCTACTGAATTACATCCTGAGAGCCCTTCACTGCCTGGTGAGTAAACCTACCCATATCATATCCTGAAAGCCCTTCATTGCCTGGTGCTAAACGTTAACCCTACCATTACCTGAGAGGCCTATCATATACTGAGAGCTTCTCCCTGCCTTGTTGGTAAACCCATCCATATCAAATTCTGAGAGCTATTCACTGCCTGGTTAATAAAACCATCCATAATCACTGATATCCTCCCCGTCCGCATATACCTCACATTTGGTGACTACCCCATGCCTCTTACGTATTCTTGAGAAGGCTTTTTGGCTCTCCTGCTTCACTTCTTCATGATTATATCCCCCTCTCTTCCTCTATACCCCCTCCCCCCTCCTCCTCCTCCTCCCTCTTGTTTTTCCCTCTCCCCTCTTTCCCCCCTTCCCCCCTTCTCCCCCTATCCCCCCTCTCTGCACCCCCTCCTACATGGTCCCTCGACTACCGTCTTATGGTCCCTACCCTTCCACTGACAACTTACTCAGGTATCCCCAACACAAACTGCTCCTGACTGGGTCTCGCGTATACTTGGTGTGTGCCCCCTGTCCCCTGATACAGCAAGTTCCCTGTTGGAGGTGTCGGGGTTCGGGGAGCACCGCTGACACACAGATTTAGCCTTCTTCCCCCAGTTCTCCATAATTGCACAGATACTTTAATTACTTGACCCTCCAGTGTTGCATCCCTCCCTAAAATTCCTGTACAGATTTTCATGCCGCCATACTCCCACTTATGGGTACAGTTAGATTAGTCTACATTGTTATGTTTATTACTACAATCCTAACTGTACGATATGGCTCAAGTCTGTACATTTCACTGTTTTCTTTTGTATACCTGTTATGTTTTCTATGTACTCTGTTTTATTTCAATAAAATGTTCTGAAAAAAAAATAAAATAAAACCATCCATATCCTATCCTGAGAGTCCTTCACTGCCTGGTGGGTAAAGCCATCAATATCATATCCTGAGAGCCCTTCACTGCCTGGTGGGTAAAGCCATCCATATCATATCCTGAGAGTCCTTCACTGCCTGGTGGGTAAAGCCATCAATATCATATCCTGAGAGCCCTTCACTGCCTGGTGGGTAAAGCCATCCATATCCTATCCTGAGAGCCCTTCACTGCCTGGTGGGTAAAGCCATCCATATCCTATCCTGAGAGCCCTTCACTGCCTGGTGGGTAAAGCCATCCATATCCTATCCTGAGAGCCCTTCACTGCCTGGTGGGTAAAGCCATCCAGATCATATCCTGAGAGCCCTTTACTGCCTGGTGGGTAAAGCCATCCATATCCTATCCTGAGAGCCCTTCACTGCCTGGTGGGTAAAGCCATCCATATCCTATCCTGAGAGCCCTTCACTGCCTGGTGGGTAAAGCCATCCATATCCTATCCTGATAGCCCTTTACTGCCTGGTGGGTAAAGCCATCCATTTCATATCCTGATAGCCCTTTACTGCCTGGTGGGTAAAGCCATCCATTTCATATCCTGATAGCCCTTTACTGCCTGGTGGGTAAAGCCATCCATATCCTATCCTGAGAGCCCTTTACTGCCTGGTGGGTAAAGCCATCCATATCCTATCCTGAGAGCCCTTTACTGCCTGGTGGGTAAAGCCATCCAGATCATATCCTGAGAGCCCTTTATTGCCTGGTGGGTAAAGCCATCCATATCCTATCCTGAGAGCCCTTCACTGCCTGGTGAGAAATCCCATCCTTGTCATATCTTGAGAGCTCTTCACTGCCTGGTTAGTAATCCCATCCATATTATATCCAGAGAGCTCTTCGCTTTCTGGTGAGTAATCCCATCCATATCATATCCTAAAAAGCCCTTCACTGCCTGGTGGATAAACCCATCTCTATCCTTCATTTTGAATGGCGCTTAAACTCACCAAGGCAATGTATCTTTAATGCACCTACCATGCAGCACACCACATAGTCCAGTATTTTACTTCTGTGCCAATATTGGTGCATATCTATTTTTTTTTTTTGCACAGTTTGGTGCATTTCTAGGCTTTTTAAATACATTAAGTCAACACTCCAGGATGTCCACATCTGAATTGGACCCACATGTATTTATATTTCAACCTTTCCTACTCACAGTACTTTTGCTAGGCACATTCAGTTTAACTACAACCCCACTGTTCCAATATCTTTACTGTTTGGTTTACTTGGTTCCATAGCCTGAGCTGCTCAAATTGGGGCTTCCATCACTTTAATGTAAAAAGCATATCTGCAGCTTGACAGTGTGGCAGATAGGCTTTTCATGAAGATTTATTTCAAATCTAAACACACTCATGAAATACATTGTATGTTTTACCTGCCAAAGGATTCTTCTTTCTGTCCATCCAGTCCTGCGATACACAGCTCTGCCCCAAATCGGCAAAGGAGTAAAACTGTTTTTTCTTTGCCTCAATTAAAGTGGACCTTGCAGCAGAAAATGACAATCTCTCATCTCTCCTTCCTAGACCCTGCTTTTAAAGCGGTTGTAAACCCGAAAAAAAAAAAAAAAAAAAAACCTGCAAGACAAAGGCAGAATGAGCTAGTATGCACTGCAAATATCTCCTAAACCGTGCCGTGCTTTACTGCCCAAGCAACGCAGCCTTTTTATCATTCAACCAATGTTTTAATAAGGAATTTAGAGCTGTGTCTTTCATATCTGCCTGGAGTTTGCCTTTAACCTATACCTATAACCTGACTTGGTTGACCTTCCTTAACAGGGGGTCTACAGTTCTGGTAAGAGTATTACCTCATTTGAGCATGTGGTGACCGTCGGGATTGTGTTCTTGTCTATGGTGTTGGACTTTCCTGCATTCTTTTCTACACCTCAGCAACTGGTTTCACAGGATCTTATGGACTTTGCATAATCTGTGTTTTTCCAGTACATGTTATTTTTGGCGCTGTATCTTATTACATAACCTATACATGAAGCTGGTTTATGGAGCTTTTTATGTTGTTTTGTTTACTAATTGAGTGTATGGAACTGATGATGAATTTCCTTTTGTAGGAGAGACAGCAGCCGGTCAGTCTGGGGCAGGACGATGAGCCCCTCACAGGGTTTGAATGGAAAAGTGGTATTGACACTGTAACAAAGGGGATCTGGATTTGGAGTAAACCCTTCATCCTAAGGAGGAATGATGAGAAGGTTTGATGGAGACATTTTCTGTTAAAATATACAGAATGATATCTTATCATGTATAAAGATAGAAAAAATGTAGGGGATTACACTTCATTATAGCTTATCCCTTCCTTTAGCCAAGGTAGCGTTGAGAAAGTAGACCTTCTAGCAGAGCCCTGATTCTCCATCAGCGAAGAAACATGATGGCCAAGGGCACCTCCCACTGTCCCCCTGCTCAGGAATGAGATGGGGTACACACACACACCTATAACATGGAGAAACTCCACCATCTCTGATTACTCACATTCTCCTGGCCTGAAGCCCTCCTCCAAAAGACCAGGAATGTCCACACCTTCAGATTTTCAATTCTTTTTTTACTGAAGCAATAACATTATGTACAGCTCTTGGCCAACAACCCTTCACCTCTGCCTCTTTAGTCCCGACATTAATAACTTTGCACAGTGCAAGTCCAACATAAACATAGGATGGCCACCCAACTCTTCCAATGTCCTCACCATAGTTCCCCATAGGTGGGTTCTGCAACTGAGCCTGTACCAGGCCTTCCCTGAAGGGTTCATTTCCTAAGGCTACAAGCTAACACGGCAGTATACTAGGTGTAGACTTTCCCATCACCCTCTGCCTCAGATTCTTCCAGCTCTAGATTATAAGTGAGAAAACTAGCCCTACCCACCACATCCCCCCAGGAGTAGAGTATATTGACATTTAAATTATTACTAAGCCCAGGACCCTATCTGGTCTCCCACAGTACACAGAAATGCAATTATTTTAGTAATTATAAACTGCTAAATACCTTTTTCCATCAGCAGTATATAGCAGTCTTGTGACTTCAATCGATGTCCGGCCGAGCGCTGGTTATAGCTTGGAGAAGTTTTCATTCTCCTCTGACTTTCCTATGAGGCTGCATGACCCCTAGCCCTCTGTCTGGACAGTGCTGATTGGCCCTGTGTTGATCACATGCACTCTCCCCAAAAAAATTGATTGGGGACTGTGGAAGAAGGGAAGGATTAGAGAAGACAGGATAAATTAGCGCTGGTTAAAACTTGTAGGAGGAGTTTTCATTCTCCTCTGACTGTCCTATGAGGTTGCATGACCCTGTGTCTGGACAGTGCTGGTTGGCCCTGTGCTGATCACATGCACTCTCAGAAGAAAAAAGGGATTGGGGGCTGTTGAAGAAGGGGAGAATTAGAGAAGACAGGATCAAACAGCCTTTTTACACAATGGGGAGGATTAACCCCTTAGCTTCCACAGTGAGTGCTTTACTGCATATACAGACTAATTTTACTGTTGTGGGTATAGTAACACATTACATAACATAATTATTTTTCTTTTTCAAATTTAGACAACTGTAAAAAAGGCTGGGGTATGTTCCTGATACTCGTTAGAAATGAGGAAGCCACTTGGATTAGTAGTAATATTTATTTACTATCACAAAAGAGTTTCAGTTTAATATGACTATCTGCTATTGACTATACCATGACCTGGATGAAAAAGGATCTTCATAGACACACCACAAATAGGCTTTGGTCAAATTAAAATTACCATTTGTAATGGAACCGCCGACCCACACTGTGTTTGTGGTCTACCGTCAGTATACGGCTTCCTTGAATTCATGAACATATATACCAGATTTTCCCCGCCGCCCTCATACAAAGCTAGCCGACAACTTAGGTTGTACTGGAATCACACTTTATTGAACAGTCACACAGAATTTATATACAGCATGGGCACATCCCCCTCCTGATCAAACTACCACACACAGGTCAGGGGATGCCTGCTTACATTCTCATATGCAGATGAAATTGTATACAGAAACAGAATTAACCTGAACTAATTATCTAGCCATCAGGACAGAACAATGTGGGCTCATTAACATTTAACAATGGGACAGGCAGACTTCACACAATTCCACTTCAATATATAGACAATAGGACAAGACTGCAAATGAGTCTGTCCGTCTCCTACATTGAAGTACATGGAATACACATCTATGTATTGCTATGATTATTTAGGAGTCGGACTTCATGGCAACAGGCTACAGGTCTAACAGTGTAAAGTGGGATTAAATACTCATATTTCTTGAGAGATATTGCTGACAAATATTACTGTCCAACTTGAAGCAATCCAAACCATTATGTATCAGTCTTTCATTACCAGAGACGGTTTGTACCATCACATATCTTCCCCCCAAAGGTAGACTAACCAGGTACCAGACCTCCAATTGGTCTGTGCCTGAGTTAGTTGGGTAACCAGTCCCAAAGAGTCAATCACACCATTCCCCAGTTTGGACACGATAGATTAGATATGATAGGTTGGACATTATGTATGTACAGTATGTCTTTTTTTTTTTTTTTTTTTTTTAAGTCAAACCATCTATTCAAAGCCTGATATAGCCCAAAGAGTGTCCTTTGAGATTGGTTCATTGCTTGCTTTGGTGACCATTTACCTTCTCCTCACAGATGGTGGTATTTGTTCTGGACACGGAGGGTTCGCTGGATATCGAGGGTGACCGGGAGACCTGCCTTAAACTTTCTGCACTGTCTATGCTACTCAGCTCACATCTGGTATTTGTTTCTTGAATTCTGCCATTTTATATTAAATGCTCTAGTAATGTTCTTATGTATTCATAAGTTAATAAGAATGTGTCAATTTTGATGTATTCTGCAGATTTTTAATGTGAATGCATGTCTGAAAACCACAGAACTGGATTATCTGGAGGTAGGTAGTTTGAGATCCTATGTTCTAATATATAATACAAATCAGGTGACTTCGATGGATAGCTAACAGTCCTCCCTCTATGTCAGGGGTGCCCAAACTGTGCCCAAACTACGGCCCCCCAGCTGTTCAGGAACTACTATTCCCATGAGGCATTGTAAATCTCTGACATTTACAGACATAACTAGTCATGATGGGGATTGTAGTTCCTGAACAGCTGGAGGGCCATAGTTTGGACACCCCTGCTCTATGTGGTTAGCTCCTAATATTTTCCATATTAGACCAGGTATGTGTCCCCATTCTGCATGCAGCAAAGGCACATTTAGGACATCCACATACAGTTTTCTCAGTGCACTGGTATAATCCCTAAGCAAACTTCTAGTCTTTTGTGGCATTTTGGTGTCCTATTTTTTGTGACTATTGCTGTTATTCTCCTTAGTACCCAGGACTGGCTTCAGAATACTTTAGTTATGATTTTGTGGCAAAGGTGATGGCACCTTACCCATCCATGACAATAACTCTTTACAATGGTTCTTGATGAAACGTTGACATACCTTAGACTCCATAGCCTAGAAGAGCCTTCATTATTGGTCAGCATAATCCATTCATCCATATTATTTACTAATTGTGTATAAAGAGGTAAAAAAACTGTGAAAAGGTCATGCAAAGTCAACAATAGGTCTTTTATGAGTCTAGATATATTCCAAGACCAACATAAAAGCCTACATGGTGCAGACTGACAAGTATTTCACTACAAGGCCACCATTGTTGGACACCTCCCGTGTTTTGGAAAGATTCTGTAAAACGATTACTCCAGTCCTTACCTCTCCATTTGTTGTCTGTGAATCTCACTCTAGGCCTGCTAGAAAACCATGAGGCCATGTTTACTTTGGTGGACAATATAAGACTTGGTTAGCCATAGTGAAAGGGACAACATTCCATTAGGGCTCTTTCACACGGTCCGCCTCCGTAGGCGGATCCGTGTTGCTCAGCGGGGATCGATCCGCGGGCGGATGACAGCTCCGTCTCCGCTTGCAGAGCGGAGAGGGAGGTGTCTCAGCCCCCGCTGCCCTCTATGGGGGATCGGATGAGAGCGGACCACTTGTCCGCTCTCATCAGATCCGATCCGATTACTGAACGGATGGAAAAATAGGGTTTCCATCCGTCCAGATTTCAAGCACAGGATCGGATGCGGATGGCAGCGGGTGTCAGCGGAGGTGTCTCCGCTGACACCCGCTGCCCCATAGAGCTGCATGGAGGATCCGATCAGATCCGCCTAAAAAACTGACAGGCGGATCTGATCGGATCGCCCGTGTGAAAGAGCCCTTAGGTTGGAGAATCTTATTGATACAACCTTCTTTTTTTGTCTTTTGTTCTTTTCCAGATGTATCTTCATGTGTCCGAATTGACAGGAACATCATTTTCACTACAATATCTCCAGGTGACTGAAAGAGTTTTTCTCATGGATAACTTTTACCAGGGACTAAACTTCCTCTCTTTTAATCAAACGAAACGTATCCACATGTACCTTATCTGTTAACTGCTACAGACATAGGACAGCTAGTGGAAAGGGTCATGTGATGGGATGAACAGCTGCCAGTTGTTTCAAGGCAGAGTGCAGAGCTATGACAAAAGTGAATATAGTGAGATCTGATCCAGCCAAAACTGTATAGAGAGAATTAGGGAGTAGTATTGAACACAGTGCCACTCGCATTGCCCTCAAAACTAAAACATCCGTAACAAAAGTGGTCAGATTTAAATGTCATGTATATTTTAGTTCAAGCTTTCCCCAACCTTTTCAACACAGAGGAACCCTTGAAATAACGTTCTGGTCTCAGGGAACCCCTAATAAAATGACTATATCTATAACTCCTGATACATTAGTGTGATGGTCAGTGGAAAGAATGCTCCATACACTTGTGGTCATTAGGAAGACTAACCCCCTATAGATAGCAAAAAAGATCAATGGTGTGAGTGGGAACTTATCAGTAGAAATTTCTCTTTCCTCTAGGAACCCCTAGTAACCTCTGGGGGCAGGGGTCTTCAAACTATGGCCCTCCAGTTTTTCAGGAACTACAATTCCCATCATTCCTTGTCATGTCTGTGAATGTCATGCCTCATGGGATGTGTAGTTCCACAAAAGCTGGTGGGCCATAGTTTGAGGATCCCTGCTCTGGGGGAAGCTTTAGGGTTCCATGCAACCCTGGTTGAGAAACCCTTGTTCTAGGCAGTCATTTAGGGTGACAATTTTCACAAAACACAGTCCAGCTTTGTAGAAATACAGAGAGTATTAAAACGTACTTTGCCAGGGTCTTCAAAGGACTTCTGATGAGTTCCTGTCATAAATTACCAATTCATAAACCTAAGGAGAACACATCTGTGCATCTGGCATATTGACCTACAGCTGACACTTATACCATCAACTTTAATTCAAATTCTATAACTCCTACAGTGATGAAGTTACCTTCTTTGGCTACACTAATGTTGATGAACATTTTAACACCAAATATGCCTATTTTACAAGGTCCAGGAGGCTAATAATCTCATCCGATCTGTATCATATTTGGTATCTAACACATTGGAACATTAGTCTGCTAAATGATATGCCTTTTTTAGATTGTAAAACTGTTTTATTATGGAAATACAGATGTTCCCAGGATAGTTTACATCGAGGGTATGTCTGCTGGCTATAATAAAATACTCCATCCCACCTCAAACCCTTTTGTTGGGTGGAGCTAACATTGCAACAAGCTATACAACAAGATGGCTACTAGTCATCTAGACTTTGCAGTCAGGTGCACATGGAAGGGCAGCGCACATCGCAAACATTTCCCACACACTTACCAGCTAGCCTGCAAACAAACCAAATTGACCCAGTCTAACAATTCACGTAAAAAAACAGAGGATTTTGTTGCACTCATTTGCAAATGTATGCGGAAGCCACAGTGCCCACGTCAAGGCTCCTCTATATTCTGCGGTCCTATCGCTATAGTTTTGGAAGTCTACCAAGACCAAGTTGAAGCACATATAGCAGTGGATAAATCAAGTGCAGGCTTGCCTGGAGGGAACCCTCTCCTCCTTAACCACTTCCTGCAAACCAACGTACCTATAGGTCGCTTGAAGAAGTTGTTGTAACGGGATAATGCCTGCAGCTACAGGCATCAACCTGGTACCGTTTTTAGAGCCAACAGTCCGCTTTCAGGAGAACAGCCGATGCGGCTCAGCAGCCGCTGGCTGTTATTCCAGCAAGTGGGAGGGGACCCGGCAGGAGACCTGAGCAACCAGCTGCCATGTTTGCCGGCTGGTTGGAGTCCCGAACAAAGCTGGATTCGGCTTTGATCGGGTCTCCGATGTAGTAAACAGGAAGCGACATCACAACATAATTTCCCGTTTACTCGGCTGCTAATGGCGCCGATTTAAAAAAAAAAACTGTCCGTATTAAAGAATGCCGATTTCAGCATTTTGAATATTTTGAAGTGCAGTGGAGGGGTCTGGGGTCTTTGAGACCCCCCAATCCCTCCATAAAGAGTACCTGTCACTGCCTATTACTATCACAAGGGATGTTTACATTCCTTGTGACAGCATTAAAAGTGATCAGATTAATTATTTATTTATTTATTTTAAACTGTGCTAAAAATAAAAAATAAAATAAAATAAATAGGAAAAAAAAATAAAACCATTTTTAAAGCGCCCCTGTCGCCGTGAGCTTGCGTACTAAAGAAAACGCATACGTAAGTCACGCCCGCAAATGAAAACAGTGTTCCAGCCACACATTTGAGGTATCACCGCGATTGCCAGAGCAAGAGCAATAATTCTAGAAAAAGACCTCCTCTGTTACTTTAAACTGGTAACCGTTAAAATTTTTTAAAGCGTCGCCTATGGAGATCTTTAAGTACCGTCGTTTGTCACCAATCCACGAGTGTGCGCAATCTTAAACCGTAACATGTTAGGTATCTATTTACTCGGTGTGTCATCTTCTTTCACAAGATACAAAAAAATTGGACTAACTTTACTGTTTTCAGCTTTTTTTTTTTTTTAATGCAATGAAATTTTTTTAAATGCAGTGAAATGTATTTTTTTACCCAAAAATTGCATTTGAATGACGGCTGCGCAAATAACGCGTAACCAAAGACTTCTCCAAAGTCTTTGCTAAAAAAAAAAAAAAAAATATATATATATATATATATATAATGTTTGGGGTTTCTAAGTAATTTTTTAGCAAAAAATACTGATTTTAACTTGTAAAAAACATGTGTCAGAAACAGGCTTGGTCCTTAAGTGGTTAAAGACACAGGGACATGTTGAATGCCCAGCAATAGCACAATGGCAGCTGAAGGCATTCAATGTGCCCCACACCAAATCAGCGAACAAACTATACAAAAAGATGGCAACCACCCCAATATATCACTAGCCTTTGCCATAAAGTGCACATGGAAGGGCAACGCACATCACAAGCAAACAAAAATTTCCCAGCACACTAACCAGCCAGCCTGCAAACAAACCAAATTGACCAAGTCTAACAATTTAATTCAAATTAAAAACAGAGAGTTTTATTGCACTCATTTACAAATATATGTGAAAGCCGCAGTGCCCACATCAAGGCTCCTCTGTATACTGGGGGTCCAATCTCTATAGTTTTGAGAGTCTCTGAGTTGGAGTACAAATAGCAGTGGATATATGCTCTGCAACGCCCTCTCCAGATACAAGAAAACCCATTTGGCAGCTGGGAGCTCTCATTTTACAAATAAAACTGCTTGGGATACTGAGAGCCATTTATGAGGGCCAATGACTCTGCAATATTAGATTGGATTACTGTGCTACAAGTGATCTGACTTGATACAGACCCAAAGACCAGACATTTCCGCTGAAGAACTTTTTCACTTTTAAAATCCTTTTATTTTACTGTTTGTAACAAATTTTCTGTAAATATTTCTACCACTGAATTTCTTTTTCTTTCAATAAAACAATAATTAAAAACTGTTAGGCTAAATCTCTAAATACTCTAACTAAAAATACAGAAAAAAGTTGCGTCTCTGGAGAAGTTGTTGTATCATTTTTTTTTTTTTTACTATTCTTCAGCACTTGGATATTCTAGTGAGAGACTGGCAGGATCCTGACCGCTGTGGCCGTGAAGCTGCTCGTACCTACCTACAGCATGAGAGTGAGGTATGATGGTAAATGTGAGGAGGGCTCAGAAATTAGGGTGTTTTTTTTTTTTTTCTACAATTATCACCAGAGGTTTAAAAATATATTGCTTTATTTACCCTAGGAGGTTTCTGATATGCTTGTAGCTAAATGTCAGTGGACACCTGACCATCATACCTACATTAGAGTCATCTCATAAGTTCAGGTGTATCCAGTGATGGGTACTGTTAAGGCTACAACATACAAAGACTTTTTAGCCAATAGCGCTCTTCCAAATTTGGGCAACAATTTGGAGAAGACCCTTTTCTGTTCCAGCATTACTGTGCACCTGTGTACACAGCCAGCTCCATAAAGACATGCTGCAGGTGACCGTGCACTGCACACAAAGGTGCACCTGGAGATGGAAGGATTTGGCACTAAGCACTTTTTAATTGAATGAAGAAGCACCTTGTTGCCACAGTCACTCCATTGTATTTGGTCTTAATGAAGAAGCAGTGGGAGTAAGTGTAGCGCTAATCAGTTCATAGAGACAGTGTCCATATCCAAGAGAGAGAGCTTCAAAGGAATCTTCATAAGCTACAACATACAAAGACTTTTTAGCCAATAGCGCTCTTCCAAATTTGGGCAACAAATTTAGAGAAGACCCTTTTCTGTTCCAGCTTTATTGTGCACCAGTGTACACAGCCAGCTCCATAAAGATATGGTGTGATGAATTTAGTGTGGAGGAACTTGAGTAGCCTGTACAGAGCCCTTACCTCAACCCTACTGAACACCTTGGGTATGAATTATTACCCCAAATGAAAGCCAAGCCTTCTTGTCCAACGTCATTACATGATTTCAATTTAAAATAAATTGCCACAGAAACACTCCAAAATCTTGTGGAAATCCTTCCCAGAGGAGTGGCCACAATTGAGACCCAAAACCATATTAATGGCCATGTGTTTGGAATAAAATGCCCAACAAATTCATACTGGCATGTTAGATGTCTACAATCTTTGGCCATATACTGTATAGTAAATATAAATGTAACTTGTTATTGTTACAGAAACTGAGGCTGCGGAAAGGTTCAGAATACCGTCTTTTGCTGGACACTCTTAGAAGTCCATCTATCAATGGCTTCCTGTTGCCCCACCCCGGGAAAAGGTTCCTGAGATCAAGTCCGGGGACACTGGCAGGTAATTTAGACCCTCATGTACTGTTCCTGTGTAGACAGTTTTCAAAGACAAATTATCTACATTCATTACATAGTCATTAATAAACACAATAATACACTGCGCTAGATCGATATAACTAAAAAAATAGTGTATCAGCAGCAGGTATAAAAACAGTTGTGGAACCTCAACCGAAACAGAAATGAAAAACAAGGTATGCAGCGCTTAATATGAACAATCAACAGAAATTAAATAAGGGTGATAGTCACTCCATGCAAAGATGGCGTCATGTGTTAAAAATAGGGATGCACCGAAATTTCGGCCAACGAAATTTTCGGCCGAAAATGGGTTAAAAATACCGAAATTAATGGCCGCCGTGAGAAGGGAGGAGGGCTCATCGCAGGTTTGAAAAGACGCGCCTCTGGCCGGCCGCCCGCCTCTCAATGATGTCACTACTACTACGATCTGTGCATGAATGAAGTGACATACCAGGTGGGAGGTCGGGCGAGCGGCCGCTAATAGCTGTAACTATGTGAGAGCTTCACTTCCCTATCATGCGGGTATCTCCTCTGACAGGGAAGTGAAGGCTCACATAGTTATAGCTATAAGCGGCCGCTCCCCCCGCCCTCCCGCCCGGTATGTCAGGTCAGTTCATTCATGCACATCGTCCGCTGACAGGGAAGTGAAGCTCTCGCATAGTTACAGCTATTAGCCGCCGCTAGCCCCGCCCTCCCGCCTGGTGTGTCACTTCATTCATGCACAGATCGTAGTAGTAGTGACATCACCGGGAGGCGGGCCGTCGGCCAGAGGCGCGTCTTTTGAATGAAGGACACCGGAGGAGCTGAGTGAGTAGGAGAGGACGCTGGGGGGGGGGGGGGGGAGCTTTACCAATGGTATTAGTATTAATTATGCAGCATGATGGGGTTAAGGTATTGTCACTGCTGGTCACTGATGCATTAGTGACCAACCAGTGGCAGTTAATTAACCCCTTTGTGCTGCATTAGTGCAACCAGTATAAGTGCAACCAGTGTTAATTAACACTGATACTGGTTGCACTAATGCAGCACAAAGGGGTTAATTAACTGCCACTGGTAGGTCACTAATGCATCAGTGACCAGCAGTGGCAATACATTAACCCCCTCATGCTGCATAATACAAATACCATTGGTAATTAAATTAACCACTTGCCAACCCGTCACAGTACATATACTGTGTCAGGGTGGCAGCGACAGGTGTACGTCGCTGCCTGTTTTTGGTGTATGCCCCTCTTCTATCTATTTTAAAATTATTTGGGGGAAAAAGTCATTTTCGGTTTCGGTTTTCGGCCAAGGGCATCCTGCATTTTCGGTTTCGGTTTCGGCCCAAAATTTTCATTTCGGTGCATCCCTAGTTAAAAATATAAAAGAAAATATAAAAGTCCAAAGACAGAGGGGCCTCCAAAACCATCCCATGCACCAGGTATTGCAGTGATGTTGAAACCTCCAACAGACACCAGTATGCGTGGCCTCTTACCAGCTGAAGCTGATCCTCATTACAAGGATCCACAAACGCTTCTTATTGGCAATCCTCACTACTGCAGATAGGTGGATGGATGGATGGTCTGATCAGCAGGAGGGGCCATCCATCCAACCACCTATCTGCAGTAGTGAGGATTACCCATAAGAAGCGTTTGTGGATCCTTGTAATGAGGATCAGCTTCAGCTGGTAAGAGGCCACACATACTGGTGTCTGGTGGAGGTTTCAACATCACAGCAATACCTGGTGTATGGGACAGTTTTGGAGGCCCCTCTGTCTTTGGACTTTTATATTTTTAACACATGACGCCATCTTTGCATGGAGTGACTATCACCATAGTTTAATTTCTGTTGATTGTTTGTATCAAGAGCTGCATACCTAGTTTTTCATTACATAGTCTTTGTTTGCACCATACCATTGCTGCTGAAACATGAATTGGCTGTGTACAGATAATGAACATTTCCTCCCATGGCCATAGACTCTGTACAGAAGTGTATCGTTTTGGAGGCAAGTATGGACTTTAATGGTACCATACAAGGACATCAACACTTATATTGGCTATAAAAGGTGTTTTTTATTACAGCAATTGAATAAAAACATGCATGAAAAAAATGAGTTGTGCCACAATAGGGCACTAGGGGCGCTCTCTATTAAATGGATGATAATAATGCAGTGATGGCAAAAGGCTGATACAAACCTATCGCGTAACATGAATCCAAATCTTCTCCACATGTTTCACAGAAATGTCCGCTTCTTCAGGTGTATTAGAGAGCAAACACATTTCTCTCTAAAGAGATTAATAACAGTTATAACAGACAAATAACCATAATGAAAATAATATATGCAACTATGCTTGCATACATTATCTTTCAATTATGCTTATTTAGGAAGATTTGTTTCATCTCTGTGTATCAACTGAGGCTACTCACTTCACTGGGTATATGTGAGGGTTTACAAACACTTTAACCGCTTGCCGACCGACGCAAGTAGATATACTGCGGCGGTCAGCCCCGGCCAGGCAAAGTGACGTATATATACGTCACTAGCCTGTGACCGGTTTGTGAGCCAATAGCGGGCGAGCGCGCGCCCGCCCTGACTCGTTCACTGAAGAGTCCGCGCGTGTGACCGGCAGACCCGATGTCCGCCGGTCACACTACGATCGTCGGTAGAGCGGGAGAAAGGCAGGCGGCTGATGTAAACAAGCCGCCTGTCATTCTCCCCTGTGTAAAAATGGAGATCAGACGGTTCTACTATGTAGGACCGTTGATCTCTGTTTTTACAATAGTAGCCATGTCCAATCACAGTTAGAAGCACGCCCCTAGGACACACTTAACCCCTCCCTCTCCAATGCAGTTAACCCCTTCCCTGCCAGTGTCATTTTTACAGTAACAGTGCATATGTATAGCACTGATTACTGCAGTAATGTCACTGGTAACCCCAAAAGTGTCAAAAATGTCAGTCAAGGGTTCGATCTGTCCGCCGCAATGTCACAGTACCGCAAAAAAAAATCGCAGATCGCCGCCATTACTCGTTAAAAAAAACACCAAAAATGACAAAAATCTTTCCCTTTGTTAGTAAACGCGATAACTTTTGCGCAAACCAATCAAAATACGCTTTTTGCGTTTTTTTTTTACCGAACATAGGTAGCATAAAACAAATTGGCCGAAAATGTTAAAAAATTTTGATTTTTATATTTTTTTTTTATTGGGGAATTTCATATAAAAAAAATGTGAAAAATATTGTTATTTTTGCAAAATTTAATCTCTTTTTTTGTTTATAGCGCATGATCAAAAAATCGCACAGGTGATCAAATACCACCAAAAGAAAGCTCTATTTGTGGGAAAAAAAGGACGTGAAATTCGTTTAGGTACGGCGTCGCACGACCGCGCAATTGTCCGTTAAAGTCACGCAGCAAAAAATTGCAAAAAAAACCCTGGTCAGGAAGGGGGTAAAATCTTCCGGGGCTTAAGTGGTTAAGCACACGCCCTGTGGGTTCCAGCCAGCTAAACTCTTCCCACTTCACCTCCTATATTGTACACACAATGGCTCCAATGGTGGCATTTCTTCATTGGGACTTTTAGAGCAAATGAACAAAATCCTCTGCTGACATTGTGTGTCTTTCCATCCAATCACAGTCCTTCTTCTCTATTCACAGACATGGATGCAGATTTCAAAGATCACCTCACAAAATACATCTCCGATCTGGCAGCAGGAGTTTGGCTCCACCAGAAAACCGATATCAGTGGAGAGAAGATCAAATGCAGCCATGTGGGGCGAGTACTGAAGGTTAGTCCGTCCCAAAGACAACTGGTCATACTATTAGAACATAGACAACCAATGCAATGGGAAAAGTGTAATGAGTCATAGCAATCAATCAGGATTAATGATGTCATACTGCAGCAAGATTAAATCTAATTGGTTGATTGATTGGATCTTTTTTTTTTTTTTTTTGTTTTCATAACCTTTAGAATGGGAGGGGGGTGTTGCTATTATCCTTGGAGTTTACCTGTACTGATTATACTGTAATATTTAAAGTGTTTTTCATAACCATAAGCCCACCCAGGAGGAATATATTAATTCCTATTGGGTTGAGGTTTTAAAGTGGGCACCTTTTCTTTCAGCTTTCTTTAAAAATAAACTTGCTCAAATTATTTAGGCTAGGCTGGCAATGTTCCAGAGGAAAGGGGGGGGGGGGGGGTCAATCATCGGTAGGCAACCTTGGCCCTCCAGCTGTGCTGACACGACAAATCCCATCATGCCTCTGCCTTGGGGTGGCATGCTTGTGGCTGTCAGTCTTACAGCGCCTCATAGGATTTGCAGTTCTATAACAGCCAGAGTGCCAATGTTGCCTACCCCTGCTCTAGGAATCCTTATGTAATTGTGCATGAGTGCCGCTCAGACTTGGAGTATTATGAGCTCAGCCTGTATAATGAAACGCCACCTAGTGGCAGCATGTAAACCACAGGCTGGGCTTGCAGTACAAGGAAGTAGTAATGTAGAGAAGTTAAAACTTGGAACTATTTTTTACTTTATATATACATACTATATATATATATATATATATATATATATATATATATACACACACACACGAGGTGGAAGAGGGGCTTATAAATAAAAAAAAAAAGAATGAAGTTCCAGTTTGAATTCAGACAATGACACACTATCTTATTTTATAGGAATTTGTCGTCATGCTACAGAGGAGATCGTACAGCTTTACTTCCCCTTTGCAGGTATTTATTATATTAAATTGGACATTTTTTTAAATAATGGACACTCCTGATGGCCTGTATGTAAAATATTATTTGCTTAAATGTGATAGTGGTGCGCTATTCATATGTAGGTGCTCAGGGCAGCCATCAGAAATTTTGGGGCCCCTTACACAGCTATAAGCCTGGGCCCCTTTGGGCCTGACCACCCAACGTTCCGCAGGACCCGCCCTCTGGCCGTCCCACTGAATCCATCCACTGGCCATCCCATTAATACATAAAAATGAATCTAATCCAGCAAAGAGACATCTCCATATATTCAGAAAAGAGACCTCCCAGACCAGCAAAGAGCCTCATATATTCAGCAAAGAGACATCTCAATCCAGTAAAGAGATAGCCTTATATATTCAGCAAAGAAACATCCCAATCCAGTAAAGAGACAGCCTTATATATTCTGCAAAGAGACATCCCAATCCAACCAGGAGACGGCCTCATATATTCAGCAAAGAGACATCCCAATCCAGTAAAGAGACGGCCTCATATATTCAGCAAAGAGACATCCCAGTCCAGCAAAGAGACGGCCTCATATTTTCAGCAAATAGGCAACGCAATCCAGCAAAGAGACATCCCTTCAGCTGCATCGGCTTACTCTGCAGCTGCCCTGCTTTAGAAATTGCTAGCTACTACAGCAGCAAAAACTCAGTCTCGTTGGTTGGGGCCTGGGTGGCTGGGGCCCCTCGGAACGCCCGGGCCACCTACATGTGTATGGGCTATACCCCCCTGATGGCTGCCCTGTAGGTGCTATGTAACTATCCGTCTTAAAAAATATATGTAATTCTAATACATAGAAGTGTCTTCTTAGCAAACTAAAACTGACACCATAAATAATAGTTCAATAGTGATGATCTATAATAAAGTCTGTGTCTTAATGCATGCAGTGTTTCTTCATTAAGACCAAATACAGTTGAGTGACTGTTGCAAAAAGGTGCTTCTTCATTAAAACAAAGTGCTTAGTGCCGAATCCTTCCACCTGCTAGGGCACCTTTTGTGTGCAGTCCACGCTCACCTGCAGCACAAAGGGTTTGTGCAAAAAAAAGTCAATATTCCTCCACCTAAGGGACTCTTCAGCTTTCACTAAAACCTTCCTCTAAAACCTTCCTCTTATTTCAGTGGACATCTGACCATCATACCTACATTAGGGTCATCTCATAAGCTCAGGTGTATCCAGTGATGGGTACTGTTAAGCAGTGGTGTATTTTAGTTTTGTGCTGCCCTAGGCACGACTAAAATTGGGCACCCCCCTCCTATGCAAATTTGCCCCACTCCTTCCTTTTTAATGGATGTGACTCCTTCCAAAACTGAAGGACTACAAGTCCCAGCATAAACCCCTGAGATCTCACGAGGGGTGGGGTGAGAGGGGGTGGGAGAGAGAGGGGGGGGGGTGAGAGAGCGAGAGGGGGATGAGAGAGAAGGGGGCGAGAAAGAGAGAGAGAGGGGGGGGGGGGATGAGAGAGCGAGGGGAGATGAGAGAGCGAGAGGGGGATGAGAGAGAAGGGGGCGAGAGAGAGGGGGTGAGGGAGAAGGGGGTGAGAGAGAGAGAGAGAGGGGGGATGAGAGGGGGAGGGTTGGAAGAGAGAGAGGGGAGGGGTGAGAGAGAGAGGGGGGGTGAGTAAGTGAGAGAGAGGGGGGTGAGAGAGAGAGGGGGGTGAGTAAGTGAGAGAGAGAGGGGAGGGGTGAGAGAGAGAGGGGAGGGGTGAGAGAGAGAGAGGAGGGGGTGAGAGAGAGAGGGAGGGGGTGGGTGAGAGAGTGGGGGAGAAAGAGAGGGGGAGGGAGAGAGGGGGGAGAAAGAGAGGGGGGGTGAGTGAGAGAGACGGGGGTGAGTGAGAGGGGGGTGAGAGAGGCGGTTCTAGCAACCAGTGGCCAATAAAGTCTCAGGTGGAGGGGGGCGGCTTTTTTGCTGCCCCCCTGCAAAGTGCCGCCCTAGGCCTGGGCCTTGTCGGCCTAGGCCAAAACACAGCACTGCTGTTAAGGCTACAACATACAAAGACTTTATAGCCAATAGCGCTTTTCCAAATTTGGGCAACAATTTGGAGAAGACCCTTTTCTGTTCCAGCATTACTGTGCATCTGTGTACACAGCCAGCTCCATAAAGACATGCTGCAGGTGACAGTCCATTGCACACAAAGGTGCACCTGGAGATGGAAGGATTTGGCACTAAGCACTTTTTAATTGAATGAAGAAGTACCTTGTTGCAACAGTCACTCCATTGTAATGAAGAAGCAGTGGGAATAAGTGTAGCACTAATCAGTTAATAGAGACAGTGTCCATATCTAAGGAGAGAGCTTCAAAGGAATCTTCAGCTGATATAATCTTCTATTAGTGCTGTGAGGACCACCACCGACACCCAATCACACAGCCTCTTACTAAATCACATCGACCCTCATTACAAAGGTCAATGTGGGCAGCAGATCCTATACAAGGCGCAAATGGCGGTGAGATCCTCTGTGTTCTTCCCCAATATTCCTCTCTCTTGGTCTCAATAATCCAATAGGGTAATGCGGAGATAAGCAGGACACCTCTCATAGTGTATAAATCATCAGATCATTTATTTCAGATAGTAGTAACTTACATTAAGATAAAAGCTTTCCAGCATATCCAACACATCCAGAGCAATCACAGTGAATCCACAAAAACTTGTTTCAAACCGACAAGATGGCCACCATGTCCCCCGTCTGTATGTGCGTCATACGTCGTTGGCTCCTCCCTACGCATTTCGTCGCGATATGACATTGTCAGGAGTGTTCACTGATTTTAATGATTAACTTTTTATGCTAGGCGCAGCATATTATTATCCATAATGAAGAAGCACTGCATGCATTAAGACACAGACTTTTTTAGAGCATTGCTATTGAACTATTATTTATGGTGTCAGTATTAGTTTATTGTTAACAATAGACACTTCTATGTACTGTATTAGAATTACAGTACATATTTTTTAAGACGGATAGTTACATAGCACCTACATATGAATAGCGCACCACATTTACACATTGATTGTTTCAAGTGTATGAGTACTTGAACACGGTGGGAGCAGCAATTCACATTACAAATTATTTTTACATCTGATGACGTTCACTTTACAATAGCAGTGCACCCTTTTCCATATATTTAAAAATATTATTTGTCTTATTTTATCTTATAACAGGCTTTTGTCTTTTGCGTGTGTTTTTTTTTTTTTTTTTTTTTGCGCTGGAGTTCTACTTTTAATCAAACCCATTGTGTCCAATTCTCTCAACAGATGTTTTATTCACTTGAAAACCGGAAACACATCACTACTATCTTACAAAGATTTCAGGATTTCTTGGACCAGCAGGTAACAATACTGAAACCCCTCATTAACTGATACTCCGATATGTCTTTTTATATATGACATTTCAACATTTATATGGGGAAAATTAACACATCCGAGCTGCATTCTTCTGTATTGAATAAAAATTGATAGTGAAAGATAAAACCGATGTTATCTGAAATTAAATGTTACATTTTCTTTTTTTCGGAAATGCATGCTATCCTAATCTGTAATTGCTTGTAAAATCATAACTGAATTAAAAAGCAATTGATAGCAAAATATAAAATAGTAGGAATTTTCCCCTATTAAATAAATACATTTTAAAAAAATTGTTTTAAAACTTTTTTTTTTTTTAATTATTATTCTGCAGCCTTTGTTAAAATATCTGATAATCTTGCATCGAAGGTTCTTCAGGCACTTCCTGTAGCTGGTGTTTTTAGAAAAGGCTATACAGCATCATAATGCCTGGAAAATCATTACTGAATGAAACATTTTAAAACGTAATTGATTGTAAAAATAAAGCAGAATGTAAATCCAATCGCTGAAACTTTATACATTTTAATATGTTAAATTAATTTCTAAAATAGTTTTAAAAAATGTTAAATTTGCAACCTGGTTCCCAGCTGTGTCACCATGTCACATGCTCCTCTGGAGATTACAAGCTGCTATGACTACACACCTTGCTCAGGCATGGTCTATTGTTGTCATCGGTGTAGGTCATGTCACTTAAAAAAAGTAATTAGTTATAGTTACTAGTTACTTCTCACAAAAAGTAACTGAGTTACTAACTGAGTTACATCAGTAAAAAAGTAACAAATTACCAGGGAAAGTAACTATTGCGTTACTTTAAAAAAATAATCAAATATGTCAAATAATTTGTATGAGTGGTGCTGGCTGCGTGGTACACTGGTACCTGCGTGGTACACTGCCGGTGTATAGGGTGGGTGGGTAGGTGTATAAAGGGGTCAGTGGGTGTATAGGGTGGGTGGGTAGGTGTATAGAAGGGTCAGTGGATGGATAGGTTGGTGTATATAGGGGTCAGTGGGTGTATAGGGTGGGTAGGTAGGTGTATATAGGGGTCAGTGGGTATATAAGGTGGGTAGGTAGATGTATATGGGGGGGGGGGGGGTTGGTGGATGTACAGGTTCAGTGCAGGGCTCTCACCGCTCTCACGGTTCGTCTCGGCCAGTCCGCTCTCCCTCTCCACTCTCCTTCATGTCACACGAACCGCAGACAGCGCCGGCAAGGTCATAGAGGAGTGAGGAGGAAGTACACTACTGCCATCTAGTGGCGGTAGATGTAATTGCGGTAACGCCGCTTAAGTAATGGGAACAGCATTACCACAGGGGGGAAAAGTAATCAATTTGATTACTAGTTACCCGCAAAAGTAACAGCGTTAAGTAACACTGTTTACTTTAACGCCGTTATTCCCATCACTGGTTGTCATTGGCTGCAGTTCAGAAGGAGGTCAGGAGAGGAGAGAGATATGGCTTTCTGGTAAGCCGAGCTTGATGCATTTGTATATAGATTGCTTCCTTAAAGTAATATTAAAGTCTTGGCTTTTTTGATTAAAAATAACAAACATGTCATACTTGCCTGTTCTGTGTAATGGTTTTGCACAGAGCAGCCCCGCTCTTCCTTTTCTCAGGTCCCTCCCTCCTGCCGAATGCCCCCACAGCAAGCCGCTTGCTATGGAGGCAGCCGAGCCAAGCCGCTGCTCTGTGTGTCCATTCAGACACAAAGCACTCTTAGTCACCTCTCTCTCCTCACTGGGTCACTGACTTGACACCAGTGGGAGCCAATGGCGCCCCGCTACTGTTTTAGCCAATGAGGAGGGACAGTCCCGGAAAGCCTAGACCAGGGGTGTCCAAACTATGGCCCTCCAGCTGTTCAGGAACTACAGTTCCCATCATGCCTTGTTATGTCTGTGATTGTCAGAAATTTACAATGCCTCATGGGACGTGTAGTTCCGCAACAGCTGGAGGGCCGTAGTTTGGATATCCCTGGCCTAGACTCTTGGGTAACATCATTGGATCAAGATGGACTCAGGCAAGTATTAGGGGGGCTGCTGCACACAGGTTTTTTTTATCCTAATGCATAGAATGCATTAAGACAAAAATCCTTCTGCGTTAGTAGTACGAAGGGGTAAGAAGCAAAAGAGAAAGTGGAAAGGGTAGTAAGAAGCAAAGGAGAAAGCAGAACAGAGACCAAAGGAAGGAATTTGAGTAGGGGATAGAAGTAGAGGGAGCGCTCCTCTCCTGTGCTCAAACAAGGTTGCCATCTACAACTTTCCCCTGTGGAGATCCAGTGACTTGACTGATGGAGCTACTAAATGTAGTTATAATTGTAGCACCCTCCTAGATAGGTGCTAGGCAGGGAGAATAGTTTGCTCTGCCTGCTTAACAGGGGAGTAGCAGGTAAATCATAGTCTGCTCCATCTGCTTATCAGAGGGGCCTGATCAGTAGTTCTGCCTGTTGCATGTGTCCATGTGTGATTCATCTGGTCTGAGAGAGTGTCCCCACTGTATCCAATAGGGGAGCCTGTTGGACAGTGGAGGAAACCCAGCCAGTGTCAAACAGGCTTTTATGACTATCCCAGTGGGTTGGCACAAACAGTGGTGCATCCTAGGATATGTAATAAAAGCCAAGGGCACATGTGACAGGGTGTCTTTGGGCGGGAAGCCATGTCCCAGGAGGAGGGTGACGGCTGTCTCTCCTGTCTCTTGTGGAAGGTGGTCACAGTCAGTCGGCCTAGTGAGCCAAGAATGTGGTGCTGAGCCAGGAGGTCCAGGAAGCTGACAAATGGAGCTGAAGGCAGAGCAACCTTGGGAAAAACAGTGTCCGTCAGTACCAGGAAGCTTGCCAGGGGTCTGCCCAGGAAAGGGGACCACTCCAGTGGAGAGTCAGTGGACAGGAGCTAGCACACACAGCAAGTAAGAAAGGGGGAGCCAAGTTAGAACCCTGACGAATAACTTAAACAGGATCACATTATCTATCTTCACTTCTGTGGCAAGGTGAAGCAGCGGCCTTGCCACATACTACAGCTAGTTGTCCTCAAGATTGTGCATAGTTCATAGTTGGAGTGATCCCTTCTTCTATCCCAGTTCTAAATAAAAACACAAAAACCAACGTCCCCCTGAATTGATTATTGACTGAGCCAAGGACTTTTAATGCTATTTGTCTGCTATCAGTTGCTAAGGTTAACCCAGGGGAATCCAGAAAGTGCAATTCTCAGCAGTCCTCTAGGGGGCAGTGTTACATAATATCACTTATTTTTCCATAGCTGGTGAAAAATGTGTAATATTTTTCTATCCAAGCTAAAGAAAAGGAGACTGCTAGAAATGTACTTTTGAAGTTTATGTTAATTGTCTCCTTAAGAGAATATTTGTAAAAATTGCCCAGATATTTAACCAAACTAGCATGTTCCTTTACAGATATACAATTTCCATGTTTTATTGAAAGTGGTGTGGTATGTAGCACCAGATGTTCTAGTTTCATACCAACCTGGGCAAGTTCAACATTTCATTTAACTTTCACTCTACTTTTCTCCTACAGCTCCCTGCCAACGCTTCTCCATTTAAGGTCCTTGGGGTGAGGACATCGGAGATGAGGACCAGGGTCAGCAAGCAGGCTGCTGTTCTTCTAGATACGTATGAGGGTATCCTGAGAGGAGATAATGCTGCGGAGAAGGAGATGCTCATGGAGGAGATGACATCTCTGTTGAAAGACAAACAAGAGAGTTTCTGTGCGGAATATTCAAAGCGCTTTACCAAGTGCGCAGTGGGCATTGGCTGTGCCATAGGAGGCGGAGTCTTGAGCCTGGCCGGTGGGGTGGTAGGGGCAGCTGTGGCTGGGACCGTGCTCGCTGTTGAGGCTGTTGGTTTACTGGGCAGTACGACCGCAGCGGTGGTCACAGGGGCGCTCGGAGGCTCCGTCGCCCTCGGAGCTATTGGCACAGGTGTTGGCGCGGGCGTTGGTGGGGTTATTGGACACGTGGAAAAGAAAAAAGACACAAAAGCTGAGCGCAGTAAAGAGACGTCCACAGAAGACACCCAACATCTGGTGGACAAAAAAGACTGACATCATTCCTGGAAATATCTCTGGAAGGACTCTTGACGTTCTTTACTTATGAACTATTTAATATAATGGTGGCTCATTCTTTTACCAGATATCTTTATATGTGTATTTAACATTTATTAGCTTTAAACTTTTTTGTAATTATTTTTTGATTCATTTGAAAATGGATTTCGTATTTACATTACATTTCTTTCAGGGAAAAAAAAAATTACAATGCATTTTAGAAACCAGATACAGGGCCTGTGCCAACCAGATTTTGTTTGCATCAGAACTGCTTGTTTTCCTTTATACAAGTCAAAAGCAGTTCAGAGCAGGTTGATGATTCTTAAAAGTTTACCTGTACCTGTTAATGAACCGTGAATGACCTCTAAACTCATGAACCATGAATGAAGCTTCTAAACTCATCTCAAGTGCAAGTGAAATCCACCTGAAGGCAAACTGCCCATCGTCACAGGCCCATGTATGGGACATCTCTAAATGCACCAATGTCCCTCAGGTCCATTAAAGGCAAGCCTTGTTCTGCATCTAACTTAATTTTTCCAATAAATTAATGGTTCCTAATTATCTTTTCTGTTCAATTTGTGCCTTTCTAAATGTGTGTGTGTGCGTATATATGTATATGTGTGTGAATATATATACAGTGCCTTGCGAAAGTATTCGCCCCCCTTGAACTTTTCAACCTTTTGCCACATTTCAGGCTTCAAACATAAAGATATAAAACTGTAATTTTTTGTGAAGAATCAACAACAAGTGGGACACAATCATGAAGTGGAACGAAATTTATTGGATATTTCAAACTTTTTTAACAAATAAATTATTCAGCCCCTTTACTTTCAGTGCAGCAAACTCTCTCCAGAAGTTCAGAGAGGATCTCTGAATGACCCAATGTTGACCTAAATGACTAATGATGATAAATAGAATCCACCTGTGTGTAATCAAGTCTCCGTATAAATGCACCTGCACTGTGATAGTCTCAGAGGTCCGTTTAAAGTGCAGAGAGCATCATGAAGAACAAGGAACACACCAGGCAGGTCCGAGATACTGTTGTGGAGAAGTTTAAAGCTGGATTTGGATACAAAAAGATTTCCCAAGCTTTAAACATCCCAAGGAGCACTGTGCAAGCGATAATATTGAAATGGAAGGAGTATCAGACGACAGCAAATCTACGAAGACCTGGCCGTCCCTCTAAACTTTCAGCTCATACAAGGAGAAGACTGATCAGAGATGCAGCCAAGAGGCCCATGATCACTCTGGATGAACTGCAGAGATCTACAGCTGAGGTGGGAGACTCTGTCCATAGGACAACAATCAGTCGTGTACTGCACAAATCTGGCCTTTATGGAAGAGTGGCAAGAAGAAAGCCATTTATTAAAGATATCCATAAAAAGTGTTGTTTAAAGTTTGCCACAAGCCACCTGGGAGACACCAAACATGTGGAAGAAGGTGCTCTGGTCAGATGAAACCAAAATCAAACTTTTTGGCAACAATGCAAAACGTTATGTTTGGCGTAAAAGCAACACAGCTCATCACCCTGAACACACCATCCCACTGTCAAACATGGTGGTGGCAGCATCATGGTTTGGGCCTCCTTCTCTTCAGCAGGGACAGGGAAGATGGTTAAAATTGATGGGAAGATGGATGGAGCCAAATACAGGACCATTCTGGAAGAAAACCTGATGGAGTCTGCAAAAGACCTGAGACTGGGACAGAGATTTGTCTTCCAACAAGACAATGATCCAAAACATAAAGCAAAATCTACAATGGAATGGTTCACAAATAAACATATCCAGGTGTTAGAATGGCCAAGTCAAAGTCCAGACCTGAATCTAATCGAGAATCTGTGGAAAGAACTGAAAACTAGGGATGATCGAACGGTTCGGGTCGACCATCGGTTCGACCCGAACATTGGATGTTCGATATTCGGCCGAATACCGAACTTTTTGCGGCAAAAGTTCGGTATTCGGCCACCAGAACCGCCCAAAATGCACTGGGACAGGAACTGGGCTTTAAAAGCCCGTGATTGGCCCAGAAACGTCTGCAAAAGCCAATGAGGGGGCAGGAGTCTCCTAGGAACGTGATTGGAGTGACTACGGGGACCAGAGGCCAATCAGGAGTGAATACGCCCCACACTATATAAGATGGCCCCGCCTAACCCCTAGCACAGTTATCCAGAGCCTGTTGAAGAGAGTTGAAGCAGTTCTGTCTGACTCCTGCTTGCTACACTACATTTCCTACATATCGAGTGGTTCTAAAGCTCCATATAGCAGAATTGTATTTAGCTTACAGCCAGTGTAGTTAGATACAGCGATTGTGCTGGTTCTTAGAGTTAAAAAAAAAAAAAAAAAAAAAAAAAAAAAAAACTTAAGGGACAGTGTCAGTCTTCTGCTGTATGGAGCTTTCTATTTAGTGGAAAGGGATATCTAGTGTAGTTAGGGAACTTTGTACTACATTAGTTAGATTTGAAAATTTAGTTTCTGTAGGGAAAGTGTGAGGGTTCTGTTTAGTGAGCACGTGGCACAGTGCTGCTGTATCACAGCAGGTATACGTGCTTGCTAGGCAGCAAAATACAGTGACAACTTAACGCCTGTTGTTCAAAGCGTTAGGTGCACTGTACAAAAGCCTTTGCAACTGTGCGTGACACGCAACTGCTGTGCTGTATCCAGCGACAACTGTGGGTCGCATAGCAGTGTGCGTTTTTCACCGCACACAGTTGCCAACGCATCAGTGACAACCTAACGCCTGTTGTTCAAAGCGTTAGGTCCACTGTGCAAAAGGCTTTGCTACTGTGCGTGAACCGCAACTGCTGTGCTGTATCCAGCGACAACTGTGGGTCGCATAGCAGTGTGCGTTTTTCACCGCACACAGTTGCCAACGCATCAGTGACAACCTAACGCCTGTTGTTCAAAGCGTTAGGTCCACTGTGCAAAAGGCTTTGCTACTGTGCGTGAACCGCAACTGCTGTGCTGTATCCAGCGACAACTGTGGGTCGCATAGCAGTGTGCGTTTTTCACCGCACACAGTTGCCAACGCATCAGTGACAACTTAACGCCTGTTGTTCAAAGCGTTAGGTGCACTGTACAAAAGCCTTTGCAACTGTGCGTGACACGCAACTGCTGTGCTGTATCCAGCGACAACTGTGGGTCGCATAGCAGTGTGCGTTTTTCACCGCACACAGTTGCCAACGCATCAGTGACAACCTAACGCCTGTTGTTCAAAGCGTTAGGTCCACTGTGCAAAAGGCTTTGCTACTGTGCGTGAACCGCAACTGCTGTGCTGTATCCAGCGACAACTGTGGGTCGCATAGCAGTGTGCGTTTTTCACCGCACACAGTTGCCAACGCATCAGTGACAAATATGCCTGGTAGACCAAGAAAAGGCATACGTGGCCCTGCTGCGGAAAGGGGCACAGCTTCTAGGGTGTCTAGAGGCAGGGGTGGACGTGGTGGTCAGTCCTCAGCCAGGCCACCATTTGGATTGTTCTCCGGCAGTGGCCAAGCTATACGTCCACAGTATGTACAGGAGGTGGTGGACTATATGAACAAACCCTCATCATCGGCATCATCTGCAACTACAGTGACCCAGGCAGAGAAAAGTGGTCAGTCTTCTGCAGTTGTCAGAACAAATACAGATGAGTCCATGTCCACCTCATGTCCTCCCTTAGACCCAATTTCAGACATGGCAGAGGAGTCAGCTGAGCTGTTTGACCACAGTGTCGGCCATCTACTCCAGCCTGATGCTCAGTCCTTTATGGAGTCTGATGTTGGGTCTGAGTTTGAGGAGGAGGCAGAGCAAACAAGAGGGGAGAGCAGACGGCCCGCTCCATCTAAGGCCGCACCTGTTGTCTCCCAGGCCAGGCCTGATGCTCAGTCTTTGATAGAATCAGATGTTGGGTCTGAGGTTGAGGAGGAGGCAGAGCAAACAAGAGGGGAGAGCAGACGGCCCGCTCCATCTAAGGCCGCACCTGTTGTCTCCCAGGCCAGGCCTGATGCTCAGTCTTTGATGGAGTCAGATGTTGGGTCTGAGGTTGAGGAGGAGGCAGAGCAAGCAAGAGGGGAGAGCAGACGGCCTACTCCATCTAAGGCCGCACCTGTTGTCTCCCGGGCCACTATACACACCTCATCTTGCTGGGCCTTTTTTGAGACATCCCATGCAGATAAAACAGTTGCGATCTGCAAGATTTGTAAGAAGGGTATAAAACGTGGCAAAAATGTCAACCACCTGGGTACAAGCTGCCTAAACAGGCATTTGACAACCCACCACTCGGCCCGTTGGCAGGAGCATTTAAAGAACCCACAAAAGGGCCAAAGATTGGTCAGTCGGCCTCCTAGTTCTCCTCGCGCTCCTCCTCATGCTCCATCTGCTCCACCTGCTCCACCTGCACATCAGTCTGTTCCTGGCCCTGCTATAGTCACTCGTCACCTGTTGGCAGCCTCCACTGGCAGGGATGATAATATAGCAGGCAGTGTCGCATCTACCTCCAGCACACCACCAGCTGTATCATCTAGACGCCAAATTTCGATTCCACACATGCTGGAACGAAAAAAAATTTATACTCCCCGCCACCCACATGCCCAGCGTCTAAACAGTAGTTTGGCTAAACTACTGGCTCTGCAACTATTACCATTTAACCTGGTAGAGTCTGCTCCCTTCCGTGACTTCGCAAAATGTGCAGTTCCACAGTGGCAGGTGCCAAGTCGGCATTACTTTTCCCGTAAGGCCCTGCCATCCCTATACCAACATGTGGAAGGCAATGTAGTGTCATCCCTGGCCAAGTCAGTCAGCCGTAAGATACACTTGACGGCTGACACTTGGTCAAGCAAACATGGGCAGGGACGGTACATTTCTGTCACTGCTCACTGGGTGACACTGCTTGCCAGTGGAAGGGATTGTAGCCAGGGCTCGGTGCTGCAGCCAGTGTTGCCCCCACGTCTGCAAACAGCTGGTGGTGTCGCTGATCCGGGTAGATCGATCACTTCTACCCCCTCCTGCTCCTTCTCCTCTACCTCCTCCATGCCCTCCTCTGCAGAATGGTCCTTTGAATATGATGAGATACCACGTAAACGTTCAAAGGGCTATTCTATGTCTCAGGCCAAAAGGTGTCACGCAGTGCTGCAGCTTGTGTGTCTAGGGGACAGGCAGCACACTGCCCCTCAGATTCTTGGGGCTCTGCAGGCACAGGCCCAGAGGTGGTTGACGCCACGCCAGCTGCAGCCAGGGATGGTGGTTACTGATAATGGGTCAAACCTCCTGGCCGCCCTTCGTCAGGGAAAGTTAACCCATGTGCCATGCCTGGCGCATGTCCTGAATCTCGTGGTACAGCGGTTTTTGAACTCGTACCCGGGAATGCAGGATGTGCTAAGGATGGCAAGAAGGGTGTGCAGTCACTTCAGGCGGTCGTACAGTGCCACTGCACGTTTGGCCGAAGTGCAGCGCGAGTTTCACCTGCCGGTACACCGCCTCATCTGTGACATGCCCACCCGCTGGAACTCCACCTTGGCTATGCTGCAGCGCCTGTACACGCAGCAGAGGGCCCTCAATGAATACCTATGCGAGTACGGCACCAGCACTGGCTCTGCGCGCCTGGGCTTCTTTTCACCACGGCAGTGGCTTTTGATTAAGGATGCATGCGCTGTCCTCTCGCCATTTGAGGAGGCCACAAGGATGGTCAGCCGGGACAGCGCATGCATCAGTGACACCCTACCGGTACTGTTTTTGTTGGAGCACACTCTGCGTGGCATTATGGACAGGGCACTGGAGGCAGAGCAGCAGGAGGAAGAGGAGGACTTCCTTGCCTCTCAAGGCCCCCTTTATCCTGAGAATCCTGACCCCATTATGCCTAGCTCCCAGAGGCCCGAGCAGGATCCAGGGATGGAAGAGGAGGAGGAGGACGATTCTGCGGGAACTTTTGCAGGGTTTGAGGAGGAGGAGGAGGAAGACATGCGGCAATCTGCAAGGCCTAGTTTGACTCCCTCGGGACACTTTGGAGTAGTACGTGGCTGGGAGGAGGAGGAGCCCGTTGAAGATAATGTCGTTATGAGTGACCCCGAGGAGTCAGCTTCTCAGGCCTTCGCTAATTTGCGACGCATGGGAAACATCATGCTCCAGAGCCTGCGAAAGGACCCCAGAATCAAGGCCATTAAAGAGACTAACCACTATTGGTTGGCCACCCTACTTGACCGACCCCCGGTACAAGTGTAAAGTCTCGGAGCTTTTCCCATCCACCCATAGAGTCCACAGGATCAAATCCCTTGAGGACAGTCTCAAGAGGAATCTGGTGAACATGTTCCCCGACTCCCGTAGGGTGCAGGGGCGGGGACAACCTACCATGGATTCTACTGGTGGTCACGAGAGGAGCGTTGGAGAAGGCGTGCGGTTGACGGATGCCTTTCGGTCTTTTTTTAGTCCTCACCGCCCAGGCCTCTCAGCTGCCACATCGCATCGACAGCGTCTGCATCACATGGTGGACGATTACGTGAGGGCACAAAGTGACACAGAGGGCTTTTCATGTGACGAATCCGATCCACTGGCATACTGGGTCTTAAGATTAGACCACTGGCCAGAACTGGCCCAGTATGCCATGGAGTTGTTGGCCTGCCCTGCTTCCAGTGTCCTATCGGAACGGGCATTCAGCGCAGCAGGAGGATTCGTCACAGACCATCGAACTAGACTCTCCACCGACTCAGTCGACCGTTTGACATTCATTAAGATGAATCAGTCGTGGATATCAAGCTTTGATGCACCTGATGCAGACCTTGTAGACTAGGCTATCGTTGTGATGTGGCAGTTGAGCCTCAGTTTAAGCCTGGACCATGGTGCCACCCTCAAACCCTCCTCTCATTCTCTTTACGTTCACAGAACCTCATTTTGGTTATGACAAAAACGACAATGTTTGCGCACCTGTTCCACAGGTGCACACCTTTACAATTTTTGGGCCTCCTTCAACACCAGCTCTTTGGGGTTAAGGTGGGGAGGCTATGCTAAAACAAAAACAACAATGTTTGCGCACCTGTTCCACAGGTGCACACCTTTACAATTTTTGGGCCTCCTTCAACACCAGCTCTTTGGGGTTAAGGTGGGGAGGCTATGCTAAAACAAAAACGACAATGTTTGCGCACCTGTTCCACAGGTGCACACCTTTACAATTTTTGGGCCTCCTTCAACACCAGCTCTTTGGGGTTAAGGTGGGGAGGCTATGCTAAACAAAAACGACAATGTTTGCGCACCTGTTCCACAGGTGCACACCTTTACAATTTTTGGGCCTCCTTCAACACCAGCTCTTTGGGGTTAAGGTGGGGAGGCTATGCTAAACAAAAACTACCATGTTTGCGAACCTGTTCCACAGGTGCACACCTTTACAATTTTTGGGCCTCCTTCAACACCAGCTCTTTGGGGTTAAGGTGGGGAGGCTATGCTAAACAAAAACTACCATGTTTGCGAACCTGTTCCACAGGTGCACACCTTTACAATTTTTGGGCCTCCTTCAACACCAGCTCTTTGGGGTTAAGGTGGGGAGGCTATGCTAAACAAAAACTACCATGTTTGCGAACCTGTTCCACAGGTGCACACCTTTACAATTTTTGGGCCTCCTTCAACACCAGCTCTTTGGGGTTAAGGTGGGGAGGCTATGCTAACACAAAAACGACAATGTTTGCGCACCTGTTCCACAGGTGCACACCTTTACAATTTTTGGGCCTCCTTCAACACCAGCTCTTTGGGGTTAAGGTGGGGAGGCTATGCTAAACAAAAACTACCATGTTTGCGAACCTGTTCCACAGGTGCACACCTTTACAATTTTTGGGCCTCCTTCAACACCAGCTCTTTGGGGTTAAGGTGGGGAGGCTATGCTAAAACAAAAACGACAATGTTTGCGCACCTGTTCCACAGGTGCACACCTTTACAATTTTTGGGCCTCCTTCAACACCAGCTCTTTGGGGTTAAGGTGGGGAGGCTATGCTAAACAAAAACTACCATGTTTGCGAACCTGTTCCACAGGTGCACACCTTTACAATTTTTGGGCCTCCTTCAACACCAGCTCTTTGGGGTTAAGGTGGGGAGGCTATGCTAACACAAAAACGACAATGTTTGCGCACCTGTTCCACAGGTGCACACCTTTACAATTTTTGGGCCTCCTTCAACACCAGCTCTTTGGGGTTAAGGTGGGGAGGCTATGCTAAACAAAAACTACCATGTTTGCGAACCTGTTCCACAGGTGCACACCTTTACAATTTTTGGGCCTCCTTCAACACCAGCTCTTTGGGGTTAAGGTGGGGAGGCTATGCTAAAACAAAAACGACAATGTTTGCGCACCTGTTCCACAGGTGCACACCTTTACAATTTTTGGGCCTCCTTCAACACCAGCTCTTTGGGGTTAAGGTGGGGAGGCTATGCTAAACAAAAACTACCATGTTTGCGAACCTGTTCCACAGGTGCACACCTTTACAATTTTTGGGCCTCCTTCAACACCAGCTCTTTGGGGTTAAGGTGGGGAGGCTATGCTAAACAAAAACTACCATGTTTGCGAACCTGTTCCACAGGTGCACACCTTTACAATTTTTGGGCCTCCTTCAAAGCCAGCTCTTTGGGGTTATGGTGGGGAGGCTCCGCCAACACCAAAACTACCATGTTTGCGCACCTGTTCCACAGGTGCACACCTTCATAATTTTTACGCCTTCTTCAACACCAGCTCTTTGGGCTTACAGTGGTATGGCTCCTCCAACACCCAAACAACAATTTTTGCGCACCTGTCACACAGATGCATATCATTGTAATTTTTTTCCTTACAAAGGCAATTATTGCTTTCATTACCAGCACTTTCATAGGGATATGGTGTCAAGGCATCGTCCGCACCACCAAATGCCCAATTTTTAAGCATCCTTTACTTCTATTCAAAGTCAAGAGACAACAGTATTCATCCAAAACATCTCTAATCTTGTTCACTCTGCACTACATTGTGGCCCCTACCCCTAACCCTCAATGTATCCGTGCATATATGTCTGTTTCTTGTGAGATTTCAAGTTAAAGTGCACCAAACACCATTTTACATGAAATAAAGTGCAATTACATACATCTTTGGACTTCTTGAAACATTTGGTAATAAAAGCCCCATTGTGGAAATACACCCGTTAATTATATGCACATTTAAAGAGACAGCACCTTTTTCCAAAAAAACCTCTAATCTTGTTCCCAGTGCACTGCATTATGTCCCCATCATACACATTGGCTGAGCCGTTGATTAGGAGCAAAAGAAAGGTGCGGTTAAGCAAAAAAGTCATTTTTGAAGGTTTGGTATGCTGTAATTCTGGTTCTGGACATGCTACAGAGCTGAAACTTCACAGGTACAACTTTTAGACCCCCCAGACACTAAATCCAAAGAAATCTCTTTTTTTTTTTTTTTTTTAATTTTTTCAATAATTGGCTATCTATCAAAAACGACAATTTTTAAGAACTTTTTTTTGTGTGATTAATAGTCCCTGGGGCATGACCCAGAACCCTAGGCACTTTTTAGGGGCATTTATTGGGTTTTAGGGCTTAAAAATGGTGTTTTTTGATTACAGAAGTTCGGGTCCCATTGATTTCAATGGGGTTCTGAAATCCGAACCGAACTTTCGTGAAGTTCGGGTGTTCTGGTCGAACCGAACTTTTCAAAAGTTCGATCATCCCTACTGAAAACTGCTGTTCACAAACGCTCTCCATCCAACCTCACTGAGCTCGAGCTGTTTTGCAAGGAGGAATGGGCAAAAATTTCAGTCTCTCGATGTGCAAAACTGATAGAGACATACCCCAAGTGACTTACAGCTGTAATCGCAGCAAAAGGTGGCGCTACAAAGTATTAACGTAAGGGAGCTGAATAATTTTGCACGCCCAATTTTTCAGTTTTTTATTTGTTAAAAAAGTTTGAAATATTCAATAAATTTCGTTCCACTTCATGATTGTGTCCCACTTGTTGTTGATTCTTCATAAAAAAAATACAGTTTTATATCTTTGTTTGAAGCCTGAAATGTGGCAAAAGGTCGCAAAGTTAAAGGGGGCCGAATACTTTCATACACAGTTATACAGTATATACATTTTTTTTTTTTTTTTAATTTTGATTGTTTTTATTAGGTTTTATTCACTTCAATAAATCCAATACCCATGCCTTATTTCGTTGGTAAATAGTCAATGGCATAATTAGGCGCTTTCCATGGACACCTGGGATATTGGCGTCATGTATCCAAGAAGTCACAAATGGGAGGAGTTTGACGAAATTTTCAAGGAGTATCTAAAGGCAGGAAAAAGAGTCTCTCAGTTTGGGACAATGGCAGGAGATGATGCGGGCACGAAATAGGTGATGCAGGCAATACTGCGCAGGCGTGAGATCGGTAGGTGCATGCTGGGTAGCCAGCTGCACCGAATCCCAGAAATCGATACAAGAGGGCTTCAGATGGCCACAGTGGACATGGACCCTGCCTGCTTCTGAGATCCAGGGAGCTTTACTCTATTTAAACCTAAATGAAAAGGACTACATTAATAATACTATCTGAATGTTGCATATAAAGTGGGCCAAATTACAGCGGAGTATTAAAAAAAAAAAAAAAGAAAATTGACTAGGGGAACTGGAACTCCTCTTTAAAACTACTACAGATACAAAAATGAGCAAAGTGAATATTTTCACTTAAATTAAGCATTAACAAAGATCCCAAGAGATAACAAAGATTGTATACCAAGACTTGAGAGCCAGATAAATGGCAGAATATCAACAAGGCAATGGGAACAGTGACCCATACAAAGGGTATCAATTGTTATAGAATGTGGAGTGGTCAGGATGTAAAAATAAGCCACGCTAGTGAAAGGTACTATATAAAGAAAAAGAATTCACAGCTTAATAAGGCTGCTCATGTGTGCTAAGAAATAGGATGCATAAAATATGCTGGTATGCAAATAAGGATATGCGTCTTACTGAAATTAAGAAGAAGAAAAACCCAGCTGGAAGCTCCTAAATAGTGAGGGAAGAGAAAATCCTGTGTAACATAAAGGATGGCTTCCCAGAGAAAGACGATGGGTGGTGTTGTGCCATCATTACGGACGTGCTGTGCAGGACGAATGTTGTAACCAAGCTGCCCATTGTGCCCAAAAGGATTGGCCTTTGCCGTGTTCATTGAAAAATAAAAGTTCAAATTGGATCTTGGTGTTGAGGTTGACTATAAAAGATGTAAAATCAGGAGACTCTACCTGCTTCTAATTAGATGTTATAGATTTCTAGGCTGCGACCATGCAATGGATGATAACAGGAAGATGTTGTTTAGGCCAACACTCATAATTTAGGGCACTTTCACACTGGTGGAGTCAGCCAGTGGATCCAGGGGCAGACTGGGGATTTTCAGCCCAGGGGGCAAGTACAAACCAGAGGCTCATGGTGCAGCGACTCAGCCCCCCTCCCACTCTCCCTCTTCCCATCCTGTTCCTGATCCCTTTTCCAAGCTGAAGCCCTGCTCCAGATACTCTCTACCTACCGGCTGAATCCAGGTTCCCGACCTGGCCAGCAGGGGGCGGTTGGGGGGAGCTTGGACAGCTTGGTTGGGGCTGGCGGGGGGGTGGGAGAAGAGTCTCCAGTGGGGCATAGAACCGGCCTCTGCTCAGACACAGTTTACACCATCCATGCTGGAGGGAGGCCTGCGCTCTGTCCTTGTCTTCAATCCGCACTCAGTAGGGCAGCGGCAGGGACCTTTTACTTCTCTTCACCAGAAATCCTTTAGGCATGTCTGTGGAAAAAGCAGCGCAGCCATTTTACAGGGCATCAGAGTGGCCCAGGGGGAAATTGCCCCCCTGGCCCAGTCCTCCCCTGATGGGATCTCTCTGCTGAACCCCGTTGAGGAGGTGGATGATCGGTCCATGTCTGCTTCACTGATGCAGAGCAGACAAGGCCTGTTGTCCTCTATGGGTTGTTGGGTGGAAACTGACTGCCTGCCTGTTTCCATCTGATAGTCCTCCAAACTGATCCACCGAACAGATGGGGAGCAGATCCCCACCCGTCTGTTTTTAGCGGACAGGATCAGGTCCTATGTCGGCAGATGTCCACCGACATATGTCCATTGTCACCTGCTGCTGCATAGAGAGCAATGGATGGTCAGATCCGGTCACCTGAAAAACTAACAAACCCCACAGTGTGAAAGGGGCCCTAGTAAGAGGAGGGCCATTACTGGCTCTGGTTTGAGTCTTTTTTTTAATTTTTTTTTTATTAGGGGTTTTAGGGGTAAGGTACAATGTAATTGCATACATGCCAGAACCAACATTACAGAAATGAAACAGATTGTAGAATATCTGCATGCGAGTTAAAGAAATCAGAAAAACATGTGAGAACATAACAGGGTAGAACAAGCATATGATGCATATACACTGCTCAAAAAAATGAAAGGAACACTTTGAAAACACATCAGATCTCAATGGGGAAAAATCTCATGCTGGATATCTATACTAATATGGACTGGGTAATGTGTTAGAATTGAAAGGATGCCACATTGTTTGATGGAAATGAAAATGATAAACCTACAGAGGGCTGATTTCAAAGACACCCTGAAAATCAAAGTGATAAAATGATGCAGCAGACTAGTCCATTTTGCTGAAATTTCATTGCAGCAACTCAAAATGGTACTCAGCAGTTTGTATGACCCAGCGTGCTTGTATGCATGCCTGATAATGTTGGGCGTCCTCTTAATGAGACGACGAATGGTGTCCTGGGGTATTTCCTTCCAGATAGGGATCAGGACATCACTGAACTCCTATACAGACTGAAGTGCAACCTGGCAGCGTCGGATGGACCAAAACATAATGTCTCAGAGGTTTGCTATTGGATTGAGGTCAGAAGCTGTTTAGCAAGGTATGACGGCGCCTGAACCGGAAGTGACGTCGGGGCCGATGCAGGCGCATTGATTCCTGGGAGCGATGACGTTCAGCTCCCAGAAATCATTGCAAGCCAGGAAGTGACGACTCGCCGTGGCCGCCGAGGGGAGAAGGAGGAAGTAAGGTAAGTATATTATCTTCTAAACAAGGTAAGTAAAAAAAAAAAAAAATTGCGAATATACATTTGTTTTTCAGGTGACCCAGAGCGAGAAGATGGACAGAACTTTTATTTTAGGGTTGAACTCCGCTTTAAGCCCCAGCCCTATTTCGGACACTTTTTGTTAACAAGTTAAAATCAGTATTTTTTCCTAGAAAACTACTTAGAACCCCCAAACATTATATATATTTTTTTATCAAAAACTCTGGAGAATAAAATGTCGGTCATTGCAATATTTTTTTGTCACGCGGTATTTGCGCAGAGGTCTTTAAAACGCCATTTTTTTGGAAAAATTACGAAAAATCACATTTCACTGCATTTAAAAAATACTAAACAGTAAAGTTAGCCCATTTTTTTTGTATATTGTGAAAGATGATGTCACGCCGAGTAAATAGATACCAAACATGTTACGGTTTAAAATTGCGCACACCCGTGGAATGGCGACAAACTACGGTCAATAGAAATCTCAATAGGCGACGCTTTAAAATTTTTAAAACGGTTTCCAGTTTAGAGTTAGAGTGTAGCTCTTTTTTTTTAATTATTGCTCACGCTCTGGCGATCGCGGCGATACCTCACATGTGTGGTTTGAACAGTGGTTTCATTCGCGGCTCGACTTCCGCATACGTTTTCTTTCGTGCGCAAGCTAACAGTGACGGGGCGGCTACATTTTTTTTTTTTCCTATTTATTTAATTTTTTTTTTTAACTTTATTACAGTTTTAAAAAAAAAAATCTGATCATTTCTATTGCTGTCACAAGCAATGTAAACATCCCTTGTGACACCAATATGCAGTGACAGGTACTCTTTATGGAGGGATCGAGGGTCTAAAAGACCCCAAACCCCTCCACTACACTTCCATGTATGCAAAACGCCGAAAACTGAATTTTTGTATACAGCCGTTTTTTAAATCTGCCGCCTTTTGCAGCACAGTAACCCGGAAGTGACGTCATCGGAGACCCGATCTAAGCCATTTCCGGCTTTGATCGGGACTCCATTCAGCCGGCGTCCCGGTGGGACGGGAGGCCCGGGCGAAGTCACGGAAAGGGGCAGGAGGGGCATCCCCTCCCGCTCACCCGGGTAACGATTGAGCGGCTCCCGAGCCGCATCGGTCGTTACCGACGGAAAGCTGACCGTCGGCTCTAAACAACGGTAACGGGATGGTGCCTCTAGCTAGAGGCATCACCCCGGTAGAATACCGCAAAGTTTGCCGACTTAGGGATACATCACTTTGCGGTAAGTGGTTAAAAACAGGAACAACATTAACCACTTGCCGACCAGTCATGTTGACTGTACTGCGGCAAAGTGGCTCGATTCCGTCCAGCGACGTAGACCTACGTCGCTAGACTCCTCCCCTTGTAGGCGTGCTCCCGCTGTTTCCAGTCACAGCGAGAGTCGGGCCAGGGGAGGAGCGGGGGCGATCGCCGCTGCTCTTCCCCGATCGTCGAGGAATCGAGTCTGGAGATTTACACAAGCGGGCGGATCTCCTAAGTGACAAACAGTGACAGATTGCAGGGTTCAGCATAGCTGAACATGCGATCTGTCCTTGTGTCACTCAGTCACCTCCCCCCACACACGTCAGTAAGCACCAGGCATACATTAACCCCTTCCTCCCCAATAAAATTAACCCCTTCCCTGCCAGTGTCATTTTTACAGTAACAGTGCATATATATAGCACTGATTACTGCAGTAATGTCACTGGTACCCCCCAAAGTGTTAAAAATGCCAGTCAAGGGTCCGATCTGTCCGCCCCAATGTCGCAGTCCTCAAAAAAAAAAAAAAAAAAATTGCAAATCGCCGCCATTACCCGTTAAAAAAAAAAAACACCAAAAATGACAGAAATCTTTCCCTTAGTTAGTAAACGCAATAACTTTTGCGCAAACCAATCAAAATACGCTTATTGTGATTTTTTTTTACCAAACATAGGTAGCAGAAAACAAATTGGCCAAAATTTTTTAAAAAATTTGATTTTTACATTTTTTTGGGGGGAATTTCATATATAAAAATGTGAAAAATATTGTTATTTTTTCAAAATAAACGCTATTTTTGTTTATAGCGCAAAAAGTAAAAATCGCACAGGTGATCAAATACCACCAAAAGAAAGCTCTGTTTATGGGAAAAAAAAGAATGTAAATTTCGTTTGGGTACAGCGTCGCACGATCACGCAATTGTCAGTTAAAGTCGCACAGCGCCGAATCGCAAAAAGTGGCCTGGACGTAAGACAGCAAAATCCTCCGGTGGTAAAGGGGTTAAATAATCCAATAACAATAAGAAATAACAATAAACATAAGGTTGCTGATCTTTGGAGGCCCCAATTATCAATTATCCACTTTGGTATCTGCGTAACTACTTCCACGTTCCCCAGCCGCACCGCACCGGCTCGGGGACAACCTCAACATTTTGCAGATACCTCTCAGTGTAGCTTACCAGTTAACCCACCGTTAACTGTCCTTCCACAGAGGACTCCATACTTCAGATGGGTACCCATATATAATAATCACAGCAGATTTTAAAACGGCTCCAAAGACCCCAACCGCCATGGCAAGATGAACACTGAAGGAATAACTGCACCTTCACAGGGGTGGGCGGCAGTGGCGGCTGGTACTCAAAATTTTTTGGGGGGGGGGCGCAAAAAGAAAAATGTAATAGGTATTGCTTCGCGGCAAAAAACGCAGTAAAAAATTGCGTGACTTTGAGGTCATGGTACAGGCATGGCACAGATGGTATAGGCATGGCACAGGTGATGGTACAGGCATGGCACAGATGATGGTATAGGCATGGCACAGGTGATGGAATAGGCATGGCACAAGTGATGGAATAGGCATTGCACAGGTGATGGTACAGGCATGGCACAGCATGGCACAGGTGATGGTACAGGCATGGCACAGGTGATGGTATAGGTATGGCACAGGTGATGGTATAGACATGGCACAGATGGTATAGGCATGGCACAGGTGATGGATTAGGCATGGCACAGGTGATGGTATAGGCATGGCACAGGTGATGGTATAGGCATGGCACAGATGGTATAGGCATGGCACAGGTGATGGATTAGGCATGGCACAGATGATGGTATAGGCATGGCACAGGTGATGGAATAGGCATGGTACAGGTGATGGTATAGGCATGGCACAGGTGATGGAATAGGCATGGCACAAGTGATGGAATAGGCATTGCACAGGTGATGGTACAGGCATGGCACAGGTGATGGTACAGGCATGGCACAGGTGATGGAATAGGCATGGCACAGATGGTACAGGCATGGCACAGGTGATGGTATAGGCATGGCACAGATGGTACAGGCATGGCACAGGTGATGGAATAGGCATGGCACAGATGGTATAGGCATGGCACAGGTGATGGAATAGGCACAGCACAGATGGTACAGGCATGGCACAGGTGATGGAATAGGCATGGCACAGGTGATGGTAAGGTCATGGCACAGGTGATGGAATAGGCATGGCACATGTGATGGTATAGGCATGGTACAGGTGATAGAATAGGCATGGCACAGATGATGGTACAGGCATGGCACAGGTGATGGAATAGGCATGGCACATGTGATGGTATAGGCATGGCACAGGTGATGGAATAGGCATGGCACAGGTGGTATAGGCATGGCACAGGTGATGGAATAGGCATGGCACAGATGGTACAGGCATGGCACAGGTGATGGAATAGGCATGGCACAGGTGATGGTAAGGTCATGGCACAGGTGATGGAATAGGCATGGCACAGATGGTACAGGCATGGCACAGGTGAAAGAATAGGCATGGCACAGATGATGGTATATGCATGGCACAGGTGATGGAATAGGCATGGCACAGATGGTATAGGCATGGCACAGGTGATGGAATAGGCATGGCGCAGATGATGGTATAGGCATGGCACAGGTGATGGAATAGGCATGTCACAGGTGATGGAATAGGCATGGCACCGGTGATGGTATAGGCATGGCACAGGTGATGGAATAGGCATGGCAAAAGTGATGGAATAGGCATTGCACAGGTGATGGTACAGGCATGGCACAGGTGATGGTACAGGCATGGCACAGGTGATGGTATAGGCATGGCACAGATGGTATAGGCATGGCACAGGAGATGGAATAGGCATGGCACAGATGATGGTATAGGCATGGCACAGATGATGGAATAGGCATGGCACAGGTGATGGAATAGGCATGGCACAGGTGATGGTATAGGCATGGCACAGGTGATGGAATAGGCATGGCACAAGTGATGGAATAGGCATTGCACAGGTGATGGTACAGGCATGGCACAAGTGATGGTACAGGCATGGCACAGGTGATGGTACAGGCATGGCACAGGTGATGGAATAGGCATGGCACAAATGGTATAGGCATGGCACAGGTGATGGAATAGGCATGGCACAGATGGTACAGGCATGGCACAGGTGATGGTACAGGCATGGCACAGGTGATGGTATAGGCAGGGCACAGATGGTACAGGCATGGCACAGGTGATGGAATAGGCATGGCACAGATGGTATAGGCATGGCACAGGTGATGGAATAGGCATTACACAGATGGTACAGGCATGGCACAGGTGATGGAATAGGCATGGCAGAGATGGTACAGGCATGGCACAGGTGATGGAATAGGCATGGCACAGGTGATGGAATATGCATGGCACAGATGGTACAGGCATGGCACAGGTGATGGAATAGGCATGGCACAGGTGATGGTAAGGTCATGGCACAGGTGATGGAATAGGCATGGCACAGATGGTACAGGCATGGCACAGGTGATAGAATAGGCATGGCACAGATGATGGTATAGGCATGGCACAGGTGATGGAATAGGCATGGCACAGATGGTACAGGCATGGCACAGGTGATGGTATAGGCATGGCACAGATGGTACAGGCATGGCACAGGTGATGGAATAGGCTGGGAAAAGATGGTATAGGCATGGTACAGGTGATGGAATATGCATGGCACAGATGGTACAGGCATGGCACAGGTGATGGAATAGGCATGGCACAGGTGATGGTAAGGTCATGGCACAGGTGATGGAATAGGCATGGCACAGATGGTACAGGCATGGCGCAGGTGATGGAATAGGCATGGCACAGGTGATGGTATATGCATGGCACAGGTGATGGAATAGGCATGGCACAGATGGTACAGGCATTGAACAGGTGATGGTATATGCATGGCACAGGTGATGGAATAGGCATGGCACAGATGGTACAGGCATGGCACAGGTGATAGAATAGGCATGGCACAGATGATGGTATATGCATGGCACAGGTGATGGAATAGGCATGGCACAGATGGTACAGGCATGGCACAGGTGATGGAATAGGCATGGCACATTTATAGTGCGGTTCTATTGACTTCAGTGGGCTTTTGACAGGTGATGGTAGGTGTACAGCCCTGTTCAGCTGTTATGTTAAAATATAGGTGGGCAGCCAGGTTGGGGTAAAACTGCAGCTCAGCCTCCTGTTTTACTGCCCCTAGGTCTTCCATATATAAGAGCACATAGGGTTTACGTACATTGTAGGAAGAGGCAACCCAATGACATGCTGCAGGCTCAATACCATGGCCTGCATTGAATTAATGGGATGTAAAATACAGGCATACCCCGCTTTAAGTACACTCACTTTACATACACTCGCGAGTACGGACACAGCTTGTTCAGCTTGGCATGACACTATTCCCAGTTTTTAACATTGGCGTCTATAGGAAATCTTGGTCAGCTTGACATGGCACTGCTCCCAAACCATAAGTGACAAGGATACCAAACTTAGGGAGCATTGAGAGGGGACCCAGGACTACAACATATCATGTTTGTGGCTGGCCAGCTTGCCTAGGTAATCTACCATGTCATAGTCCTGGATCCCCTTAACATGCTCCCCAAGCTTGGTGTCCTTATCACATGGTTTGGGAGCAATGCCATGTCAAGCTGACCAAGATTTCCTATGGAGCTAGTGTATTTACATTCATTGAGAAATGAAAAAAGATATTGCTTCACTTTAAGTACATTTTCGTTTTACATACATGCTCTGGTCCCATTGTGTACTTAAAAGTGGGGTATGCCTGTATAGGTCATGGCATGGAATGACCCAGCCGTTTTATAGTGGATAGAGATATCCAATCTCTGTTATACGTGATCATTTGGGTGGATTTAAAAAGCTTGCTTGTCAAAATGCTTGTGCAGCAAATTTCCTGATTGCAATTGTTTGTTTTAATCTCACACGAATTGATGACAAAGCTCTTCTTACACAATACTTTTCTGATTTGGTTAACAGAATTTTTGACCACTGCAAAACAATTTAGCAAGGCCTGAAAATGACATGTGAGCAACTGGGAACAATGCTTAACCACTTTCAGACCAATATTAACCACTTTACCACTAGAGCATTTTGCTGTCTTACGTCTGGGCCACTTTTTGCGATTCGCCGCTGTGCGACTTTAACTGACAATTGCGCAGTCGTGCGACGTCGTAGCCAAACGAAATTGACGTCCTTTTTTTCCCCACAAACAGAGCTTTCTTTTGGTGGTATTTGATCACCTGTGCAATATTTACTTTTTGCGCTATAAACAAAAATATAGCATTTATTTTGAAAAAATAACAATATTTTTTAAATTTTTTTATATGAAATTCCCCCCAAAAAAGATGTAAAAACCTATTTTTTTTTAAATTTTTGGCCAATTTGTTTTCTGCTACATATGTTTGGTAAAAAAAAATCGCAATAAGCGTATTTTGATTGGTTTGCGCAAAAGTTATTGCGTTTACTAACTAAGGGAAAGATTTCTGTCATTTTTGGTGTTTTTTTTTTTAACGAGTAATGGCGGCGATCTGCGATTTTTTTTGCGGGACTCCGACATTGCGGCGGACAGATCGGACCCTTGACTGACATTTTTGACACTTTTGGGGGTACCAGTGACATTACTGCAGTAATCAGTGCTATATATATGCACTGTTACTGTAAAAATGACACTGGCAGGGAAGGGGTTAATTTTATTGGAGAGGGAGGGGTTAATGTATGCCTGGTGCTTACTGACGTGTGTGGGGGGAGGTGACTGTGTGAGACAGGGACAGATCGGATGTCCAGCAATGCTGAACACTCCGATCTGTCAGTCCCTGTCACTGAGGAGATCCGCCCGCTTGTGTTTACACAGGCGGGCGGATCTCCACACTAGATCCCCAACGATCGGGGCAGAGCAGCGGCGATCGCTCCCCTGGCCCGACTCCCGCTGTGAATGAAAACAGCGGGAGCGCGCCTCCGGCGGCACGCGAGCGCCGCCTACAGGGGAGGAGTCTGGCGACGTAGGTCTACGTCGTCAGACGGGATCGTGCCACTTTGCCGCAGTACTATTCCAGTACTCAGCGGTAAAGTGGTTAAATCCTCAACATTTCATGATTTATTTTAAAATGTATGTATTTTCCCATTCCTTATATGCTAATTAGTTAATAAACCATGAACTGTTGAGGATTTAATATTATTTTATGTTGTTTTATATAAAGGGGATAGTTTATGGGTGAGAATTGGTCTGTAAATTGCCATATTGTTGTATACCATAGCCAAACACAGTGCCTGCAAGGGCTACTTCCTGTCATACGTTGCTGACACCGGAAGTGCTATTCCCACAATACATAAACAATACATAAATAATGCGGAAGTGACGGCGGTGACACCCTCCTGTATCAGTGGATGCCTTATCGGGGGAAACGCGTCATAGAGGAGGCGCCGCATCGTCACATCCTACAACCGCGGTCCGCACTGCAGGCAGCTGCGGCTACACGAGTGATACCAAGCCTATTGTCAACTTTTTACATGGAAGTGCAATCGTCTTTTTTTCTTAGTGCATTATCTTTTGATACTCTATTATTGGATCCCTTTCTTATTCTCCTAACATACTATGCATCTTGTGGGGAGTGCTGAGAAGAGGAGAGGAGTGTAAAAAGTGGCATCCCTTGAGACCATACAGATGAGATCCAACAGCAGGAGTTATCACACACTCTGATTGCTATACAGCTCTGGTAAGAGGCTATATTTTTCTCAGGCTGCAGAGAAATACAAGCGTGTGATTCTCCCATATGGTAAAGGGGTGTTGTCACTTCAAGGTGTTCTTAATTCCTCATTCATATCCCTCATCTCTGGTAAGAGGCTAATCCTGAAGGTGGTGGGATTCAAGCGTGTCACTGAGCACTGAATATTGTTTTTTTCTTCTTTGGATTGTCACTACTGGATAATTATCGCACGGACTTGATTTTATTTTTAGCACGGATACATATTGTGGACTTGATTATTTTTTGTCACAAACCCTCTGGGGTTTATTCATTTATGGTTCATGCTGGTGTATTTGAATATACACCTTGTTTTAATAGTTGTCACTGTATTGATTGATTTAAATCACATATGACATTTGGCACCTTATTCATTTAGCGCACCAGACCCATTTTTCCAAACTACTCACTGAATAACAGAGCTGGAAAGTTTCTGGCCAACAGACTGAAACAAAGGTCCAAAAATAAGATCCCACATATCCCCACTCCAAGGAAAAGATAATGCACCCTCTAGATATCGCCAATGCCTTTGCCGATTACTACCACAGCCTATACAACTTAGAAGACATGAATTTCCCTCAACCGACACTAGAGACCATACAACATTTCCTTCACGACCTCAAACTTCCTTCCCTTAACAAATCTAAATTAGACTCTTTAAACGCCCCACTTTCAAACTCCGAAATAAATAAAATCATTGATTCCCTTCCACTGGGAAAATCTCCAGGCCCAGATGGCCTAACCAACGAATACTTTAAGATATTCCACGATTCACTCATTCCGACGTTATCTGCAGTCTTTACCAAAGTTGTAGATACCACTTCATTCCCTTCTGAAATGCTGCAGGCCCATGTCGTAACCCTCCCTAAACCTGGAAAAAGCCCTGACACCCCTGCCAATTTCCGCCCAATCTCCTTATTAAATGTGAAAATTTTTGCTAAATTACTGGCCACCAGACTGCTACATATGTAACCCACCCTACTCAAACCAGATAAATTGGAATTCACAAAAGGCAGACAGGCATCAGATGCTACCAGACGTCTGATAGACCTCCTTCACCATGCTGAGAGGAATAAGATCCCTGCTCTGCTACTCTCCATCGATGCCGAAAAGGCATTTGATCGAGTCCATTGGGGATATATGTCAGCAGTACTGAAAAAATTTGGTTTCCGAGGACCAATCCTATCTGCAATTATGTCCCTCTATTCCAATACGTCAGCTAAGGTCTTCTCCTCCTCTATCAAAACTCTTCCCAATATCCAATGGCACTCATCAGGCATGCCCTTTTATCCCCTTCTATTTTTAACCTGATGATCGAACTCCTGGCAGAATTAATCAGAACTCACCCTCATATCTCCGGCATCAAAATTAACCGTTCTCAAAATCAATCTCTTTGCTGATGACGTGGTTCTATGCATATCTAATCCCCTTATTTCCTTACCCTTCATACAACAGTTTCTCCAAAAATTTAGTGACACTTCTTACTATAAAGTAAACTCTTCCAAATCATTGATCCTAGACCTAGGAACACACCCTGAAACACGCAAACACCTGACTTCTCAATTCCCTTATGCCTGGACAGAACATAGTATCCCCTATCTGGGAATCACTCTAACATCCTCTACATCTAAATTATCAGAGACAAACTTAACAGCTCTTAGCAAAACCGTTAGGGATGACACCCAGCTCCTGTCAAAAACAGAACTCTCCTGGGCTGGAAGGATAGCAGCATTCAAAATGAAAACTCTACCAAAGATCTTATACATTTTCCACACTCTCCCGGTCCCAATTCCACTTCGACACATCTCTACTCTTAAATCTATTCTAAAATCATATATCTGGAAGAAAAAAAAGCAAAATGCTCATACTGTTATCTCGTTAAACATAAAAGATTTGGTGGCTTGGGCCTCCCGGACATATATGATTACCTCATCATCGCCACCAACCTATCTTCTATCCGACACTGGTTCAACACACCGCATGATAACCTATGACCAGATATTGAAGCTTCTCTCACCCGCATGAAAACACTCTCCCATAGTGATGAGCTTCATGTTTGAGTCTAACCTAAGTTCTACTTGAACACTGCCTGCTCGCCCGTACGCCGAATGGCGAACAAATGGGCTTCTGCGCGGGAACTTTGAGTCCCCGCATCCATAATTAATTTATTAGGTTTTATTTAATATCCATGATTAATATTTATCATCCGCTGCCCAGGGAATCAAACCCACAGCCTCTCATTTGCAAGCCCATTATTCTAGCACCTACGCCACCGAGCCAGCTGTTTAACCTAAGGCTCTCTCTGCCTAACTAACTTCTATAAGAGTTTGACAGCTCTTTTATAGGTCTCTGACGTCACCAGCGCCCCATAATTCATTGCTCAGGTGTAGTGAATAAATTACCGATGTCACGTCAGAAGGGGCAGACAATTAATAGGTTTTATTTAAAATCCATAATAATATTGATCACCCACTGGCCAGGGTATTAGAAGCCCCAGCCTCTCATTTGCTATCCCGTTATTCTACCAGCTACGCCACCGAGCCAGCTGATTAACCTAAGACTCTCTCTGCCTAACTAACTTCTATCTGAGTTTGACAGCTCTTTTATAGGGCTCTGACGTCACCAGCGCCCAATAATCCATTGCTCACGTGCAGTGAATAAATTACTGAGGTCAGTAATTTATTCACTGCACCTGAGCAGTGGATTATGTAGTGCGGGGTGTTCGACTCATCACTACTCTCCCATATCTTGTTTGCAGACTCATGGAAACCCCTACCCCTACAGACTTTTCCCATAACCACACGTGCCTTGCTGGTGGCATGGAGACATTTACTCTCCATCACCCCAGACAGGGCCACACTGTACTACCCTCATCTTCCACTACTAACCCTGGAAGACCTTATTCCTTGTATATCCCTCCAGAGTTGGGCTGAGGCGGGCATCCCCTCTATAGATCTCCTATACCAAAATGACCAACTGAAAGCATTTACCACACTGCAGTCAGAAATTGAACTTCCCGATAATACTATTTACTCCTATATGAGGATCACAAGCTTCTTATCCAAAAATCCCCCTCCATGGATTGCGCTCCCGACCCATCTATGGACCTACTTCCAAACATAAGACTACCAAACAAAAGGTCTCTCTCTACTTTACAACTACATCCAATACAAAACAACATTCTCCAAAATACCCCCCATTCTCAAATGGGAATCTGACCTACATTTACAATTTTCTGAATCCCAATGGCTAACGGCCATCCGTACCACATACCAAGCATCCCAATGTATAGCTAACTGGGAACAAATGCAAAAATTGCTCACGCACTGGTACCTCACTCCGTTCCGTATGTCGAAATTCTCAAACACTCACTCTCCTCTTTGTTGGAGGGAGTGTGGACAAATAGGCAACCTGCTACATGTCTTTTGGACTTGCAAAAATATCACCAGTTTCTGAAAACAGATCTGGAAACACAATCATCTCAGACACTACAGGGTTAATAACTAAACCATAATCAGCACTGGCAATTTTACACCTAGGCATTGACAACTTTCCTCACAATTTTAAAACTATAGTCTTACACATCTTAATGGCGGCAAAAACTGTGATAGCCCAACACTGGACTCAAAATAAGGCTCCTAACCCTTCTGAGGCCCTAAATCTCATAAATACACACTTTTCCTATGAAAGAATGTATGCCCCATAAACCGTAGTGACAAGTTCACTGAACACTGGACACCTTGGATTGATAGTAAATTCTTTGTCAAAGTCTTCTGATACTCTTTCACTTAGGCTGACTTCTTAATGCTATTGTACATAATTGTATTTTGCTCTCCATTTTGTTCGACTCCAATGTTTATCTCTGCATCCATTCCACTGTTTATATGCTTCTTGCATTGTTATGTGAAATACCATTGGTGATCTGTATTCCCTTCCTTGTTATACTCAATAAAAACATTGAAAAGAAAGAAGTTTGTTTGAAATCTTTGCAAATGTATTAAAAATAGAAAATGAAAAAAATATCATGTACATCAGTATTCACAGCCTTTGACATGACACTCATAATTGAGCTCAGGTGCATCCTGTTTTCACTGATCATCCTTGAGATGTTTCTACAACTTCATTGGAGTCGACCAGTGGTAAATTCAGTTGATTAGACATGATTTAAAAAGGCACACACCTGTCTAAATAAGGTCCCACAGTTAACAGTGCTTGTCAGAGCACAAACCAAACTATGAAGTCCAAGGAATCGTCTGTAGACCTCTGAGACAGGATTATATTGAGGCACAGATCTGAGGAAGAGTACAGAAAAAATTCTGCAGCATTGAAGGTCCCAATGCACACAGTGACTTCCATCATTTGTAAGTGGAAACAGTTTGGAGCCACCAGGATTCTTCCTTGAGCGGGCCGTCCGGCCAAACTGAGCGATCAGGGGAGAAGGGCCTTAGTCAGGGAGGTGACCGAGAACCCGATGGTCACTCTGACAAAGCTCCAGCATTTATCTGTGGAGAAAGGAGAACCTTCCAGAAGAACAACCATCTATTAGGCACTCCACCAATCAGTTTAGCCTGTATGGTAGAGTGGCCAGACAGAAGCCACTACCCAATAAAAGGCACATGACAGCCCACCAGGAGTTTGCCAAAAGGCACCTGAAGGACTCTTAGACCAGAAATGAAATTCTCTGGTTTGATGAAACAAAGATTGAATTCTTCATCCTAAATGGTAAGCGTCTTGTCTGGAGGAAACCAGGCACCGCTCATCACCTGGACAATACCATCCCTACATTGAAGTATGGTGGTGGCAGCATCATGCTGTGGGGATGTTTTTCAGAGGCAGGAACTAGGAGACTAGTCAGGATCGAGGGAAAGATGAATGCAGCAATGTACAGAGACATACTTGATGAAAACCTGCTCCAGAGCGCTCTGGACCTCAGAGGGGGGCGAAGGTTCATCTTCCAACAGGACAATGACCCTAAGCACACAGCCTAGATAACAAAGGAGTGGCTATGGGAACAACTCTGTGAATGTCCTTCAGTGGCCCAGCCAGAGCCCAGACTTGAACATCTCTGGAGAGATCTGAAAATGGCTGTGCCCATCTAACCTGATTAAGCTTTAGAAATCCTGCAAAGAATAATGGGAGAAACTGCCCAGAAATAGGTGTGCCAAGCTTGTAGCATTATACTCAAAAAGACTTGAGGCTGTAATTGGTGCCAAACGTGCTTCAACAAAGTATTGAGGAAAGGCTGTGAACACTTACATATACATGGGATTTTTTTTTGTTTTTTTTTTTTTTTAATTTGCAAAGATTTCAAAAAAACTTCTTTCACTTCGTCATCATGGGGTATTAAAAATCCAAACAAACAGCGCTGAGTAAATTATATTCTGATGATATTCTGATGATATTCAAGAGTCCATATATAGAAGATCCCATCACCAATGATTGTGTGTGGTGATTAGGGATGATCGAACTTTTGAAAAGTTCGGTTCGACCAGAACACCCGAACTTCACGAAAGTTCGGTTCGGATTTCAGAACCCCATTGAAATCAATGGGACCCGAACTTCTGTAATCAAAAAACACCATTTTTAAGCCCTAAAACCCAATAAATGCCCCTAAAAAGTGCCTAGGGTTCTGGGTCATGCCCCAGGGACTATTAATCACACAAAAAAAAGTTCTTAAAAATTGTCGTTTTTGATAGATAGCCAATTATTGAAAAAATTAAAAAAAAAAAAAAAAAAAAGAGATTTCTTTGGATTTAGTGTCTGGGGGGGTCTAAAAGTTGTACCTGTGAAGTTTCAGCTCTGTAGCATGTCCAGAACCAGAATTACAGCATACCAAACCTTCAAAAATGACTTTTTTGCTTAACCGCACCTTTCTTTTGCTCCTAATCAACGGCTCAGCCAATGTGTATGATGGGGACATAATGCAGTGCACTGGGAACAAGATTAGAGGTTTTTTTGGAAAAAGGTGCTGTCTCTTTAAATGTGCATATAATTAACGGGTGTATTTCCACAATGGGGCTTTTATTACCAAATGTTTCAAGAAGTCCAAAGATGTATGTAATTGCACTTTATTTCATGTAAAATGGTGTTTGGTGCACTTTAACTTGAAATCTCACAAGAAACAGACATATATGCACGGATACATTGAGGGTTAGGGGTAGGGGCCACAATGTAGTGCAGAGTGAACAAGATTAGAGATGTTTTGGATGAATACTGTTGTCTCTTGACTTTGAATAGAAGTAAAGGATGCTTAAAAATTGGGCATTTGGTGGTGCGGACGATGCCTTGACACCATATCCCTATGAAAGTGCTGGTAATGAAAGCAATAATTGCCTTTGTAAGGAAAAAAATTACAATGATATGCATCTGTGTGACAGGTGCGCAAAAATTGTTGTTTGGGTGTTGGCGGAGCCATACCACTGTAAGCCCAAAGAGCTGGTGTTGAAGAAGGCGTAAAAATTATGAAGGTGTGCACCTGTGGAACAGGTGCGCAAACATGGTAGTTTTGGTGTTGGCGGAGCCTCCCCACCATAACCCCAAAGAGCTGGCTTTGAAGGAGGCCCAAAAATTGTAAAGGTGTGCACCTGTGGAACAGGTTCGCAAACATGGTAGTTTTTGTTTAGCATAGCCTCCCCACCTTAACCCCAAAGAGCTGGTGTTGAAGGAGGCCCAAAAATTGTAAAGGTGTGCACCTGTGGAACAGGTTCGCAAACATGGTAGTTTTTGTTTAGCATAGCCTCCCCACCTTAACCCCAAAGAGCTGGTGTTGAAGGAGGCCCAAAAATTGTAAAGGTGTGCACCTGTGGAACAGGTGCGCAAACATTGTCGTTTTTGTTTTAGCATAGCCTCCCCACCTTAACCCCAAAGAGCTGGTGTTGAAGGAGGCCCAAAAATTGTAAAGGTGTGCACCTGTGGAACAGGTTCGCAAACATGGTAGTTTTTGTTTAGCATAGCCTCCCCACCTTAACCCCAAAGAGCTGGTGTTGAAGGAGGCCCAAAAATTGTAAAGGTGTGCACCTGTGGAACAGGTGCGCAAACATTGTCGTTTTTGTTTTAGCATAGCCTCCCCACCTTAACCCCAAAGAGCTGGTGTTGAAGGAGGCCCAAAAATTGTAAAGGTGTGCACCTGTGGAACAGGTTCGCAAACATGGTAGTTTTTGTTTAGCATAGCCTCCCCACCTTAACCCCAAAGAGCTGGTGTTGAAGGAGGCCCAAAAATTGTAAAGGTGTGCACCTGTGGAACAGGTGCGCAAACATTGTCGTTTTTGTTTTTGCATAGCCTCCCCACCTTAACCCCAAAGAGCTGGTGTTGAAGGAGGCCCAAAAATTGTAAAGGTGTGCACCTGTGGAACAGGTTCGCAAACATGGTAGTTTTTGTTTAGCATAGCCTCCCCACCTTAACCCCAAAGAGCTGGTGTTGAAGGAGGCCCAAAAATTGTAAAGGTGTGCACCTGTGGAACAGGTGCGCAAACATTGTCGTTTTTGTTTTAGCATAGCCTCCCCACCTTAACCCCAAAGAGCTGGCGTTGAAGGAGGCCCAAAAATTGTAAAGGTGTGCACCTGTGGAACAGGTGCGCAAACATTGTCGTTTTTGTTTTAGCATAGCCTCCCCACCTTAACCCCAAAGAGCTGGTGTTGAAGGAGGCCCAAAAATTGTAAAGGTGTGCACCTGTGGAACAGGTGCGCAAACATTGTCGTTTTTGTCATAACCAAAATGAGGTTCTGTGAACGTAAAGAGAATGAGAGGAGGGTTTGAGGGTGGCACCATGGTCCAGGCTTAAACTGAGGCTCAACTGCCACATCACAACGATAGCCTAGTCTACAAGGTCTGCATCAGGTGCATCAAAGCTTGATATCCACGACTGATTCATCTTAATGAATGTCAAACGGTCGACTGAGTCGGTGGAGAGTCTAGTTCGATGGTCTGTGACGAATCCTCCTGCTGCGCTGAATGCCCGTTCCGATAGGACACTGGAAGCAGGGCAGGCCAACAACTCCATGGCATACTGGGCCAGTTCTGGCCAGTGGTCTAATCTTAAGACCCAGTATGCCAGTGGATCGGATTCGTCACATGAAAAGCCCTCTGTGTCACTTTGTGCCCTCACGTAATCGTCCACCATGTGATGCAGACGCTGTCGATGCGATGTGGCAGCTGAGAGGCCTGGGCGGTGAGGACTAAAAAAAGACCGAAAGGCATGCGTCAACCGCACGCCTTCTCCAACGCTCCTCTCGTGACCACCAGTAGAATCCATGGTAGGTTGTCCCCGCCCCTGCACCCTACGGGAGTCGGGGAACATGTTCACCAGATTCCTCTTGAGACTGTCCTCAAGGGATTTGATCCTGTGGACTTTATGGGTGGATGGGAAAAGCTCAGAGACTTTACACTTGTACCGGGGGTCAAGTAGGGTGGCCAACCAATAGTGGTTAGTCTCTTTAATGGCCTTGATTCTGGGGTCCTTTCGCAGGCTCTGGAGCATGATGTTTCCCATGCGTCGCAAATTAGCGAAGGCCTGAGAAGCTGACTCCTCGGGGTCACTCATAACGACATTATCTTCAACGGGCTCCTCCTCCTCCCAGCCACGTACTACTCCAAAGTGTCCCGAGGGAGTCAAACTAGGCCTTGCAGATTGCCGCATGTCTTCCTCCTCCTCCTCCTCAAACCCTGCAAAAGTTCCCGCAGAATCGTCCTCCTCCTCCTCTTCCACCCCTGGATCCTGCTCGGGCCTCTGGGAGCTAGGCATAATGGGGTCAGGATTCTCAGGATAAAGGGGGCCTTGAGAGGCAAGGAAGTCCTCCTCTTCCTCCTGCTGCTCTGCCTCCAGTGCCCTGTCCATAATGCCACGCAGAGTGTGCTCCAACAAAAACAGTACCGGTAGGGTGTCACTGATGCATGCGCTGTCCCGGCTGACCATCCTTGTGGCCTCCTCAAATGGCGAGAGGACAGCGCATGCATCCTTAATCAAAAGCCACTGCCGTGGTGAAAAGAAGCCCAGGCGCGCAGAGCCAGTGCTGGTGCCGTACTCACATAGGTATTCATTGAGGGCCCTCTGCTGCGTGTACAGGCGCTGCAGCATAGCCAAGGTGGAGTTCCAGCGGGTGGGCATGTCACAGATGAGGCGGTGTACCGGCAGGTGAAACTCGCGCTGCACTTCGGCCAAACGTGCAGTGGCACTGTACGACCGCCTGAAGTGACTGCACACCCTTCTTGCCATCCTTAGCACATCCTGCATTCCCGGGTACGAGTTCAAAAACCGCTGTACCACGAGATTCAGGACATGCGCCAGGCATGGCACATGGGTTAACTTTCCCTGACGAAGGGCGGCCAGGAGGTTTGACCCATTATCAGTAACCACCATCCCTGGCTGCAGCTGGCGTGGTGTCAACCACCTCTGGGCCTGTGCCTGCAGAGCCCCAAGAATCTGAGGGGCAGTGTGCTGCCTGTCCCCTAGACACACAAGCTGCAGCACTGGGTGACACCTTTTGGCCTGAGACATAGAATAGCCCTTTGAACGTTTACGTGGTATCTCATCATATTCAAAGGACCATTCTGCAGAGGAGGGCATGGAGGAGGTAGAGGAGGAGGAGCAGGAGGGGGTAGAAGTGATCGATCTACCCGGATCAGCGACACCACCAGCTGTTTGCAGACGTGGGGGCAACACTGGCTGCAGCACCGAGCCCTGGCTACAATCCCTTCCACTGGCAAGCAGTGTCACCCAGTGAGCAGTGACAGAAATGTACCGTCCCTGCCCATGTTTGCTTGACCAAGTGTCAGCCGTCAAGTGTATCTTACGGCTGACTGACTTGGCCAGGGATGACACTACATTGCCTTCCACATGTTGGTATAGGGATGGCAGGGCCTTACGGGAAAAGTAATGCCGACTTGGCACCTGCCACTGTGGAACTGCACATTTTGCGAAGTCACGGAAGGGAGCAGACTCTACCAGGTTAAATGGTAATAGTTGCAGAGCCAGTAGTTTAGCCAAACTACTGTTTAGACGCTGGGCATGTGGGTGGCGGGGAGTATACATTTTTTTTCGTTCCAGCATGTGTGGAATCGAAATTTGGCGTCTAGATGATACAGCTGGTGGTGTGCTGGAGGTAGATGCGACACTGCCTGCTATATCATCATCCCTGCCAGTGGAGGCTGCCAACAGGTGACGAGTGACTATAGCAGGGCCAGGAACAGACTGATGTGCAGGTGGAGCAGGTGGAGCAGATGGAGTATGAGGAGGAGCGCGAGGAGAACTAGGAGGCCGACTGACCAATCTTTGGCCCTTTTGTGGGTTCTTTAAATGCTCCTGCCAACGGGCCGAGTGGTGGGTTGTCAAATGCCTGTTTAGGCAGCTTGTACCCAGGTGGTTGACATTTTTGCCACGTTTTATACCCTTCTTACAAATCTTGCAGATCTCAACTGTTTTATCTGCATGGGATGTCTCAAAAAAGGCCCAGCAAGATGAGGTGTGTATAGTGGCCCGGGAGACAACAGGTGCGGCCTTAGATGGAGCGGGCCGTCTGCTCTCCCCTCTTGTTTGCTCTGCCTCCTCCTCAACCTCAGACCCAACATCTGATTCTATCAAAGACTGAGCATCAGGCCTGGCCTGGGAGACAACAGGTGCGGCCTTAGATGGAGCGGGCCGTCTGCTCTCCCCTCTTGTTTGCTCTGCCTCCTCCTCAAACTCAGACCCAACATCAGACTCCATAAAGGACTGAGCATCAGGCTGGAGTAGATGGCCGACACTGTGGTCAAACAGCTCAGCTGACTCCTCTGCCATGTCTGAAATTGGGTCTAAGGGAGGACATGAGGTGGACATGGACTCATCTGTATTTGTTCTGACAACTGCAGAAGACTGACCACTTTTCTCTGCCTGGGTCACTGTAGTTGCAGATGATGACGATGATGAGGGTTTGTTCATATAGTCCACCACCTCCTGTACATACTGTGGACGTATAGCTTGGCCACTGCCGGAGAACAATCCAAATGGTGGCCTTCCTGAGGACTGACCACCACGTCCACCCCTGCCTCTAGACACCCTAGAAGCTGTGCCCCTTTCCGCAGCAGGGCCACGTATGCCTTTTCTTGGTCTACCAGGCATATTTCTCAATGATGCGTTGGCAACTGTGTGCGGTGAAAAACGCACACTGCTATGCGACCCACAGTTGTCGCTGGATACAGCACAGCAGTTGCGGTTCACGCACAGTAGCAAAGCCTTTTGCACAGTGGACCTAACGCTTTGAACAACAGGCGTTAGGTTGTCACTGATGCGTTGGCAACTGTGTGCGGTGAAAAACGCACACTGCTATGCGACCCACAGTTGTCGCTGGATACAGCACAGCAGTTGCGTGTCACGCACAGTTGCAAAGGCTTTTGTACAGTGCACCTAACGCTTTGAACAACAGGCGTTAAGTTGTCACTGATGCGTTGGCAACTGTGTGCGGTGAAAAACGCACACTGCTATGCGACCCACAGTTGTCGCTGGATACAGCACAGCAGTTGCGGTTCACGCACAGTAGCAAAGCCTTTTGCACAGTGGACCTAACGCTTTGAACAACAGGCGTTAGGTTGTCACTGATGCGTTGGCAACTGTGTGCGGTGAAAAACGCACACTGCTATGCGACCCACAGTTGTCGCTGGATACAGCACAGCAGTTGCGGTTCACGCACAGTAGCAAAGCCTTTTGCACAGTGGACCTAACGCTTTGAACAACAGGCGTTAGGTTGTCACTGATGCGTTGGCAACTGTGTGCGGTGAAAAACGCACACTGCTATGCGACCCACAGTTGTCGCTGGATACAGCACAGCAGTTGCGTGTCACGCACAGTTGCAAAGGCTTTTGTACAGTGCACCTAACGCTTTGAACAACAGGCGTTAAGTTGTCACTGATGCGTTGGCAACTGTGTGCGGTGAAAAACGCACACTGCTATGCGACCCACAGTTGTTGCTGGATACAGCACAGCAGTTGCGGTTCACGCACAGTAGCAAAGCCTTTTGCACAGTGGACCTAACGCTTTGAACAACAGGCGTTAGGTTGTCACTGATGCGTTGGCAACTGTGTGCGGTGAAAAACGCACACTGCTATGCGACCCACAGTTGTCGCTGGATACAGCACAGCAGTGGCGTGTCACGCACAGTTGCAAAGGCTTTTGTACAGTGCACCTAACGCTTTGAACAACAGGCGTTAAGTTGTCACTGTATTTTGCTGCCTAGCAAGCACGTATACCTGCTGTGATACAGCAGCACTGTGCCACGTGCTCACTAAACAGAACCCTCACACTTTCCCTACAGAAACTAAATTTTCAAATCTAACTAATGTAGTACAAAGTTCCCTAACTACACTAGATATCCCTTTCCACTAAATAGAAAGCTCCATACAGCAGAAGACTGACACTGTCCCTTACGTTTTTTTTTTTTTTTTTTTAACTCTAAGAACCAGCACAATCGCTGTATCTAACTACACTGGCTGTAAGCTAAATACAATTCTGCTATATGGAGCTTTAGAACCACTCGATATGTAGGAAATGTAGTGTAGCAAGCAGGAGTCAGACAGAACTGCTTCAACTCTCTTCAACAGGCTCTGGATAACTGTGCTAGGGGTTAGGCGGGGCCATCTTATATAGTGTGGGGCGTATTCACTCCTGATTGGCCTCTGGTCCCCGTAGTCACTCCAATCACGTTCCTAGGAGACTCCTGCCCCCTCATTGGCTTTTGCAGACGTTTCTGGGCCAATCACGGGCTTTTAAAGCCCAGTTCCTGTCCCAGTGCATTTTGGGCGGTTCTGGTGGCCGAATACCGAACTTTTGCCGCAAAAAGTTCGGTATTCGGCCGAATATCGAACATCCAATGTTCGGGTCGAACCGATGGTCGACCCGAACCGTTCGATCATCCCTAGTGGTGATAGCACACAACACCAAACAAAGTGCTCTAAAGAGGATGCTTACCAGATCTCCATAGGCATGTAGGAAAATCAGAGAAAGGAACAGTTGTATGAAAACCGATTCCTTTAAGCTCCTAAGCTCTCAAACATTTCTCGCATTTACTCCAGAGATCCGGTATGCGTAGCTCATCGCATGGAACAAGGAACCATCATCTTGGTGCCTTATGTGCCATTCCCAAGATGATGGTTCCTTGTTCCATGCGATGTTGAGCTACACATACTGGAGAAATGTTTGAGAGCTTAAGAGCTTAAAGGAATCGGTTTTCATACAACTGCTCCTCCTTCCTCTTACATACTCCTACATTTTTCCTACATACTCCATGCCTATGGAGATCTGGTAAGCAGCCTCTTTAGAGCACTTTGTTTGGTGTTGTGTGCTATCACCACACACAATCATCGGTGGTGGGATCTTCTATATATGGACTCTTGAATATCATCAGAATATAATTTACTGCTTGTTTGGATTTTTACTATTATTTTTTCTGCTATCAACAGATTACTGCTAGCTGCTTTAGAGACACATTTTATGGTTCTTCTAGACAGAGCTAGAAGAAGTTATTTATGTTTTTATTATTATGGGGGATTGTTTGTAAAATTTTGAGGAAAATAAGGAATTTAATCAATTTTGGAATAAGGCTGTAACATAACAAAATGTAGAAAAATAGAAGTGATGTAAATACTTTCCGGATGCACTGTATGTTTCAAACTTATTACCTTGTTCCCGACCACCCACCGCAGATATACTGCGGCAGACGGCCTCTTCTGCGCGAACTGACGTAGGGGTACGTCGGTCGCGTGCGAGGAGCTCGGGGCATGAGAGCGCATCCTCCGCCCCGCAATGGTCTGATTCGGTTCAGAACTGATCAGTCAACAGGTCCAGGCCAATGATTTTTGGCCTGGACCTTGTGATCAGCTCTGACCAATGCCAGACCATCAACGAGAGCTGATCTCTGGGATAAGTTTACAGCAGTCAAAATCCAATGCTTATATGGGCGGTCCATATATGTGGACAGAGTAGAGGTCCGCCGCCCAGACAGATCCGGCCAGGCTTGGTCAATCCAAGTTCGGGACAGCCAGGGGAACCTGGTGAGGGTCCCCCACCCAGAGTACTACATTTGAAAAAAAAAAAAAAACGGATCATTTTCTTTGATGTTGGGACTGATACCCCTGTTCACCACTTCTGCAACAGTCTGTATCTCACAGACCCTTTGGGCCATCGGGCCAGGGTCATAAGGAATAAATGTTTATGGATCCTTTGGGCCATTGGGCCACGATCCCTGGGCCTGGATTACAAATACTTCACAGTTCAGTGGAACTGTCTTTGGGCCAATTGGCCACAACAAGACTTTATGGGTGACCGTTACAAGAATGGGCGGTGCATCCAGAAGGTCTGGCAAAGAAAAGGGGGGTGCTCTGGTACAAGAGACTCCTGAAGAGAAGACAACCCTGACTTGGCAGGACTATGGGTCACCCAGGCTCCAGTGAACTATCCTGTTTCAGGACAAGAAAGAGTTCTCCACTTACTCTTTTTACTGAATCTGCACTAGGTAGTTAGTAATAGGGCATGGACTTACATCAGGAGGATGGGGAATGTCCAGGGCTTTTTTTCAGCGGGAACGCGGGGAACGCACGGAACGCAGTTCCGGCACCTCCAGTCTGAATGTATGCAATGGCAGAGGGGTGCTGGGGTCAGTGGAGGATTTATTGTTGCTTGGGGGAACTATTGTTGCGGGGGGGCTTTTGTTGTTTGGGGGGGTCTATTGTTGCAGGGGAGGATTTATTGGGGGAGGAGGGCGATTGTTGCAGGGGAGGATTTATTGTTGTTGGGGGGCTGATTGCAGGGGATCTATTTTACAGTTTTTTCTATTGTTGCAGGGAAAGATTTATTGTTGCTGGGGGGATCTATTGTTGGGGGGGGCGTCTATTGCTGCTGATTGCAGGGTATCTATTTTACTTTTTTTCTATTGTTGCAGGGGAAGATTTAATGTTGCTGGGGGATCTATTGTTGGGGGGGGGGGTCTATTGCTGCTGATTCCAGGGGATCTACTTTACTGATTTTTTAGTTATCATTAACAAATTCTATACAATTTACCTAGAACCACAACATGATACTTGGGTTTGTATTCTCTAAAAGGGGGGGGGGGGGTACTGGGAGGTTGGGAGAGGGTGGAACCAAAGGACAGCGCTAGGTAGTGGGTAGGGGGTGGAGACAAGTGGTGACTCAGGAGAGGGAAGTACCTGCACCTATTCTTGGAGAAAAAAAGCCCTGGGAATGTCGTGTACTGCAGAGAAGTCAGGGAACCGGATGAGAAGGCCACCTCTGCAGAGAGGGTCTTCTTATTCAAACTTTCAGACAACCAATGTCCTAATGATTGCATATAGTGTGTTAACCTTTAATGGAAAGAATTCCAGCAAGGGCATAGGCCTGTCCCTATGGAAGGGTCAAGACTACGTCCCTACAAGAAGAAAAGGGGGGTTTAAATGTGCCTATACAAACAGTCAAAGTATGCACATGTTCTTGTAACATAACAACGGTACACAATTGTTTTTTAAAAAATACATAAATCTTTATTAATACATAGTAAAACCAAAAAGTATATCACTCTAATAGATAGAACAGTCAATACATAGTGACAGGATTAATACAAATACAGATAGAAAATGCTGGAGCTACGCGTTTCGCATTATGCGCTTCCTCAGGGTCCAGCAAAGGAAAGTATGTAAACAGAGATTCAGTCTTTAATAATCTAAAGGTACATAAAACAGTTATTAGATTTGTGAATATACACATATGTCTCATAACATTTTTTTTATTCTCAGTTTGTTATTTGCAGCTATCAATTGTATGTTACTTACACTATTATCTTAACCTTGAACACATCAATTTTACTCTAATTATTTAACAATTATATAAGTAGATCAAAAGATAGATTTTCCATAAATATAGCTGGTTAGTATATTGGTTCCTATATTATAGATTCCTTTAGATAAAAAGGAGGGAGAGAAAAACCATTTCTGTTTAACAAACTCTTTTATGCTTTGCTTGTCAGAAGGACAAGAAACGAAATCCCACATACTGAACAGGAAGAGTAGAAAAGGGTGGGAAAGAGGAAAAAGAAAAAAGGGATGAATATGAGAGAACAATGATCGAAAAGGGGGGGGGAATGCTGTAGAGTGTGAATTACCACGTAGCCCACAGGGGGGGCAGTGATAAGGATAGGCTAGTTCACCCGAGTATAGTGGCTCAGGGGACAGTCCATCCATAGAGGAGGTATGGAGGAGACCAAAAAAGATAAATGGTATATATAGAGAGGTATATTCACTTTATTATACACTAAAAATATGACATACTAAGGCATTAAATTGTCTTACCCCAATTTAGACGTCACAATGAATAGAGTTGAATATACTTGTTTAATTTAAAATCATGTTGTATGAAAGGGGGAGCCAGAAGCCCCTAAAATCAGCAGAAAGAAAAAAATGAATTTATATGTATGTATGGTTACTCCTTATTAGATTATTTTAATAAGGGGGATGGTGATTTGTAGGAATAGGTACTTACCAGGGACTCATTCTCTAAAATTTATGTGTTAGGTGGTGTAAGCGTCAAGCAAAACGCGCATCTATTTAAGTAGAGAGGGGGTTAAACATTGGAATCCCCTACAAAGGTGTGCACCAATATTAAGTGAGAAAGGGTTAAATAGAGAGTCCCCTTTAAAACTTGGGGATCAATGTGGTGCCAGAAGTATAAAAACTAAGTATGAGAGAGTAACTGGATGCTTTAGACAAATTGGATCCAGCCCCGAATCTGAAAAGATATATAAAAATAATGGACCGTTGGTAAAGTGCTGAGCCTGACAAAAAGGAAAAGTGAGGAGCTGAGTCTATAATTAGAACACTTACCATCTGAAGCAATTCAGAAAACCCACGGGGAGTATGACACTCAGCCTAGGCAGCCTGTAAGTGTGAGCTTACTAAGCTGTCCGGTATATATACTAACCACTCTGTATCTGGTCTCCTCCTCCTCCCGGTCTCACGCCCCCCACATCCGCCCGCCATAGCGTCCACGTGTAGACGCCGCGGGAGGATGTTCCCGCATACCGGAAATGAGCATCACTTCCGGTTCCGGGACCGGAAGTGACGATCTGCCGTAACGTAATCCACCATTCAGACAAATAAAAGCCAATAGAAGTTGATTGACACTGTCAAAAATGGTAATATTATACGTGCATGAAAAGCAGGAAAATATCTTAACATTCAATATAGCATGTATGAAAAACATCTGAATATAACTATTTATTCCCTATTTGAATCAATTCAAACCTGCATTTAAGCCATATAAGAGGAGAAATTATCCATAAATGTACCAGCAAACAGTTTTACTCAGAAATGGCATTAGCAAGTCTGCTTATATGGTCTGGTCATGTGGAGCAGTGAATAATTGAGATTTGTAAAAAGAAGAAGAAAAAGAATATATAATTTGGCAGCCGATATGTAGGACAATGGACCACGCGGTAAACAGACCTACAGCAATGAAAAAAAAGGGGGGGGGGAAGGATAAGGGGGGGAAAGGAGAAAAAAAAAAAAAAAAAAAAAAATTTTTTAAAAATTATTTTTGTTTAACTTGAAAATTATATAAAAAAGTAAATCCAAATGAGTTAATCTCTTCAATATCATATTGGAGAGTCTAAGAGGGTATTAGTCTGCCAAAAAGGGGGCAAAGCTCAGGTGTTCATTCAGTCCTGGGAGGGTGCAGGCATTTAAAGAGAAAATCCAACGTGCTTCCCTTTGTAGAATTAAGTTGTCAAAAGGTCCCCCTCTGGGTCCAGGATGGATCCTATCTAGGGCGAAAAATTTGAATTTTGGACATTTATATCTATGCGTTTGAGCTATGTGTCTTGCTATGGGACTTTCTAAGTCTCCACCCCTTATGTATGATACATGGTCCTTGATTCTCTCCCAGAAATGTCGTTTGGTTTTGCCCACATAAAAAGCGGGACATTCACATTTCCAAATATAGACAATACCTATAGTTTGGCATGTCACAAAATGTTTGAGAACAAATGGGCGTCCATTTGGCAACGTTTGTTGAGGCTTGCTAGCAATGAATTTACAATAACCACATAGTCCACAGGGAAAAGTGCCTTGGGGTAGTTTGATACAGGGGTCTGCCCTTTTGTCTCTCTGGTAGTGACTGGCAGTCACCATATCTCGAATAGATTTATTTCTCCTAAAAATCACACTCGGTCTAGTATCCACAAAGTTACTGAGGATTTTATCCTCTGCCAAGAGATGCCAATGTTTGGCTATAATACTTTTTAGTTGGTTGGATTGAGAACAATATCTCGTGATCATTTTAGTTGAGTTTTGAGAGTTTTGACATTCTCCTTGAAAAAGGAGAAGGTCTCTAGGGCTGTCTTTTGCTTTTTTGTATGCTTTTTTAGTGCTTTTCCTACTATATCCCCTCTGTAGGAATCTTTTTTGTAATTCTAAAGCTTCTTTTTCAAATTCAGTCTCTTCCGAACAGTTTCTACGAATCCTATAATATTGTCCTATTGGTATTCCTTGAATTACATGTCTTGGGTGACTGCTATCTGCATGTAATAACGCATTTGTTGCAGTTGGTTTTCTATAGAGTGTGGTTGAAAGTGTATTATCCATGCTTCTATAGATCTCGAGATCTAAAAAAGGAATCCTAGATCTATCAAAAACATAGGTGAAATGCAAGTTGAAGTCATTTACATTCAGGATGTCTATGAATTCCTTTAGGGTGTCGAGAGGACCCGACCATAGGATGAATATGTCGTCGATATATCTTTTCCAGATCTCTATATATGCCAGATATACTGATATAGATTCTTGGGCAAAGAGCCATCGTTCCCACCCCCCCAGGTACAGGTTGGCATAAGATGGGGCACATTTGGTCCCCATCGCCACCCCCTGTACCTGGAGGTAGTGGGAACCATCAAACACAAAAACGTTATGTGTCAAGATAAAAAATAATAAGTCAGAAACAAACTTATTTAACCTTCTATGGTCAAGTCCTCTCTCATCCAAAAAGGATTCAATAACTTCCACACCTCGAGAGTGTGGAATATTTGAGTATAGGGACTCAACATCTATAGATACCAGATAGGTCTCCTCTTCGATCTGTATATTTTCAATCGTTAATAGCATATGCATAGTATCTTTTAGATACGAGGGTAACGACTCTACATGTGGGCGAAGGTATGCATCTACATACGAACTAGCATTCTGTGTAAGACTATTGATGCCCGAGACTATGGGACGGCCGGGGGGATTGGTGTGATTTTTATGCATTTTTGGAAGTGCATAAAATGTGGGCGTTGTGGGTTCTTTAATAATCAAAAATTCCATCAAATCCTTGGTTATAATTCCCCACTGATGGTATTGATCTAGGAGTTTTAGAAATTCTCTTTGATTTTTAAGTAACTGTAAACTGCTTACTCTTGAATACCAGGCTCTATTATCAAGAATATTGTTGCACATTTCTGTGTATTGTACTTGATTTAGAATGACAACATTTCCGCCTTTGTCCGCAGACTTAATCACAATATCTTTGCGTTCTTGTAAGTTACATAGAGCCTGGTATTCAGTTTCGGACAGGTTACTAGAGTTTTTTCGTATGTTCATTTGTTTAATATCCTTTGTTACCATATGGATAAAAAGATCAACTTTCGGATTGGTTTGACTCGGGAAACGTTTAGACTTTTTTTTAAAAGTTTGTACTGATTGTTGTGTTGTTCCTACCGAGGTCGAGGGTGGGCTGGGTCCGGGTGTAGTCGGACCCGACTCATCCTCAAGCTCGGTCAGGATTTTAAGCATCTTATAATCCTTTTTGGACCAATCCCGCCAGGTTTGAAGAAGACCACCCATGGGGGCTTCTTTTTGCTTGATTTTAGGGCCCTCAATTAGGGACCTAAAATTAAGCTTTCGTGCAAAAAGATTAACATCTTTTATAAATTCAAAACGATCTATGTCTTTTGCCGGACAGAAATTAAGCCCTAGACCAAGTATTTTAATTTCCTCTTCATTTAATTGAACACCAGAGATGTTAATGACTTGTAGAGAATTTGTTTCTTGGTTTAGTTTTTCTCTTCTGTTGTGGATATTTTTAGAGGACCTAGAAGTCCTAGTGTCATTTGTTCTAAAAAAGCATTGTCCTGAGTATTAGGGGAATTTCTTTTTGGGATAGTTCCACAGTGTGTTCCTTGGGCATTTGCTGATGATGTGCTGGATCCACTTGCCATTGGGTTTGATGGTGATTGATTTTGAGTTTTGGGTCCAAGTTTTAAAGCCTTGGCTGTTTGTGTAGTCTGAAAATTATGCTGTGTTCCCATAGGGGTATCCCTTTCATCATCTTTCCTTTTTTCCTGTCTAATTCTATTAGATCTCTCTTGGCGAGCATTCCAAAAGTTGGAAGATGTGGAGGATGCAGCTGATGAGTCAGACCAGTTGCCATCCTCTCTATTCTGTGATGCTCATTTCCGGTATGCGGGAACATCCTCCCGCGGCGTCTACACGTGGACGCTATGGCGGGCGGATGTGGGGGGCGTGAGACCGGGAGGAGGAGGAGACCAGATACAGAGTGGTTAGTATATATACCGGACAGCTTAGTAAGCTCACACTTACAGGCTGCCTAGGCTGAGTGTCATACTCCCCGTGGGTTTTCTGAATTGCTTCAGATGGTAAGTGTTCTAATTATAGACTCAGCTCCTCACTTTTCCTTTTTGTCAGGCTCAGCACTTTACCAACGGTCCATTATTTTTATATATCTTTTCAGATTCGGGGCTGGATCCAATTTGTCTAAAGCATCCAGTTACTCTCTCATACTTAGTTTTTATACTTCTGGCACCACATTGATCCCCAAGTTTTAAAGGGGACTCTCTATTTAACCCTTTCTCACTTAATATTGGTGCACACCTTTGTAGGGGATTCCAATGTTTAACCCCCTCTCTACTTAAATAGATGCACGTTTTGCTTGACGCTTACACCACCTAACACATAAATTTTAGAGAATGAGTCCCTGGTAAGTACCTATTCCTACAAATCACCATCCCCCTTATTAAAATAATCTAATAAGGAGTAACCATACATACATATAAATTCATTTTTTTCTTTCTGCTGATTTTAGGGGCTTCTGGCTCCCCCTTTCATACAACATGATTTTAAATTAAACAAGTATATTCAACTCTATTCATTGTGACGTCTAAATTGGGGTAAGACAATTTAATGCCTTAGTATGTCATATTTTTAGTGTATAATAAAGTGAATATACCTCTCTATATATACCATTTATCTTTTTTGGTCTCCTCCATACCTCCTCTATGGATGGACTGTCCCCTGAGCCACTATACTCGGGTGAACTAGCCTATCCTTATCACTGCCCCCCCTGTGGGCTACGTGGTAATTCACACTCTACAGCATTCCCCCCCCCTTTTCGATCATTGTTCTCTCATATTCATCCCTTTTTTCTTTTTCCTCTTTCCCACCCTTTTCTACTCTTCCTGTTCAGTATGTGGGATTTAGTTTCTTGTCCTTCTGACAAGCAAAGCATAAAAGAGTTTGTTAAACAGAAATGGTTTTTCTCTCCCTCCTTTTTATCTAAAGGAATCTATAATATAGGAACCAATATACTAACCAGCTATATTTATGGAAAATCTATCTTTTGATCTACTTATATAATTGTTAAATAATTAGAGTAAAATTGATGTGTTCAAGGTTAAGATAATAGTGTAAGTAACATACAATTGATAGCTGCAAATAACAAACTGAGAATAAAAAAAATGTTATGAGACATATGTGTATATTCACAAATCTAATAACTGTTTTATGTACCTTTAGATTATTAAAGACTGAATCTCTGTTTACATACTTTCCTTTGCTGGACCCTGAGGAAGCGCATAATGCGAAACGCGTAGCTCCAGCATTTTCTATCTGTATTTGTATTAATCCTGTCACTATGTATTGACTGTTCTATCTATTAGAGTGATATACTTTTTGGTTTTACTATGTATTAATAAAGATTTATGTATTTTTTAAAAAACAATTGTGTACCGTTGTTATGTTACAAGAACATGTGCATACTTTGACTGTTTGTATAGGCACATTTAAACCCCCCTTTTCTTCTTGTAGGGACGTAGTCTTGACCCTTCCATAGGGACAGGCCTATGCCCTTGCTGGAATTCTTTCCATTGCTTGCATATGGGGGCAGGTGCCATTATAATCTCTGATTAAAAAGACCCCAATTCCCCCTTCCATCCATACTGTCTGTGTTAACCTTTACTTTCTCTCTACAGGTAATATTAAACCGTAGAGGTAGTCAGTTAGGATATATGTATATATGTGCATATTGTGGAGTTTCTTTTCACCAAACAAAAGTTTGTTTGGTGGGGGGGGGGGTACTTTTTCTGCACCCCGAAATTGTAAATTGTATAGAAGATGCTTGTCTATATATTTTTATACCTAATTTATTTTTGTTCTTTTTCCTTTTCCCCCTTTCCAAGTTAGTGGGATCCTCCTAAGTTTGTTAGCATTTTTGCAGGGGGCGGCTGCCCCAGAGCCAATGGATGACATGGCTCATTTTTGGTGGGGGGGGGGGGGTGGATGTAGTACCCTCCTAGGTAGGTGCTAAGGAAAATCATATGTTGGCCCTGTCTGCTTATCAGGGGGGCTGGATCTGTTAGTTGTGCTGTCACATGCCCCCAGGTGTGGCCTGTTGTCTCTCTCTGGGGAGTCTCCCCACTGTATCCAATGAGGGATCTTGTTGGACAGTGGAGGAAACCTGGCCAATAGCACAGCAGGGTTTGACTGTCCCAGTGGGCAAGGTATATATTCTGCATATATATATATATATATATATATATATATATATATATATATATATATATACACTTTTTTCAATTACTGTGAACCCTTCTGGATATATATTCCTTTAAATGAATCAAATGAATGTTTTGAATTTTTTGAAATATTTGAATTCCCTATATTGATGGAAAGATGGCCCCAGCACATGTACATACTTCACTGTATTACTCATACTTGTTCTATAAACTTTCTAGATGTTGATGTGGTGATTGTATGGTCTGTGTACATTTTCCCTGAAGAAGGAATTCTCAAATTCCGAAACATGTTGGATACACACACCTGTTCCAAGAACCTATGATCTACACTCCTCACCAGGATATGGGTAATACCACTTGAACGTGTTTATATTATCATATATGTGATTTGTCATTATATGTCTATTTTAAATTTGATTAAATAAATGCTACTTTTTATCTACTTTTTTGTACTTTCTTACTATACTACTCTTTCCAGCCTGGTCCAATAAAATTCCCCAGGGACACTGTTTTTGTTTCTTCTATGAATTAGTTTGGGGAAGGGACTTCAGGCTGGGCTGGGCATATTTCTGTATCAACCCTATTTTTGTATCCTGGGTTTGCCACAATGCACCCTGGGATTGCACATAAATATGTGGAGAGCATGTGACAGAGTGTCTTTTGGCGGGAGCATCAGTCCCAGGAGGTAGTGACGGCTGTCTCTACTCCTGTATATGTGAGAAGGTGGTCCAGGCAGTTGGCCTAGGGACCGGAGGTTGAGCTGTGCTGCAAGGGATCCAGAGTTGCTGACCGAGTGGAGCTGCTGGGCAGAGATCTTCAGGAAAAACAGTGGCATGAGTACTCAAGATCTGCCCAGGGGTCTGCCTAGGAGAAGGGACCACTCCAGAGAGGTCAAAGGGCATCCAGGAGCCAGCTAACCAGGAGTGCACAGTAAAAGGGGCACCAGGAAGGGCCCTGAAGTGTTCAGCAGTACACTCTGTACTAAAAGTCAGCTACCTAAGGGAAGAGTACCTTAGGGAGCTTAAAGGACTTTTCCACAGTCAGAGGTGAAGTTCTAGTAACTGGCCTAGCCGAGGCCAGCATTAGTTAGTGTCAACCAGTGTCAGTGAAGCGTTAACCAGCGTCAGTGAATCGCTAACCAGTGCCAAGCAGCATTTGTCAGTGTCCCTGCCTAATTGTGCATAGTTCAGTTGTTGGAGTATCCCACTTCTCCCTTCTCCCATCCAAGTTCTCAAATAAATCCTAAAAACCAAAGAAACTGGACTGGTTCTTGTCTGAGGTTCTCACACTTGAAAACATGCTTAAAGGTACTGTTGTTGCTGGCGGTAACCCAGTGGCACCCACACTCAGCAGCTCCCTTGGGAGTAGTGCTACAAATATATTTTTCAATCTGGCTTCAACAGTCAAAATGTTACTGAAACCCAGGAGTTTTGGGGTTTCCCCTACAAAATGGTCCTTAGTTAGCCGGAAACAGACGCTCTGCAGACATCGCCACGGAACAAGACAGCACAACTTGGGAATTCACTTCTGTCGGCAAAGGTAAGCTAACGTTCTGCTTACTGTGATTTCCCCTTGTGGTGTGCTCATTTCTGTAAGTCGATGTTGTAGAAAAATTACCTTCCCAAGAACCTTGACTGTTGAATTATTTATTATTTTTTTTTACTTTCCATACTATGTTCCTATTTTTTTTTTTTTACTGTCCTTTGCATGAATGTGTTCTGCTGAATGATTTGCCCTATATCAGGAGCAATGTGTGGTTAGGTTAGGATTTCTGCAGTTCCTGCCATTAGGAGACCGACCAGGTGAGGAACTGGGTCTTCAGACTTTAACCACTTTACCACCGGAGGATTTTGCCGTCTTACGTCCAGGCCACTTTTTGCGTTTCGGCACTGTGCGACTTTAACTGACAATTGTGCGGTCGTGCGACACCGTACCGAAACAAAATTTACGTCCTTTTTTTCCCACAAACAGAGCTTTCTTTTGGTGGTATTTGATCACCTGTGCGATTTTTACTTTTTGCGCTATAAATAAAAAAAGAGCGTTTATTTTGAAAAAATAACAATATTTTTAACATTTTTTTATATGAAATTCCCCCCCAAAAAATGTAAAAATCAAATTGTTTTTAAATTTTTGGCCAATTTGTTTTCTGCTACCTATGTTTGGTAAAAAAAAATGACAATAAGCGTATTTTGATTGGTTTGCGCAAAAGTTATTGCGTTTACTAACTAAGGGAAAGATTTCTGTCATTTTTGGTGTTTTTTTTTAACGAGTAATGGCGGCGATCTGCGATTTTTTTTGCGGGACTGCAACATTGCGGCAGACAGATCGGACCCTTCACTGACATTTTTGACACTTTTGGGGGTACCAGTGACATTACTGCAGTAATCAGTGCTATATATATGCACTGTTACTGTAAAAATGACACTGGCAGGGAAGGGGTTAATTTTATTGGAGAGGGAGGGGTTCATGTATGCCTGGTGCTTACTGACGTGTGTGGGGGGAGGTGACTGAGTGAGTCATGGACAGATCGGATATGTTCAGCTATACTGAACACTCCGATCTGTGACTCCCTGTCACTTAGGAGATCCGCCCGCTCTGTTTCCACAGGCGGGCGGATCTCCTAACTAGATTCCCCGACGATCGGGGAAGAGCGGCGGCAATCGCCGCCGCTCCTCCCCTGGCCCGACTCCCTCTGTGAATAAAAACAGCGGGAGCGCCCCCGGCGGTGCGCGAGCGCCGCCTACAGGGGCAGGAGTCCAGCGACGTAGTACTACGTCGCTGGACAATAACGAATCACTTTGCCGCAGTATGCTCAATGTGAGCGGTCGGCAAGTGGTTAAGGTATCATTCATAAGCTGTGAATAATAAGGTATTATGTGTGGTGGGGCCTTGGTTTATTGCTGAGGGTGATGGGCTGCTAAAAAACAAAAAAAAAAACAGCATTGCTTGAAACCTTAGTACCCAATTTTGATTGAAAACCTGTCTAATTTTTCTCTTCTGCGTGACTCTCCATAAAGTCACAACATAAGCAGGACAACTGTCTCCTCTATTTCGCAACAGTGCCGTGCCTATAAAATGAAGTGGAAGACTTTTTAGGGAAGCAGAACTTTCAGATTCTATACTCTCTCACGCAGATTCTATAATTTTATCCTATTGGTATTTTTGGTTACTGTACTGCACTATTTGTTGCAATATGTTATGCTGTGTGTCCTGCATATGAGTGGTTGACCTTTGAAAAAGTAGTGCTTTTTACATTCTCGAACTATTTTAATCTGTGTGACTGAACAACCTCATTCAGTTTGTGTGCCTTTCAGTCTGTGTAGCTGAGTTATGCATTAGGTATATTCAAGGATAGATCCTTGGCCAGGATTGGGACCAGATATACAGTTCCTGATATTACCTAGGTACATTGTGTCTGTGTGACTTGGGGACCTAGTAATAGATTAATTCTTGAGGAAGTCTCACCGCCGTGTGAGATGGGGAATTGTACCACCGTGTACACTCCAAATGGGAATCTGTGTGATCCCACCAAGTGTTCCTCCTGGATTTCTCCTACACTAGCATCCCCAATAGTTTAGTGTTCCCAAAACGCACTGTTAGCCGGATCAGCCATGACGCCAGCACCTGCTTCTAGCCCATCTACCCATCCCAAAAGTGCAGTAATCAACAGATTACTGTCACTTCCAATACACAACACACAAAACCGCAGCATTAGCAGAGTCAGGCTTGATATCTGCTAGAACTAGCAGTTTTTTTTTTTCGTAGTGATTCAAACAATCCTCGACAATCAGGTGTTTTTTTTTACCTGTGACTCACACTAGGTACCTGTAAATTGATTGGCCAAAATGTCAACCAAAAGGTACACTAGTGAAGAGAATGGTTTAGTGGTGAATTGGCGCAAGAAGAGGTCTCAAAAAAGTCTGGTCCTGGGGACCCGGGGGAGGGGGGGAAGGGGGAAGGGAGACACCAGGGGTAGGGGGACCCCCAAACAGTTCAGGGGGTAGCTGTCCACTGTAGTGGCTGCCCGCGGAAGAGACAGAAGAGATCTCTGGGGTGAGACAAAAGGGAAGACAGCGCAGTGCCTTCTAAGTGCAGCAAGACATTTATTGAAGTATGTGCAGCAGTATTACACTCACATTTAGTCGGTGAATAAGATGCAGTTAGTTAAGTAATGTAGATCATCAGGAGCATCACTGGAGCGGGTCCTGGTGGTGGAGGTAGTGGATCCCGGTGAGAGCGGCAGGGGGGGGTTCCTCCGTGTGTACAGGGATGGCCTCGGTGGTGTCCGCAGGCTCCCTGTCAGCTGGTGAACGCTGGCACTCATGGGTCCTGGGTTCCTGACGTCACTCCCGGCGGTGGTGCGGGATGCTACGGCGACGCGTTATCAGAGCATGCGCTCCTTCTTCAGGCCGTGGATGCGCCATGTTGGGACAGGGCATTTATACAGTGATAAGGACGGTGGCTCAGGGGAGGCAAAAGACATGGCGTGAAAGTCTGCAATAGGTGGAATGTCGGTGTTTGGCCACTAGGTGGGGTGTGTGGGTACACAAACTGATGTGGTTAAATGCACGGGGAGGGGAATAATGAACCATGTAGGAAACTATAGTGTAATATGACCGTAGTTGAAAATTGAAAAGGGGGGGGGGGTTGTTGCTTTGGGGTTTTTTTTCACTGGGAGGGATGGAGATGACAAGGGAGGGGGGTGTGGGGGATTATGCGTATAAGTGTCACAGATATGTGTTGCTGTATGTATGGTGCTATGGGATAAAAATAAGGCACATGGTTTGGACACGGGGACATATTGGAGGGGGGAGGGAGGAGAAGGATATGTTGGGGGTTGGGGGGGAGGGGAAGATGTAATAAACACAAGGAAAATAAATGTATGAATCAATAAATATCATATCCAAACTTTTGCAACAGGCGAGGGGGGGGGGGTATTTTTGGGGGTGGTTTTGGTTGTAGCTGTTGGGGGGGGTTTAGGCGTTTTAGTTTTCACGGGTGGTTTAATCCGGGGGGGGTGGGGAGGGGAATGGAAGGGTGGTGTGTTGTCTCATGAGGGGGGGGGTTAACGGGGGGCGTGGGAAGAAGGTGGGTGGGGTGCATGGAGAAGCATTACAGTAAGGTGTTGGTTTCTATTTCCTCGTTCAGGCCTCCAGGCACGAGGGTGTCAAGTGTGTAGATCCAGAACGTTTCTCTGCGACACAGTCGTTTGAAACGTCCTGTTTGTGGAAATGAGTTGGGGATGGACTCGATGACCCAGACACGCAGACCTGTGGACGATTTCTCATGGTGTTCGGCAAAATGTCTGAGTAGTTGTGGAAGTGTTTGATGGTGTATGTTTTTGTCCATGTTGTATGTGCTTGCAGGTGAGGCAAAGGGCTTTGCGGCATTAATACATCCCAATAAGCGGGATAAGGCATGGGGTGGCTGTGGGGGTTTTTTGTTCTCGTTTTAGTTTGCTCGGTGCTTTTCAATTTTCAACTACGGTCATATTACACTATAGTTTCCTACATGGTTCATTATTCCCCTCCCCGTGCATTTAACCACATCAGTTTGTGTACCCACACACCCCACCTAGTGGCCAAACACCGACATTCTACCTATTGCAGACTTTCACGCCATGTCTTTTGCCTCCCCTGAGCCACCGTCCTTATCACTATAAATGCCCTGTCCCAACATGGCGCATCCGTGGCCTGAAGAAGGAGTGCATGCTCCGATAACGCGTCGCCGTAGCATCCCGCATCACAGCCAGGAGTGACGTCAGGAACCCAGGACCCACGAGTGCCAGCGTTCCACCAGCTGACAGGGAGCCCGCGGACACCACCGAGGCCATCCCTGTACACACGGAGGAACCCCCCCGCCGCTCTCACCGGGATCCACTGCCTCCAACAGCAGAACCTGCTCCAGTGATGCTCCTGATGATCAACATTACTTGACTAACTGCATCTTATTCACCGACTAAATGTGAGTGTGATACTGCTGCACATACTACAATAAATGCCTTGCTGCACTTAGAAGACGCTGCGCTGTCTTCCCTCTACACTAGTGAAGAGGCCTACAGGATACTGAGCATGACCGATGAGAGCGATGGGAAAGCCTCATGGTCAGAATCAGGCTCAGTATATGAACCTGTAGAGAGCAGTGGCACCCTGACAGATAGCTCTGATGACTGAGTAGTGGTCCCTGCTAAGGTCAGGTGTACCCGACACATTACTTCTGTTGCTGAGGTGCAGCAATTGCAGGGTTCTCTTATGCAGCAGAGTATCGGTACTAGTGCCGCTCAACCTTCTGGTGAACTGGCAAGCAAGAGTGGCCTAGTACATCCTGGCCGTAGTCAAACTAGCACTGCAGTAACACTTGGTGACATGGTGAGTCCCATAAGTGCAGTTCAAGCTGGTGCGGTGGCTAGCACAAATAGTGTCCCGCAGCCAACAAGAATTTGAAGACAGGCCTGTAGAGCCCATAGTGTCCTCCCTGATGTACTGGCAAATCCTATTTGGGAGCCCACCACATATACAGCGCCCGTATTTCCCCCATTCACTGGCCAACCCAGAATTCAGGTGGAAACAGCCAGTTTTACTTCCCTTGACTTTTACAAGCTGTTTTTTATGGAAGAACTGTACAGATCTATTGTGGACCAAAGCAATTTATATGCTGATAAAGTATTCGCCTCAAGTCCAAATTTGACCCTTGCCAGAGAATTCGCATGGAAACGTATTACTGTTTCTGGGCCTATCCCTCTTCATGGGCATTACTAAAAAGAATGAGTTGCGGTCATATTGGTCCACTGACCCAATTCATCATATGCCCGTGTTCTCTGCTGCCATGGCCAGGACTAGATACGAGCAAATCCTGCAGTTCATGCACTTCAGTGACAATGAACTCTGTTGTCCTCGGGGTGACCCTGGATATGACCAGCTCCACAAAATTTGGCCCCTCGTAAACCAGTTCAACCAGAAGTTTGCAGCCTTGTATACGCCCCAACAAGCTGTCTGTGTTGATGAGTCCCTGATTACGTTTTCTGGCCTCCTTGCTTTCAAACAGTTTATCCCCAGCAAGCGTGCCAGATACTGGGTCAAGATGTATAATCTCTGTGACAGGCCCAGAGGCTATACATTTAGTTTCCGTGTTTACGAGGGCAAAGATAGCAATGTGGAGCCCCCCAACTGCCCAGACTACATAGGGAGCAGCGGCAAGGTTGTTTGGGACTTGGTGTCACCCTTATTCGGAAAGGGGTACCATTTATACGTGGACAACTTCTATACAAGCGTGCCACTTTTTAATCACCTTTCTGAATTTGCAATTGGCGCATATGGCATTGTGCGACCTAATCACCAGGGCTTCCCCCTATGGCTTGTGGATACCCAACTTAGATGGGGGGGGAGAGAGCCTGCTTGAAGTCTAACAGATTGCTTGCAGTGAAGGGACACACGGGAATGTTTTTGTTCTGTCCTCCATTCACGTAGATAAGACAGTACAAATTCAAACGGTGACTGGTTTTGTTGAGAAGTCCCTCTGTGCCCACAAATGTAACCTTAACATGGGAGGGGTGGACTTCAATGACCAGATGATGGCGCCATACTTAATTGCCCATAAGGCCAGACGCTGGTACAAAAAAGTGTCTGCATACCTATTTCAATTGGCTCTGCTAAATGTTTATGTGCTATACAAAGCATCAGGACGAAGTGGATCCTTCCTAAAATTCCAGGAAGAAATCATCACAGCCTTTCTGTATCCAGGAGGTGCTGTGGCCCAAATTCACAATCCAGATGCAGTGAGCCGGCTGCATGAGAGGCATTTTCCAGATGTCCTACCGAGTACCCCTACCCAAAGAACACCCCAAAGAAGATGTTGTGTCTGTCGAAAACGTGGATATAGGCGTGACACCCGTTATTTTTGTCCCTCCTGTCCTGGCCAACCTGGTCTCTGCATCAGGACTGTTTCCATCGCTACCACACACTAGTAGAGTATTAGTATAGGGTACAGCACGGCACAGTCTAGGGCACACTTACACAGGGTCTCGAAAGATGTTACATGGCGATCGCATTTTGAGAGACCCTAGCCTGGACTGTTTTAAAGTTACAAAAAAATAATGTAAAAAAAGTTACAAAAAAAAAAAATAGCCAAAAATAGTTGTCGTTTCATTGAGTTAATTTTCTGTTCTTACTCTACTTTTCTACTCTTTCTACTTTTACTGTACTTTATAATATACTGTAATGTTTTATTGTTACTGTTTTTCATTGTTAACCATTTTTTTGCTTTTCAGATACCACCAGTCTATGCTATTATAAAGTAATGTTTTATTGTTTCTGTTTTATTGTTAACTATTGTTTGTCTTGCAGGTACACCCATCAGCTGCCGCACTGATTTATATATTCTGACAGCAACAGCATTTGCTCTCAGCATATATGGAAATCTATGATGGCAGCGCTGTAGGAGGTGATTTCACCACCGCAGTTAAAAAAAAGAGCATATATGGTGAAGCATAGGGGACAGAGTGTGGACACGGAGGGCGGATCTTCCCTATGCTTCGTCATATATTTTTTAACACTTTTCTTGGCAGAGATTTCTTCATCCACTTCGATCGATGCAAATGGAGGAATCTGCTATATTCTTTTTTTTTCCTTCAGCCCATGGGCTGCATGAAAAAAAAGAACATTGTATGTATGCCCATCATTAGAAGTGGGTGGATTTTGGGGAGGTCTAATGGTGGGCATACCACACATCTTCTGGCAGAGATTTCTTCATCCACATCGATCGATGTGAATGGAGGAATCTGTTAGGTTCTCTTTTTTCGTTTAGCCCACAAGCTGCATGAAAAAAAGAACCCTGCGTGTGCAATTTTAAAGCCATGTCATGTTTGGATTCTATGTACTCGACATATCATCTTTTAAATTTTACCAAACAATTAGGAAATATATAGTGTATTTGTGCATTAAATAAAAAAAAGTGTTTTTTTTTTCGCAAAAAATGCGTTTGGAAAAAATACTGTGTGACAAAAAAATTGCAACACCCACTATTTTGTTATGTAGGGCCTCTGCTTTAAAAAAAATATATATATAATGTTTGGGAGTTCAAAGTAATTTTCTAGTAAAAAAATAAAATAAAATAAAAAACATATATATATATATATATATATATATATATATATATATATATATATATATATATATATATATATATATATATATACAGTGGGTACGGAAAGTATTCAGACCCCCTTAAATTTTTCACTCTTTGTTATATTGCAGCCATTTGCTAAAATCATTTAAGTTCATTCTTCTTCCTCATGAATGTACACATAGCACCCCATACTGACAGAAAAACACAGAATTGTTGACATTGTTGCAGATTTATTAAAAAAGAAAAACTGAAATATCACATGGTCCTAAGTATTCAGACCCTTTGCTCAATATTTAGTAGAAGCCCCCTTTTGATCTAATACAGCCAGGAGTCTTTTTGGGAAAGATGCAACAAGTCTTTCACACCTGGATTTGGGGATCCTCTGCCATTCCTCCTTGCAGATCCTCTCCAGTTCTGTCAGGTTGGATGGTAAACGTTGGTGGACAGCCATTTTTAGGTCTCTCCAGAGATGCTCAATTGGGTTTAAGTCAGGGCTCTGGCTGGGCCATTCAAGAACAGTCACGGAGTTGTTGTGAAGCCACTCCTTCGTTATTTTAGCTGTGTGCTTAGGGTCATTGTCTTGTTGGAAGGTAAACCTTCGGCCCAGTCTGAGGTCCAGAGCACTCTGGAGAAGGTTTTTGTCCAGGATATCCCTGTACTTGGCCGCATTCATCTTTCCCTCGATTGCAACCAGTCGTCCTGTCCCTGCAGCTGAAAAACACCCCCACAGCATGATGCTGCCACCACCATGCTTCACTGTTGGGACTGTATTGGACAGGTGATGAGCAGTGCCTGGTTTTCTCCACACATACTGCTTAGAATTAAGGCCAAAAAGTTCCATTTTGGTCTCATCAGACCAGAGAATCTTATTTCTCACCATCTTGGAGTCCTTCAGGTGTTTTTTAGCAAACTCCATGTGGGCTTTCATGTGTCTTACACTGAGGAGAGGCTTCCGTCGGGCCACTCTGCCATAAAGCCCCGACTGGTGGAGGGCTGCAGTGATGGTTGACTTTCTACAACTTTCTCCCATCTCCTGACTGCATCTCTGGAGCTCAGCCACAGTGATCTTTGAGTTCTTCTTTACCTCTCTCACCAAGGCTCTTCTCCCCCGATAGCTCAGTTTGGCCAGACGGCCAGCTCTAGGAAGGGTTCTGGTCGTCCCAAACGTCTTCCATTTGAGGATTATGGAGGCCACTGTGCTCTTAGGAACCTTAAGTGCAGCAGAAATCTTTTTGTAACCTTGGCCAGATCTGTGACTTGCCACAATTCTGTCTCTGAGCTCTTCAGGCAGTTCCTTTGACCTCATGATTCTCATTTGCTCTGACATGCATTGTGATCTGGAAGGTCTTATATAGAAAGGTGTGTGGCTTTCCTAATCAAGTCCAATCAGTATAATCAAACACAGCTGGACTCAAATGAAGGTGTAGAACCATCTCAAGGATGATCAGAAGAAATGGAAAGCACCTGAGTTAAATATATGAGTGTCACAGCAAAGGGTCTGAATACTTAGGACCATGTGATATTTCAGTTTTTCTTTTTTAATAAATCTGCAACAATGTCAACAATTCTGTGTTTTTCTGTCAGTATGGGGTGCTATGTGTACATTCATGAGGAAGAAGAATGAACTTAAATGATTTTAGCAAATGGCTGCAATATAACAAAGAGTGAAAAATTTAAGGGGGTCTGAATACTTTCCGTATCCACTGTATATATATATATATATTTTTTTTTTTTTTTTTTTTTTTTTTACTAGAAAATTACTTTGAACTCCCAAACATTATATATATATATATATATATATATATATATATATATATATATATATATATATATATATTTTTTTTTCATGTAAACAAAAAGTCACAGAAAAGGCTTGGTCTTCAAGTGGTTAGAAGAGTGGGTGATGTGTGGCATAAGCTTCTAAGTGTAGCACCCTCCTAGGTAGGTGCTAGGAAAAAGCATCTATTTGCTCCTTCTGCTTATCAGGGGAGCCTGATCTGTTAGTATTGCCTGTCACATGTTTCCAGGTGTGATTCATTAGGTCTGAGGTAGTGTCCCCACTGTATCCAATAAGGGAGCAATAGACAGACATAACCTGTGCTATCTCCCCTGAAGAAGGAAATTCATTTTCCGAAACATGTTGGGACTACCGGTTTCAAATTGCTACCAATTGGCTCTACCATATGCCCAGTAGAGGTTTCGGTAAACTATGTTATTTTTTTTTTTTTGATTGTTTTAACCACTTAAGCCCGGAAGATTTTACCCCCTTCCTGACCAGGCCCTATTTTGCGATTCGGCACTGCGTGATTTTAACGGACAATTGCGCGGTCGTGCAACGCTGTACCCAAACTAAATTGATGTCCTTTTTTTTTCACAAACAGAGCTTTCTTTTGGTGGTATTTGATCACCTGTGCGATTTTTCCTTTTTGCGCTATAAATAAAAGAAGAGCGACAATTTTGAAAAAATAACAATATTTTTCACATTTCTTTTATATGAAATTCCCCCAAATTTTTTTTTTAACATTTTAGGCTAATTTGTTTTATGCTACCTATGTTTGGTAAAAAAAATCGCAATAAGCGTATTTTGATTGGTTTGCGCAAAAGTTATTGCGTTTACTAACTAAGGGAAAGATTTTTGTAATTTTTATTGTTTTTTTTTTTAACGAGTAATGGCGGCGATCTGCGATTTTTTTTTTGCGGGACTGCGACATTGCGGCAGACAGATCGGACCCTTGACTGACATTTTTGACACTTTTGGGGGTACCAGTGACATTACTACAGTAATCAGTGCTATATATATGCACTGTTACTGTAAAAATGACACTGGCAGGGAAGGGGTTAACTTTATTAGAGATGCAGAGGTTAAATGTGTCCCTAGGGGCGTGCTTCTAACTGTAAAGGGGTGTGGCTTTTCATGTAACCACAGAGACATAGGATCCTACATAGCATGATCGTATGATCTCTGCAGTTACACCAAGGAGGATGACAGGCGGCTTTGTTTACATCAGCCGCCTGCCTTTCTCCCTCTCCAGCGGGAGATTGCAAGTGACCGGCGAACATCGGTACCGCCGGTCACTCGCGCTGGAATGTCCGTGAACGAGCGGGGGCGGGAGCGCGCCTCCAGCGGCGCGCGCTTGCCCCCTAGAGGTTTGCAGGCGAGCGACATAGTCCTACGTCACTTTGCCTGTGCGGGGCTGACTGCCGCCGTAAATAGTCGTGCGGCGGTCGGCAAGCGGTTAAGATGTGTACAATAAACTTTAGAATTTTTTTATATATATTTCTTTGAGTGCTGGCTGTATTTAAACCCCACTTTTTGGGACCCTTTTCCTATTTGCTATGTACAATTGGGGGGGACAGCTTGACAATCTAAAACATCACCCCACACACAACAATCTTTCCTGTTTCTTCGTATTTGGGTAGAAAATACCCTAGGTCCCCAAGGTTGTGTGTTTGGTGATATATGGTCCAATCTCAGACTATTTTTTTCTTTTTTACTCTGGTGTTTGCAGTCGAAGTTACAAATGGCAGAATACCTTGGCTCGGCCTGGGACGGCTTTATGGCGAATTTACAACAAGAATTCGCCCAGAGAGAAGCTAGCCTTTATCTTCTCCAATCTTACTAAAAATTTAGAAAAAAAGTCAGCAATTCTTTGGCACATAAAGACATTTGAGGAGTACAAAAGAGAAAATCTGAACCCTCTCAGGGCCGGATTAAGAGCATCATGGGCTTGGTGCTGAGGATTTTGAAGGGCCTTAAGGGCCGTGCCTTGGCATGCACCCAGAGGAGGAAGGGTGCAGCCATGCATGCCTAATTCAACATGGGATGCTGTCTCTGAAGCCCATAAACACATCCATGCATCGGCAACTGTCCCTCCTTGTCCGTCCTTCGTGCTGTGTGGGGAGGTTCTGAGGGAGCTGCCTGGGGAAGCGAGCATAGTAGCCAGCCATAGAAGTGACAGAAGAGCGGTAACAGTGAATATGGCCAAACCGGGGCCTATATTAAGGTAGGGGCCTGGAGCTGCAGCTCCAATAGCCCCTACGTTAATCTGGCCCTGAACCCTCTGGGATTGAGAGTTCAGATCTTCCCTTCTTTTGAAGAAACAAGCCCAACTTTCAAAAAAAAATGGGAGGCTAACCTCAATCAATGCTCTAGGAACATGATGGACCTCCTTACTGAAGAATATCAGAAGCAATTGACAACAATAGACAAAAACATTGAGAAAACGCAAACCGAATTGCTGCAATTTAAAACACACCCTTTGTACAATGACCTAAATGTAAAATTAAAAAAAAAAAACATTTGAAACAATACAATAAAGAAATCTTAGCAAAAAAAGAACATACAAGGGATAGGCAGGCCTTTTTTGGAGGGCAAGGCCTATAAATGGCAGCAGGGGTCACAGACCTTCAGAAAGCAACAACAGTCCGCACAAGCAAATTCTAATAATAGAAAGATTAATTCATATGCTTCAGATAATTCTTCCGCCTCATCTAACACCTCTTTTTCCATCTCTAAGCAGGCTAGAAAGACCCGACGAATAAAAAGGTAACGTAATGGAGAGGGATCCCTCAACAATGCTCCTAAAGTAAGGGCTACTGAACCCTCAAAATCTGCCTCTATGTCAAAAACCGGATTGGGTGAGATATCCAAATCCATACAGGATGATGCGTCCTATACACCCACCAATGAAACACTTACTGAGGGACAAAACACTTCTGAACAGTAGGGATGATCAAACTTTTGAAAAGTTTGGTTCGACCAGAATACCCGAATTTCCTGAAAGTTCGGTTCGGGTTCCAGAACCCCATTGAAATCAAGGGACCCGAACTTCTGGAATCAAAAAACACAATTTTGAAGCCCTAAAACCCAATAAATGCCCCTAAAAAGTGCCTAGGGTTCTGGGTCATGCCCCAGGGACTATTAATCACACACAAAAAAGTTCTTAAAAATTGTCATTTTTGATAGAGAGCCAATTATTGAAAAAATTATTGAAAAAAAAAAAGAGATTTCTTTGGATTTAGTGTCTGGGGTGGGGGGGGTCTAAAAAGTGTACCTGTGAAGTTTCAGCTCTGTAGCATGTCCAGAAACAGAAAAAAAAGATTGTTTGTATTAGAATTAATATAGAACAGGGATATGGCTCCGCTATTTTCACACCTTCCTGGTTTTGTAGCAAGCGTTTTTTTGGGCATTTTTTGGGGGGTCTTTGGAGGCAGGCATAACATCAGAACTTCTGTGTAGGGGTATATATATACACACACACACACACACACATGTATGTATATATACACATATATAGGTGTGAAAGTAGCAGAACACTATGCTTGCGCTAATGAAATAATTAACACCAATATGGCTTCTCTGCTATAACACCTATATGTGTGTATGTGTATAAATACATATAAGCGTGTGTGTATATATACCCCTATACAGAAGTTCATATGTTTTGCCTGCCTCCAAAGACCCCAAAAAAATGCCCAAAAAAAAACACCTGCTGCAAAAACACACCTGGGCGTTTTTGTAGCTGGCGTTTTTTTGGGCATTTTTTGGGCATCTTTGGAGGAAGGCATAACATCAGAACTTCTGTGTATGGGTATATATACACACACACATGTATGTATATATACACATACACATATATAGGTGTGAAAGTAGCAGAACACTATGCTTGCGCTAATTAAATAATTAACAGGCATATGTCTCCGCTCCTATCACACCTATATGTGTGTATGTGTATAAATACATATAAGTGCGTGTGTATATATACCGCTATACAGAAGTTCAGATGTTTTGTCTGCCTGCATTTTTTTTGGGCATTTTTTTGGGGTCTTTGGAGGCAGGCAAAACATCTGAACTTCTGTATAGGGGTATATATACACACACACTTATATGTATTTATACACATACACACATATAGGTGTGATAGGAGCGGAGACATATGCCTGTTAATTATTTCATTAGCGCAGGCATAGTGTTCTGCTACTTTCACACCTATATGTGTGTATGTGTATATATATACAGACATGGGTGTATGTATATATAGCCCTACACAGAAGTTCAGATGTCATGCCTGACTCCAAACATGTCCTCAAAAAAGCCCTATAAACGCCTGCAGCAAAAAGCAGGGTGACAGGTGAGAAGCCATATCGCTTTTCAATAAGTGACCTAAGAGAAACAATCTTTTCTATATAGCGGTCACCCTGACATCGAAACATAGAAACATAGAAACACAGAATGTGTCGGCAGATAAGAACCATTTGGCCCATCTAGTCTGCCCAATATATCTGAATCCTATGAATAGTCCCTGGCCCTATCTTATATGAAGGATAGCCTTATGCCTATCCCATGCATGCTTAAACTCCTTCACTGTATTTGCAGCTACCACTTCTGCAGGAAGGTTATTCCATGCATCCACTACTCTCTCAGTAAAGTAATACTTCCTCATATTACTTTTAAACCTTTGCCGCTCTAATTTTAAACTGTGTCCTCTTGTGGTAGTTTTGTCACCCTGCCATAGCAGTCAGAGTCAGTTAACCCTACACTACACTATGGTCCCCTTACACTTAACTCTTTCCCTACAGAAACAAGATTATTAAATCTAACTATAGTGGAAAATAGCACCCTAACTACACTAGATATCCCTTTGATCACACTAATAATTGCTAAATGACACTTTGAAGCAGAAGTAACAGAACTGCTTCCACTCTCTTCCACGTCCCTGTATTACAATGCTAGGAATTTGGCGGGGCTATCTTATAAACTGGGGGGCGTATTCACTAATGATTGGCCTCTGGACCCCCTAGGCACTCCAATCACATTCCTAGCATTCTCCTGCCCCCTCAATTGGCTTTTACTGATGGTTCTGGTCCAATCACAGGCTTTTAAAGCCCAGTTCCTGTCACATTGCATTTTGGTCAGTTCTGGTTGCCGAATTCCGAACTTTTTCAGCAAAAAATTCGGAATTCGGCCGAACCTCGAACAGCCAATGTTCGGGTCGAATCGATGGTCGACCCAAACCGTTCGATTATCCCTACTGAACATCCCCCGAAAAAATTTTTAGGGAGAAGAACAGGGATTCCACCCTCACAAACATGACTGAAACACCAACACTTGAATCTGACACATCCACTTGTCTCAACATTATCAATCTTTCTTCACATACTCTTTCGAAGGACAAAGATGTCCTATCAAAGGGCCTCACTTTTTGTCCTACACATACCATGAATAGATTTGACACTATTAAAGATGTACATCTTTATGCAAGAAAGCTCCTCCTCAAAATCACTTTTGCAAAAGATACTTATCATGATACACACACTCTAAGCAAACAGTGGGGACTCAACAGCCTGACTGCGCTCTTGGAGGAAAATGAACCCACCAACCTCATTGATTAATTAGATTTGGAGGCCTTAATTGACTTGGACACACCCCCTATTTCTTCACCTTCTATCAATTCACTCTCTAAATTCAAAAAACCATCCACTCTCTTTCCCTCCAAGCTCCAACCAAGCTATAGCCACTTTTTTTAAAGTTGGTCTGCAGGGACATTGGAACTTTAAAATTCAGTTCAGACATCAACAGTAATCTCACTCAATCACAAAAACATGCACTTTGTTCCCTAGCTGAGAATAATTAACTTACTATCAAATTGGCGGATAAGGGAGGTAACATCGTCCTTATGGATAATGACCTCTATGAGGAGATGTGTTTAAAATTACTCCAAAACTCTGAATGGTACAAACGCATTGACCAATCTTTCATCAACAAGTCTTACTTGGGAGTTTTACACCCTAGTAGACTTGGCATATTATTATAAATTTCATCTCATAACAGCTTTGGGAATTTGTGCGCATAGCCCACCCTAAAATGCCTACCTTCTATGCATCGTGGACAGCTTCAACTGTGAGTTACTACCTCCGCTATTCCCGATTGCTATATGTACTATACCAAGGGGTTCCCTTTCTCTTTTATCTCTGAGGAACTAAGAAGGGATGACATCGGAAGAACCCCTGGATATTATCTTTGTCCCACGGAATCTATTATAAAGCAGGTTGTATGAGAGGTGCGACACCTAGTGGTCACACTGGTGAACGCAACCAGAATTCTTTATACCTGTTTGTTTCACCTGTCCATTCACTCATAATTTTACTTTGGGTTGATTTCCTAGTGGATTTTGCGGTTACTTCTTACCAAGAAGAGCTTATTGATCTATGAATAATCCACTATCATTATCACTGATGCAACTACACTGTAAACTATTTAGTTTTTCTTTTGAAATAAAATTCACTGTTTATTTATTTACCTTTTCTCATTGATTTATTTGCACTAGCACTTTTTCACCTCATTATTGCACATTATTCTGGGGTTTTAAAAAATTGGTTACCTCACTGACCACCAATCACTAGTGCACTTTATATTTATTTAATTTTTACGATAAAAAAATAATCGTACCACCATTTATTTATTTATATACTTGGCACGTTATCACTTGGAAGGTAGCGCCGTTTCAACCTTTTGCACTTATCTCTACCTTCTATGCGCTTCCGAAGGTGCATAAAAATGTAACAAATCCTCCCGGCAGACTGGAAATGGCTTGATCTCCGAAAATCTAAGTCAAGTCATTGACGAACATCTGAGACCGTTTGTAATATCTATAACTTCTTATGTACGGGATACGACCCATCTCCTTCAGATGCTTGAAGGTGTTCATGTCACGCCCAACACTATACTCACCACCGTGGATGTTGAAGTTTTATATAGCTCGTTACCCCATGATTTGGGTGTAGCGACTATCAGACATATACTGTCACAGAATAGCTTGAAGGAAGAACCGTTTGATGAATTTATTGTATCCTCATTGGAATATGTTCTTCGACATAACATGTTCTCCTTTGCAGGGTCCCACTACCTCCAGGTACCTGTTGTGCCCCGGCCTACTCCAACCTGTACCTGGGGGAGTGGGAACGCATTCTGTTCTGAGAGGAAGGATTCTCTATGTATTCGGACCATGTACTCGCATGTTACCGATACATAGCTGACATCCTGGTCCTGTGATATGGCACAGAAACCCTACTGCACAATTTCTTACAAACTTTAAACAAAACTACATTCAACCTTAAATTCACCATGGAACATGACACTCACAAGATCACGTTCCTGGATGTGCAGATCTCCAAAATAGATGACATGAATTTCTCATGCGCTTTGTACCGGAAACCCACAGCGGGCAATAACATTCTGCACGCCCAAAGCTCACATTCCAAGACATTGATTACTTCCATCCCCTACAGCCAATATTTGAGGGCTAAGCGAATTTGTACCTCACCAGAGTCTTTGGCATTAGAGGCAGATGTGCTGAAAAAGAGGTTCCTGGAGAGGGAATACAGCAGAAAATTCCTCAAAAGAGCCTACAATCGAGTACAAAAGTTAGACAGACACGAGTTGGTGTTTCCGAAACCAAAACCCAACAAAGAAAACATCGCTAGGATTGTCACAACCTTTTCGAAGGAGCACAAAAAGTGAGATCCATCCTTACTAAATATTGGCCCCTTTTAACATTGGACCCAAATTCGGCCCATTAGAACCAGAGATCCCTGCCATTACCTTTAGATGGGCACCATCTTTAAAGGATAGGATAACTCACAGCGAATTTGCTGGGAACACACTGGGAGACCCCTGCAAAACTAAGGGGACCTTCCCTTGTGGGTCATGTGGCTACTGTCTATACATTGACCATAGGAAAAACATCATCCTACCTAATGGCAGCACATTCACGGCAAAGCATTCTCTGAACTTCCTTTGGGACGCCATGTCGTACTAGTGCATGGTGGCCATCTTCCACATTTTTCCTTTGTGGTTTTGGACGGGATCCATCCCAGTGCACTTGGCGGTGACATCAATAAGGTCTTGCTGCATCGTGAACTTCGATGGATCTCAAATTTGGAGGCAACATTGCCACCAGGTCTCAATGAGGCCTGTAACTTTAAACCTTTCCTCCAGGGTTTCTCGTCAGGAGGGTTCGATACGGACCTCTAAAAACAAACAAAAGTATACGTGTGCATACGTGTGTGTAAAACAAAAGAAATATATATATACTGTATATATATATATATATATATATATATATATATATACAGTGCTTTGCGAAAGTATTCGGCCCTCTTGAACTTTTCAACCTTTTGCCACATTTCAGGCTTCAAACATAAAGATATAAAACTGTAATTTTTTGTGAAGAATCAACAACAAGTGGGACACAATCATGAAGTGGAACGAAATTTATTGAATATTTCAAACTTTGTTAATAAATAAAAAACTGAAAAATTGGGCGTGCAAAATTATTCAGCCCCTTTACTTTCAGTGCAGCAAACTCTCTCCAGAAGTTCAGTGAGGATCTCTGAATGATCCAATGTTGACCTAAATGACTAATGATGATAAATAGAATCCACCTGTGTGTAATCAAGTCTCCGCATAAATGCACCTGCACTGTGATAGTCTCAGAGGTCCGTTTAAAGCGCAGAGAGCATCATGAAGAACAAGGAACACACCAAGCAGGTCCGAGATACTGTTATGGAGAAGTTTAAAGCTGGATTTGGATACAAAAAGATTTCCCAAGCTTTAAATATCCCAAGGAGCACTGTGTAAGCGATAATATTGAAATAGAAGGAGTATCAGACCACTGCAAATCTACGAAGACCTGGCCGTCCCTCTAAACTTTCAGCTCATACAAGGAGAAGACTGATCAGAGATGCAGCCAAGAGGCCCATGATCACTCTGGATGAACTGCAGAGATCTACAGCTGAGGTGGGAGACTCTGTCCATAGGACAACAATCAGACGTATACTGCACAAATCTGGCCTTTATGGAAGAGTGGCAAGAAGAAAGCCATTTCTTAAAGATATCCATAAAAAGTGTTGTTTAAAGTTTGCCACAAGCCACCTGGGAGACACCAAACATGTGGAAGAAGGTGCTCTGGTCAGATGAAACCAAAATCAAATTTTTGGCAACAATGCAATACGTTATGTTTGGCGTAAAAGCAACACAGCTCATCACCCTGAACACACCATCCCCAATGTCAAACATGGTGGAGGCAGCATCATGGTTTGGGCCTGCTTTTCATCAACAGGGACAGGGAAGATGGGTAAAATTGATAGGAAGATGGATGGAGTCAAATACAGGACCATTCTGGAAGAAAACCTGATGGAGTCTGCAAAAGACCTGAGACTGAGACGGAGATTTGTCTTCCAACAAGACAATGATCCAAAACATAAAGCAAAATCTACAATGGAATGGTTCACAAATAAACATATCCAGGTGCTAGAATGGCCAAGTCAAAGTCCCGACCTGAATCCAATCGAGAATCTGTGGAAAGAACTGAAAACTGCTGTTCACAAACGCTATCCATCCAACCTCACTGAGCTTGAGCTGTTTTGCAAGGAGGAATGGGCAAAAATTTCAGTCTCTCGATGTGCAAAACTGATAGAGACATACCCCAAGCGACTTACAGCTGTAATCGCAGCAAAAGGTGGCGCTACAAAGTATTAACTTAAGGGGGCTGAATAATTTTGCACGCCCAATTTTTCAGTTTTTTTATTTGTTAAAAAGTTTGAAATATCCAATAAATTTCGTTCCACTTCATGATTGTGTCCCACTTGTTGTTGATTCTTCACAAAAAATTACAGTTTTATATCTTTATGTTTGAAGCCTGAAATGTGGCAAAAGGTCAAAAAGTTCAAGGGGGCCAAATACTTTCGCAAAGCACTATATATATATATATATACATACACATGTGTGCACTCTCAAGAGATCTACTATATGAGGTAACTGCAGGTTATCCTCCGGTCTCTAAAATCGACAAGGATGCAGGGGCCTTCCCAGTTTGACCTTCATATTTTCAATAACATTATTCCATCATATTTATAGGAGTTAATTATTCTGCCCTTTTGACTTTCTTTTTTGTAACAATTATGTACTAATATGAATGAATTGTTCATAAATTACTCTTCTGTAATGTCTATACATGTGCACACTGAATTGGTGCTATATGATTCCACACCCAGCATAAAATCTGTCTTTTTACACCTTAGCAGGTATGGCAATTCTGTAGGATACATTTTTGCTTCAGATTTGGATGGTCGCGGAGATCTTGATAATTGTCCTTTATTTACTAATTTATTTGTGTGCTATGGAAGCCACCCCCCTTTTTTCATTTTCCCTTCCCTCCTTTTATTTATTTTTATTTTTTTTTGGGGGGGGGGGGGGGAACAGGTACAATACTCTTTTTGATATTTTTGATAATTTTTCTGTGGTGATTTATTACACAGTTTTGGAGCTACTGCAGAGGTTTTATTGTTATTTTTGCCATTCACTTTTTTCTCTCCGGTTCCCGTCGACCCCCCCCCCTTTCCCCGGTACACAAAAACCGTCCCGGTCCATTTGGCCCGGCTCGGCCTCCATACCGCGGTCCCAGCTCTGTTTTCCTTCCCGAGTGGCGGGTGCCCACTTCATTTCTGGTTTGTGTTCCATCCTATCCGGTGTGCGTCTGACGTGCATGAGCGGTGGCGCCGGACGCTGCCGGGCCGGGGGATCATTGGAGGCCATTAGAATATCCCCGGTGAAGAACTTTTAACTATGGAATACCCCCCAATCATCCATAAGGAGGAGGATACCTATTACCCCGCACCTGGAACTCAGGAGGAGGGCACCCATTATCTCATATCTGGAACTCAGTATATTGAATAATAAGGAAGGCCAGTGGAGGATTCACCACCACTGGCCACTCCCCTTCACACAGGTGAGCTGCATTACTAGAATTATAAATAGATCAGGTCCTTTTTTTTTCCCTCTAGCTACCATTTGATCAAGAGGACCATGTGCTTCTGCTCTGGTGGAACAAGGTAAGCCCCTTGGGGGGAACACTCTATCTATCCTTTTGTCCCCTATTTTTTGGGGACACTTTATACATCTGGGGGTTGTCTCCATTTTATATTTGACACACTTTTTTACTTTAATGTTTTTCTAGCTTCCTGGGGATTTCCCTGACTGGCTGGGTGATCCTTGTGGGACGGTGTTGTTCTTTCTGGAGAGTTTTTTTCTGGAGGGGTTTGACCTTTTGCAGATCCCGTCTTTCTTCCTGCTGGCGTGGTACCATGCGGTTTGCCTCCGGCATTGAGTTCCTTCTTCCATTTTTGCACAATATAATTTTTACATATGGATTTGGAGGTTTCCGCCTGGACCCTCCATGTACCACCACAGATATCCTAATAGGATTCCCAAATGGACACTTTGAAAGATCAAAAGTGAGGATTTTTCTTCCCCTTTGAAATCCATGCCCAAATTGATGCTATTTCCATTGCTATCTATACAGACACACCCAGGGTAAGTCTACGTGTGCATTTACATACACAGTACATATATGTGGGTATATATAGACTATGCTTATGTGTGGGATCGTTTAAGCGCCACGTTTAGGTTTGCACATGCATGGATAATTTTGAATTTTGACTGTAATACATGTCTTTCTTGTTATGCTATATTACCTAACATTGGATCACTGTGAAATGTATTTTTGTATTCAATATTTGTATGTATGATTGACTTTGTATATTTGCTATTTTCAATAGACAGACATATCCTGTGCTATCTCCCCCGAAGAAAGAAATTAATTTTCCAAAACATGTTGGGACTACCGGTTCCGAATTGCTACCAAATGGCTCTACCATATGCCCAGTAGCAGTTTCGGTAAACTATGTTATGGCCAGAGATGTATAGTAACTAAGTAGAACTACTTCACTACTGTACTTAAGTACGGAAAGGCAGTATCTGTACTTTCCTAGAGTAGAATTTTTTTGTCCTACTTCCACTTTTACTTCACTACATTTTTTCGATGATTTCAATACTTCTACTCCGATATTTTTTTTTTTGTGCTGCATAGTTACTCATTACTATTATAAAAATTACCACTGCCAGAACAGTAGATGGCAGGTTTCATGAAGCTCAAAACATGTGTATTATCAGCGCATACGAAAATAAATGCTACTGTATGTATAAATAAAAGCTGCATTTGAAATAATAAAAAACAATATGATGTTCAAACTTTTGACTTCTTTCTTTAATAACTACATAACACAGTACTTGTACTTTTACTTTCAGTACTTGAGTAGCAATTTTTTTTTCAAAACTACTGGTACTTTTACTTTCAGTACTTGAGTAGCAAAATTAAAAAAAAAATACTTGCAATACTTAAGTACAAAAAATGTTGAATACTTTAGTACTTCTACTCAAGTCACTTTTTGATCGAGCACTTGTACTTTTACTCAAGTATGGGTTTCGAGTACTTTATACAACTCTGGTTATGGCACAGATGGCTGACCTTGTTGTGGCTAAATATGTCTGTATTTTAACAGGCCTGGACCCACATCCAGTCCCCTTTCTTCTGATTGTTTTAAGATGTGTACAATAAACTTTTGAATTTTGGCCTCCGAAGGTTTTACCCCCTTAATGACCAGGCCATTTTTTTTCCAATTCGGCACTGCGTTGGTTTAACTAACAATTGCGCGGTCGTGCAACGCTGTACCAAAATAAAATTGAGGTCCTTTTTTTTCCCACAAATAGAGCTTTCTTTTGGTGATATTTGATCACCTCTGCAGTTTTTAAATTTTGTGCTATAAATAAAAAAAAGAGCGCAAATTTTGAAAAAATAAACAATATTTTTTACTTTCTGCTATAAAACATTCCCAATAAAAAAATAAAAAAATCTAATTTTTTTTATCAGTTTAGGCCAATTTGTATTCTGCTATATATTTTTGGTAAAAAAATCCCAAAAAGCATATATTAATTGGTTTGCGCAAAAGTATTAGCTTTTACAAACTATAGGATACATTTTTGGACTTTTGATTTTTTTTGTTGTTTTTATTAGTAATGGCGGCGATCAGCGATTTTTAGCGGGACTGTGACATTGCGGCGGTCAAATCTGACACTTGGTGACACCATTTGGGGACCAGTGACACCAATACAGTGATCAGTGCGCAATAATATGCACTGTCACTGTATAAATGACAGTGGCAGGGAAGGGGTTAATACTGGGGGTGATCAAGGTGTTAAGTGTGCTCCTAAATTGTGCTTACTATCTGTGGGGGGGGGGGGGGTGAGGACTCAGCTTAGCTGAGACACACAATCTCATGTGTCTGTCTGACAGGAGAGCCACCTTTACATATGCAGGCCGCTCTCCTGTCAATTTCCCTGAAGATTGCGGGAGGCCGGCGGTGATCGTGCCCTCTCCTCCCGTGTCTGGCTCCCGCTGTGTCTAACCACAGTTGGAGCCCGGCCTCGTCAGCGTGGGTGTGCCACCGAGGCCACATGCACATAATCACGTAGATCTACGTGATTATGCGCAGCCAAGCCACCCTGCCGCAGTAAATCTGCGTGGGGAAGTCGGCAAGTGGTTAAGGGGACCCCCCAGGCACGATATTTAAAGGAATTTTTCATTTTTATTGTTTCACTTTAAGCATGATTAAAATCACTGCTCCTGTAAAAACTATCCTTTTAAAAAATTTCTTTTGCATTGATACATGTCCCCCAGGGCAGTACCCGGGTCCCCATACACTTTTTTGGCAATAACATATATAAGTGCTATAAATATTCGCACCAATTGTTAAATAAATTGTGTATGGAAGGGTCAAGACTGCAGCTACCTCACATTCACCGAAGGGAAAGACAATGTATATATATCTCGAAGTTACAACTCAAGTAAGCAGCGCATGTCTTGCCATACAAATATGTGCATATAAAATAAATTATAATATATTGATTAATGAAGTGCTATAGTGACATGAACAGGGTACTCCCCTTATTATGATGCCAATTCTTAAAATGAATAAAGTGCATATGTATCAATCAAAATAAAGTGCTCTATCTCAACTCAATTATGCATATGTTTTTCAAACATAATAATATATATATATATATATATAGTGCATACACATCAATCAATAAAGTGCTAATGTACTCTGTGCAACTTAAATAGCCTCAGAAAAATATGATCCCTGTTACCTTATGGCAATCTGAATCCTGTAACGCTTTTTGCTATATTTAGCTGTAGTATGGCCCTCTTGTCCACTTCCTCGGTACCAAGGCACCTGCATATCTCGGGAAGGGATATTTAGAGCAGAAACAAGGGACTCCTCATAGTGTAGTATATTTAAACGACCATTCCATTTATTAAGAATTCATTAAAAACTTGTACACAACAATATAATGTATCAGTGCCTAAATAACATTAAGCTGTATAGCCGTATGCACTATTATCGGATTGCGGGAGGTAGCAAGCTTGTCAGGGTACAAATCACGTTGTTCCTTCCTGGTTTGCTGCCCGGCATTTGGCGTGCGTTCCACGGCTGTACTCCACAGTGAGGCGGCGTGCGTGTCAGCTTTACATGTTTCGTCATTACAGCTTCCGAAGACGTCATGTAATGACGAAACATGTAAAGCTGACACGCAAATCCCAAACACTAATCATATATTCATTACTGTTATCACTGTTTGCAAATACAAGGAACTTCGACTTACATACTTCAGATCACAAAAGAGAATTCTTAAGAATAGATATAAATCAAGCTCAGAGTTTAACCCTTTTGGTTGTAAAGTTTCTAAAAAATGAATCCACTTGGACCTCACTCTTTTTCAGCTGTAATTCTCGGTTCCCCTCTCTCCTATTTCTTTGTATACTATCTATAACCATAAACCTCAATTGGGACACCTAATGTCCTTTCTCCAAAAAATGTCTTGCTAATGGCAGTTGTACTAATTTGTCCCTAATCAAGTATTTATGGTGAGCAATACGATCTTTAAACTGGGTTGTTCCCACAACATAATACAAGCCACATGGGCACTTGATAACATACACAACATATGATGATTGGCATGTTTAATGATTTTTAATTTTTATATCGTATCCCCTATGTGGATGTGAAAAATTATTTCCTTTGATCATTGCGTTGCATTGAATGCAACTAAAACATGGGTATGAACCTGTATTTCATGTTCCTAAAAATGTCACAATAGGGCTGGGTTCAACATACTGGTCACTCTTAACTAACCTATCACGTAGGGTTCTACCTTTTCTGTATCATGGTAATGGGGGTGCACGGAATTCAGGACTTTTGGGATAATTTTCTCCCAATATAGGCCAGTGTTTCTTAACTAAAGTCTTGTATATATTTTTAAATTCAGTGTCCTTATATTACCCTTGTGTTTCCTATTTCTATGATTAATACTGAAACTAATTGAACTATGGTCACTGTTTCCCAAGTTGTCCCGTATTTCTATATCCATGATCAGGTCTATATTGTTGGTAATCAGTAGGTCTAGTACCGCATTGTTTCTTGTCGGTGCATTCACCATCTGACCCATGAAATTGTCCTGCAAAACATTTAGGAACTGCCGACTAAACCTTAGACGAATGCGCGGTTCCTTCTGCCCAGTCTATATCTGGATAATTAAAGTCCCCCATTATAATGACATTTCCCATCCTTTCTGCCATTCCAAGCTGTGATAGGATGTTCGCCTCCCTCTCCTCCCTCTGGTTTGGGGGCCTATAGCATACGCCTATTATTACTTTCCCCACAGTGCCTTCCCTTTGAAGTTCTACCCATAGGGATTCCACCTCTTCCTTAGCTCCATTTTTGATGTTGTCCCTCATATTTACCTGCACATTGTTCTTAATATACAGACATACCCCTCCCCCTTTTTTACCTTCTCTATCTCTGCGATATAGGGAATACCCCTGAATGGTCGCCAGCCAATCATGAGAGCTGTCAAATCAAGTCTCTGAAATTCCCACAAAATCTAAGTCCTCCTCAAACATCAGCAGCTCCAGCTCTCCCATCTTGTTGGCCAGGCTTCTAGCTTTGGCATACAAATGCACTGTTTATTTATTTATTTCACTGAAAACACGAACAAAGAAGGCACTCGGTGGGAAGATCTCGCAATGCATTGATTGCTGATGATTAGCCAAAGCATGCACCTGACCTGTATGCTTTGGCCAATCAAAGCACAATGTACTGTGAGAGCTTTGGCTGGCCAAAGGCAATCCATGTCCCACACTATATAAGGCTGCTTACACGGCAGCCCTGTATAGTGTGTTAGTGGAGATTAGGCAGGTAGGTAATGGATTGTGTTTTCAGTCAGTGTAGTGTTGTGCTGTGATTCTTGTGTAACACAGTGTAGTGGTGCCAATGAAGTGGTGGTGTATACAATACGTCTCTGTCACCCCAATCATCCCATTTTTTTTTCATTGATATTTTTTTTTTTTTCATTTTTTATTTTTTTTTTACAACGTTAAGCATCAGGTTCTGTTGCTGCTTTATTTATACTCCCCCATCTGTGTCGCAGGTGCTATCACTTCTACATCAGCAATGGTTTTCTTTTTTTGTGGCGCAGCAGCACTAATAATATTTAGGGCATAATTGCTGTCCCCCCCCTTCTGCGTCGCAGGTGCTATTCCTTCTGCGTCAGCAGGGGTTTTCTTATTTTTTTGTGGCGCAGAAGCACTTAAAATATTTGGGGCATAATTGCTGTCCCCCCTTCTGCGTCGCAGGTGTTCTTCTTTCTGTGTCAACAGTGAGGTTTTTTTTTTTTTTTTTTTGCTAATAATACTTAAGGCATTTGTCAGGAAGGTCCTGCCAGAAGACAAGTTGGCAGCCGCAGGCAAGGTCCTGCCCCTCGAATCTCCCAAGGAAGAGGTGAACTTAGCTAATTGGCAAACGTGCAAGCGCCAGCATGCCAGCTGCGCACCTGATGACAGTTTAGGCTATTTAAGCTGGATTTGCTCCCAGGATCAGTGCTGTCTCGTCTACAGCATTCCGTGCCAGTCCTGCTTCCTGTTACCTGTGTTGTTCCTGAAATATTGACCCGGCTTGCCTCTGACTACTCCAATTCTATGCCTGCACCGACCCCAGCCTGTTCTTTGACCATTCTCCAGTCTCTCCACTTGTACCTGATCTGACCTCTCTGTGTATGACCCGGCTTGTCTGACTCTGCTTACCTTCCAGTATTCCCCCAAGGCTCCCTAGTTGCTGCATTAGTCCAACTACTCCCAGGACACCTGCCTCCTTCTGGAACTCTACGCTACCAGCAGTCCTGCAGCCTGCATGTCCACCGGCACTCGTACGACTCTGTACTCTGCGCCTCCTGTTTACTCTATCAGGGGCTGTGAGTCAGAGGTGTAAGAGAGGCCTTCCTCCGCACATTCAGGCTCTACCTACCAGGTACGTGACAGCATTATTGTTTCTTTCTGTGTCAGCAGTGATTTCCTTTTTTTTTTTTTCTCGCAGCAGCACTAAAAATATTTAGGGCATAATTTCTGTTCCTCCATTCTGTATTGCAGACATTCCTCCTCGGCGTCAGCAGTGGTTCCCTTTTTTTTCTTTTTTCTTTGGATTTTTCTTTATTAAAAAAAAAAAAAACTGTAATAAAACGGTTTATAGTGCACCAAGCACAAAAGTATTGCACCCAAGCACCTTTTTCCTATCCCACACTCTATAGTAAAAATGTATAAAAATCTCCCCCAAAAAATAAGAGTAAATGTGAGGAGTTACAGAGTTCAGGCACCACCAACACCCAATGCCCAATTTTTCTGCACTTGTTTCACAGGTGCATGTCATTTCATTTTTCTTTATCTAATTTTTAACAGCAGGGCCCATTCCTGCGCCCAGCAAGAGTAACTGTAGAGGTTACAGTGTTCAGGCACCACTAGGGATGGGCGAACGGTTTGGGCCAAGCATTAGTTTGGCCTGAACATCGCCCATTCAGGTAATCACCTAACACCTGAACGTTATCGGCACTTAGCAGGATGTTTACCCACCAAGCACACAGTCAATAGGTTATTAAGGCTTCCCTGCTGAGAGCTGAATTTAAAAAAACAATTGTAAAAATGTTTTTAAAAATTGGGGTAAAAACTGCTTGGGGGGGGGGGGGGACACGTTGAGTCTGGTATGGCCTTTATGGGGAACCCCATGACAGAATTAAGATAAAATGGGCATGGGGTCCCCCCAAAAATCCTTACCAGGCTCTTTGGCTCTGGTATAGATTGTAAGTGTAACTCCACGCCAAAATGTAAAAAAAAAACGGCGTGAGGCCCCCCCCCCCCCATACCAGACCCTTATCCGAGCATGCAGCCTGGCAGGCCAGGACAGGGGGTACGTGCAAAGGTCCCCCCCTCCTGAACCATACTAGGCCGCTTGCCCTCAACATGAGGAGGGTGCTTTAGGGTTCCCCCCCAAAGCACCTTGTCCCCATGTTGATGGGGACAAAGACCTCTTTGTAGGCAAGGGGCAGGGCCACCTACCTACGTCACCCAGTGGCCCTGCCCCTTGCCTATATAAGAACTGTCAAAGTACAGAATGGGCAGACGGCGGGACGTCTCTGAAAAGGCGGAGCGTTTTTTATTTTTTCTATTTTTCGGGTCCGGCGGGCGTCATGATTGACGATGGATTTACATTGAGGGACGCTATTTTTTTATTTTTTAATAAAGGACTTGTCAAAAACTATTTCCTGTGTTTCTTACTTTTTTGGTGAATGGGTAGGGGTACGATGTACCCAATACCCATTCACATAGGGAGGGAGTGGGATCTGGGGGGCCCTCCTGTTAAAGGGGGCTTCCAGATTCCGATAGGCCCCCCACCCGCAGACCCCGACAACCACAGCCCAGGGTTGTCGGGAAGAGGCCCTTGTCCCCATCAACATGGGGACAAGGTGCCTTGGGGTGGGAGGCAGAGCCTGGTATGGAATGGGGGGGGGGGGACCCTATGCCATTTATTTTATTTTTATTATCTGTATTCCTGGGAGCCGGCAATACATTACAGCCAGTTTAAATGACATTTTTTCCTTTAGAAATGTCAGTATTGCTGCAGCAGGTTCTATTCATGGTACAGATGTGCCACTTTACAGGCAGACTTTAATCATCATTACATTCACTTCTCCTTTAACCACTTAAGCCCCGGAAGATTTTACCCCCATTCCGACCAGGGGGTATTTTGCGATTCGGCACTGCGTGACTTTAACGGAGAATTGCGCGGGCGTGCGACGCTGTACCTAAACGAATTTGGCGTCCTTTTTTTCCTACAAACAGAGCTTTCTTTTGGCGGTATTTGATCACCTGTGCGATTTTTTGATCACGCGCTATAAACAAAAAAAGAGCGTCCATTTTGCAAAAATAGCAATATTTTTCCCTTTTTTTTATATGAAATTCCCCCCCAAAAAAATGTAAAAATCAAAATTTTTTAAAATTTTCGGCCAATTTGTTTTATGCTACCTATGTTTGGTAAAAAAAATCGCAAAAAGCGTATTTTGATTGGTTTGCGCAAAAGTTATTGCGTTTACTAACTAAGGGAAAGATTTTTGTCATTTTTGTTGTTTTTTTTTTTTAACGCGTAATGGCGGCGATCTGCGATTTTTTTTGCGGTACTGCGACATTGCGGCGGACAGATCGGACCCTTGACTGACATTTTTGACACTTTTGGGGTTACCAGTGACATTTCTACAGTAATCAGTGCTATACATATGCACTGTTACTGTAAAAATACACTGGTACTGAAGGGGTTAACTTTATTTGAGAGGGAGGGGCTGTGTGTGTCCCTAGGGGCGTGATTCTAACTGTGATTGGCTGGGGCTTCAGCTGTATGCAGAGTGATCAACGGATCTACATAGTAGATCCAGATGATCAGCTCTCATACAGCGAGGAGAATGACAGGCAGCTTGTTTACACAAGCTGCCTGACTTTCTCCCTCTCCCCCGCCGATCGCAGAGTGGCCGGCGGACATCGGGTCCGTCGGTCACACGCGCGGGGGGGTCCGTGACCACTCGGGAGCGGGAGCGCGCCTCCGGGGGCGCGCGCTCGCTCCCTAGACCCTCACAAGCTAGTGACGTAGCCCTACGTCACTTTGCCTGTGAGGGGCTGACCGCCGACGTAGATAGTCGTGCGGCGGTCGGCAAGTGGTTAAAATTGTATGTTTAAAAAAAACTAATTGCATTAAAACATGTCAAACACTTTTTATTGCAATAACTTGCATATAACCCTTCAAAATGAGGACTTTTGATTTTTAATGTTTATGTCCCATAGACTTTAATAGAGTTCACATGTTCGCTAGAACTTTTTCCCTGCTTCAGATGTTCTGGTGCAAACTGAACAGGGGGGTGTTAAGCCCATCCCCAGTGCTAACACTGGCCACTAGAAGCCTGGGGACTAAGGCAAGATGGCGCCAGTGGCGTATCAATGGGGGGGCTCCCCAGGTGCCATGCACGGAGGGGGTGTCAGACTGCTCAGGGATGCCATGGGCGTCGGGGTGGCACGCATCTACCTGTGAAGGCAGCTGCAATAGCAGCTCCTTCAGTCTGCGCTGCTCACAGGGGGCGGGAAGAAGGTAAGTGCTGTGTGCTGTATAGGAGAAGCAACCGGGAAAGCTGCATAAAGAGGAATTGATCTTTCCATATATCTCCTGCGCCCGCTGAATGCCTGATTCAACTCTCCCTCCTGCAGGCATTCAACGGACGCAGGAGATATATGGAAGGATCAATTCCTCTTTATGCAGCGGTCCCACCGCCTCTAATATACAACTTAATTTGCTGGCCCCCCAGTGCTATCCAGCACCCCCCAGTGCTCTTCAACCCCCTCCTCTCCAGCCCCCCCAGTGCTCTTTAGCCCCCCTCCTCTCAGTTCTTTTCAGCTCCCCACAGTGCTTTGCAGCTCCCCCCAATGCTCCCTGGCTCCCCCAGTGCTCTCCACTCCCCTGTGCACCCTGCCCCCCCCCCTCAGTGATCTCCAGTTCCCCCAGTGCTCTCTACCCCCCTGTGCACCCTGGCTCCCCCCCTCAGTGATCTCAAGTTCTCCCCAGTGCTCTCCACCCCCCTGTGCACCCTGCCCCCCCTCAGTGATCTCCTGTTCCCCTACAGTGCTCTCCACCTCCCTGTGCACCCTGGCTCCCCCCCTCAGTGATCTCCAGTTCCTCCAATGCTCTCTACCCCCTGTGCACCCTGGCTCCCCCCTCAGTGATCTCAAGTTCCCCCCAGTGCTCTCCACCCCCCTGTGCACCCTGCCCCCCCTCAGTGATCTCCAGTTCCCCCCCAGTGCTCTCCACCCCCCCTGTGCACCCTGCCCCCCCAGTGATCTCCAGTTCCCTCCAGTGCTCTCCACCCCCCTGTGCATCCTGGCTCCCCCCCAGTTATCTCCAGTCCCCCCCATGCTCTCCTCCCCCCTGTGCACCATGGCTCCTCCCTCAGTAATCTCCAGTTCCCCCCAGTGCTCTCCACCCCCCTGTGTACCCTGGCTCCCCCCCCTCAGTGATCTCCAGTTCCCCCCCAGTGCTCTCCACCCCCTGTGCACCATGGCTCCCCCCTCAGTGATCTCCAGTCCCCCCAGTGCTCTCCACCCCCCTGTGCACCCTGACCCCCCCTCATTGATCTCCAGTCCCCCCCCCAGTGCTCTCCAGCACCCCCCTCCACCCCCTCAGTGATCTCCACCCCTCACACTTTCCAACCCCCCTGCAATGCTTTCAACCCCCCCCCCCCCCCTTATTTCTCTCCAGTGCTCTCTGCTTCCTCTGTGCTCTCCGGCCCCCCTAGTGCTTTTCTATCTTCAATCGTGTCTGCAGTCTCTGCCAATCTCCTGTATCATGTCTGCAGTCTCTGACCATCTCTTGTATCAAGTCTGCAGTCTGACCATATTTTGTATTATGTCTGCAGTCTCTGACCATCTATTGTATCATGTCTGCAGTCTCTGACCATCTCTTCTATCATGTCTGCAGTCTCTGACCATCTCCTGTATCATGTCTGCCATCTCTGATCATCTCTTGTATCATGTCTACATTCTCTGACCATCTCCTGTATCATGTCTGCAGTCTCTAACCATCTCTTGTATTATGTCTGCAGGGGGGGGGGGGGAGACTGCAAGGGGCACTGTGATGAGGGGCTGTGAAATATGTGCAATAAATACTCTTGAAAACATTACAAATTTTTGTGGGTGTTTTTACATTTTAAAGTTATATAGGATAGAACCTATATATATAGGTTATTTATAGGATCAGCCCCGTGTGCCAAATGCTCTAGGTACACCACTGGATGGCGCCTTATGTTGTAGTGGAATCGGAGCTTTGGGAAAATGGCACTCAATCAGGCTATACATACAGCATCTCACAAAAGTGAGTACACCCCTCACATTTTTGTAAATGTTTTATTCTATCTTTTCATGTGACAACACTGAAGAAATGACACTTTGCTACAATGTAAAGTAGTGAGTGTACAGCTTGTATAACAGTTTAAATTTGTTGTCCCCTCAAAATAACTCAACACACAGCCATTAATGTCTAAACTGCTGGCAACAAAGTGAGTACACCCCTAAGTGAAAATTTCCAAATTGGACCCAATTAGTCATTTTCCCTCCCCGGTGTCATGTGACTCGTTAGTGTTACAAGGTCTCAGGTATGAATGGGGGGCAGGTGTGTTACATTTGGTGTTATCTCTCTCATACTGGTCACTGGAAGTTCAAAATGACACCTCATGGCAAAGAACTCCCTCAGGATCTGAAAAAAAGAATTGTTGCCCTAAATAAAGATTGCCTAGGCTATAAGGAAGATTGTCAAGACCCTGAAACTGAACTGCAGAACGGTGGCCAAGATCATACAGCAGTTTAACAGGGCAGGTTCCACTCAGAACAGGCCGCACCATTGTCGACCAAAGAAGTTGAGTGCACATGCTCAGCGCTGCCAGCATTGCTGCAAAGGTTGAAGGGGTGGGGAGTCAGCCTGTCGGTGCTCAGGCCTTACGCCGCACACTGCATCAAATTGGTCTGCATGGCTGTCATCCCAGAATGAAGCCTCTTCTAAAGATGATGCACAAGAAAGATCACAAAAAGTTTTGCGAAGACAAGCAGACTAAGGACATGGATTACTGGAACCATGTCCTGTGGTCTGATGAGACCAAGATAAACTTATTTGGTTCAGATGCTGTCAAGCATGTGTGGCGGCAACCAGGTGAGGAGTACAAAGACAAGTGTGTCTTGCCTACAGTCAAGCATGGTGGTAGGAGTGTCATGGTCTGGGGCTGCATGAGTGCTGCCAGCACTGGGAAGCTACAGTTCATTGAGGGAATCGTGAATGCCAACATGTACTGTGGCATATTGAAGCAGAGCATGATCCTTTCCCTTCAGAGACTGGGCCGCAGGGCAGTATTCCAACATGATACCAACCCCAAACACACCTTCAAGATGACCACTGCCTTGCTAAAGAAGCTGAAGGTAAAGGTGATGGACTGGCCAAGCATGTCTCCAGACCTAAACCCTATTTAGCATCTGTGGGGCATCCTCAAATGGAAGGTGGAGGAGTGCAAGGTCTTTAACATTCACCAGCTGTCATCATGGAAGAGTGGAAGAGGACTCCAGTGGCAACCTGTGAAGCTCTGATAAACTCCAAGCCCAAGAGGGTTAAGGCAGTGCTGGAAAATAATGGTGACCACACAAAATATTGACACTTTGGGCCTAATTTAGACATTTTTATTTAGGGGTGTACTCACTTTTGTTGCCAGTGGTTTAGCCATTAATGGCTGTGTGTTGAGTTATTTTGAGGGGACAGCAAATTTACACGGCTATACAAGCTGTACACTCACTACTTTACATTGTAGCAAAGTGTCATTTCTTCAGTGTTGTCACATGAAAAGATAGAATAAAATATTTACAGAAATGTGAGGTGTGAGATAATGTAAGTTTGCATGGCGTGATGGCAGGTATTTTCTCCTGAGGAAGCCACGTAACCCTGTGGCGTAACATGTAGGGGAGGGGCCAATCGGTCATCAAGCTGAGGAATGCATTGTGAGAACCTCGTGGTAATACTGTCTGATTGTCATAAAAATGTGAGTGTTTTTTTACTTAGTGTTTAATAAAAGAGAAAGCACATTTCCAGTTTTCTCTCTTTATGATTTGGGCCTATAGAGATAATTATAAGAGAAGGAGGATTCTAAAGTCAAGATTACCAGCAAAGGAGTGAAACAGCATAAAACAGATCCTGAGAGAGGGACAAAAGCGCATATAGACCATTGGTTGGTCTTATCCCCCAGGTGAGGGCACATCGGGTGAGGGGATTATCACTAATGTAGGTGGATAATTGGAGCACATAGTGGTGAACACTAATTAAAGGGGATGTAAAGTCAGAAGGTTTTTTATCTTAATACATTCTATGCATTAAGATAAAAAGCCTTCTGGGTGTATCAGCCTCCCCAGCACCCCCTAATACTTTCCTGTGCCCTCTCTCTGTCCAGCTGCCCGGGACTCTCCCTCCTGATTGGCTGAGATACAGCTGCAGCGCCATTGGCTCCCGCTGCTGTCAATTAAAGCGGAGTTCCGGGCACAAAAACGAGATTTTTTTTTTGTGCCCCTCCGCTAGATATGCCTCACCTGAAAAGGAATTGGATAGTTATTTTTTTTTTTTTGTTTACTTACCTTGCAATTGAAGATCGAAGATACTCACCTCAGAGTACTTCCTCCCTCGAAGCCGCGGCTCACCCCGTCACTTTCTCCTTCGCTATGATTCCTGGGAGCTGAACGTCACAGCTCCCAGGAATCAATGCGACGGCACCGGCCCCGCTCGTCACTTCCGGGCGACGCCGCATTCCCCTGCTAAACAGCTTCTGGGCATGCCCAGAAGCTGTGGAGGAATGTGGCGTCGCGCCGGAAGTGACGAGAGGGGCCGGTGCAGCGCATTCTGGGACAAGAAGACGCGGAAGAAGACACAGAAGAGGACCGCGCCGACTTCAGCTGCCCACAAGAGAGATGGAAACGCTGTGGAATAAATTTTATAAGTAAGTATTTCTTCTAAAAGGTAAGTGCGAACCGGGACAGATCAGAGGCTAGCCATTGTGGAATGTGCTAGCCCTGACTGTCCCGGGGGTATGTTTATTAAAAAATGACATCTGTGCCCGGAACTCCGCTTTAAAGTCAGTGAGACAATCAGGAGAGAGGGGGTGGGGCTGAACGGCAGCTCCATGTCTGAATTGACACACGAAGCTGCAGCTCGGCTTGGGTGCCCCCATAGCAAGGTGCTTGCTGTGGGGGGCAATCGATAGGAGGGAGGGGCCAGGAGCAGGAACGAGGGACCTGAGAAGAGGAGGATCCAGGCTTCCCTGTGCAAGACCAGCTGCACAGAGGAGGTAAGTATAACATGTTTGTTATTTAATAAAAAAAAAAACAGAACTTTGCAATCACTTTAAGGAAGCAGTCATTTGGATATGTGAACACAAGTCTGTTTTTTATGAAAGATTGAGCATATGCAAGCAAATTCATACCAAAGGACACTTTATGGACTGATGCATTGTTTGTTTGCTTTTGTTAAAGTTATATATGATATGCTGATTCTGAAAATTGCTATGCAAGCAGATTTAAAGGGATACTAACACAATTGCATTTGGGAGTGTGGCACTATTTTTGAATATAACAATGCTACCCTCAGCTGCATTCTGCACATATATTTTTTTTTTAGCTTCTGGGACCACAATCTAGGTGCCAGCAGCCTTAGAGGGTTTAATAATGAAAAGGGTCAAAGTAGCGCAAATAAAAAATGTATAGAAAAAGGGGTGTTACAAAGAAATAAAACAACAATATTGCAACAGAGAAATAAAAATGAGTTGAAAATGAAGAATATTTAACAATGTCATAGTTTGCAGAGTCCAAACAATAAATGAAAAAGGTAAAGTGGCTCTCTGAAGTCCGGTTAGGTGTTCTTTAGTTTTAAGGTAAAACAAGAGCTGTCAACTTCAGGAGCAGCCTCTTTTTTCTCTGATATTATGGGGACCATCTGTCTAATTAAGCAGCGGAGGAGTGGCCATGGGGATGTCACAGTGTTTATGACCCCGTCTCAAATACAGTTTTCCATCAGTATTCATATCTCTGACTCTGAATACCTACAGTTTACAGACTGTGAATGTGCATATTATTGTCCAGCATGGAATTTGCTTCGGAATGAATATTAATATGACAGTTTTCAGATGTCTACTTTACCTAGGAAGGGTAAGGGGAGCCAGTGGTTTCCCATATGGTCTGACATAGGGGTGTTTAGACTCAAAATGTTAACCAATAACTATTGAAGATAAATATGTCCTTGTTTTGGCTGTGCTATTGTTATTTCATGAGTTATGAAATATGCTGAAGTTTTAGAGCCTTGGCTGCAAGCCAGTTGTCAGGATTACCTGATCCGAGGCCGAGGTGCTGAGAGGGCTCCCCTTGCGGCTCAGTGCGGCACACCCCTGGAGATGGTATAGAGGGTGTAGCGCCCCAAGTGGCAGGGGTTACCTGGTGCCAAGGAATAGTCTCTGGTAGTGGGAACTGTGGTACAAGCCGAGGTCATGCACAGGAGACAACCAGAATAGCCGAGGTCTTGAAGCAAGCCGGGGTCATACAAGGTCGGTAACAGAAGCACGGTCAGAGGAAGAAGCCAAGGGTGAAACCAGGAGCAGGAGATCAAACGGAATCAGGAACAAGCCGAAGTCACAACAGGAAGTCCAAACAGGAAACAGGAAGCACAGGAACACAGGAAGCTGAGAGATAATCCAGCAATGAGTCTGATCCTATGGCCACCTTTTATAGGCCAGCAGAGGGCAGTGTCAATTGAGGCAGGAATGACCATTGCTATTACTGGCAATGTTGCCAGTTCTCCTACAGCCATTTCCCTGACGGGCCAGCAGAGGGCTGTGTCGATTGAGCCAGGAGCGTCCATTGCTATTACTGGAAATGTTGCCAGTTCTCCTACGGCCTTTTCCCTGACACCAGTCTAGCAGAAATATGCATTGGCCATTCTCTTCAGGCTGAGCTATTTATGATTGGGTATCTGTTACTTCTCTGGATTACACACTTGTGAGGGTCACAGTTTTTTTAGGGTTTCCAGACTGAAATTGTGGATCAATGGATTGATAACAAGGTCCTGGTATCAGTAAATGGTTTGTGTATTGTAAAAACTGAAGGAAGGAGGGGAGAAAAGTCACCAATGCTAAACAAAAAAAAAAAAAAAAAAAAGTTTAGAGGGAAGTGGGTCTTTTAATGGGCTTTTAATGTGTGAATAAGTAGCAAGGGATACTATGTATCTCATAATAATTCATCTGGCAGAGCCAGATATCTAGGAGTCTTTATTTCTAAAGGAGGATTCCCTATTTCAATAAGTCCTTTTACCCCTCCCCCTTCCAGACGACTACACTCACAAGGATGTGGGGATAGGGCCCTCATCCCCAGTAACATGGTCCGTTAGAGATTTTGAGAAGGACCCCACCTATGAAAACAAGAATAAATGCAGTGGGTTCCCCCTCAAATTCCATACCTGACCTTTCAGATCTAGTATAAATTTTGAGTAGGATCCCACAAAAAAATTGAAAAACAGCATGGGATCCCTCCCAAAATCCTTACACTTTTCTGGGTATGAAGCCAGACTAGTCAGGTAAGGGAGGGCCAACAACCAAGTTCCCCCCTATCTTAACTATACCAAGCTACACACACTTAACATTGAGAGATTACCAGCCAAGGGGCCTCATCCCCACATGTTCATGGGGACAAGGGCCCCATCCCCACATCTCAAGCCTGGTGAAAGTGGGCGTTTACAGGGGGGGGGGCTATCAAAATCTGGAAGACCCCTTTAGAACAAGGAGGCCCCAGATATTTCGCTCTCCCTCCTGTGTGAATGAGTACTGGGTACATAGGACTTCTTGTTTTTTATTAGCAAAACAATGAAATACTAAATAAACACAGAGACACCTTAGGGTCCTTTCACACGGCCGCTCCGTGTGTCCGCAAATCATCCCATCCGTTTGCGGATGATTTGCGGACATAATGTAAGTGAATGGCACTGCGGATGTCAGAGGAATACCATCCGCTGACATCCGATTTTCCTCCTTTCAGTTCTGTTCCGTTTTTTCGAATGGAACAGAACCCTATTTTTCCTTCCGTGTAAAAAACGGAAAGGAAGGAAAATCGGATGTCAGCGGTGTCATCCGCTGACATCCGCAGTGCCATATACTTACATTATGTCCGCATATCATCCGCAAACGGATGGGATGATATGCGGGCACACGGAGCGGATGACAGAAATGTCATCCGCTCCGTGGAAAAAAAAAAAAAAAAAAGTCCCGCAGCGGAGCTTTCACACGGAGCGGCCGTGTGAAAGGACCCTTAGTAAATGTCTGTTCTAAAAAAAAAATAGATAAAATAAACATTGTCCCTGATGTTAATTTAACGTTAATCACATTGTCCAGCAAAGCAGATGCATCATCAATTAGGATTAGCAATGCTCCAGTGACTAGCCAACAACCTCTCCTTCTGCTACTCCCATGACTAATAAAAGCTTCCTGGCCAACTGCTGAATGTAACTGGCTGGAGATGCTGGCTGGCGTCATTACCCACATATGGCCATGTTCGGGTCGGCAAGATAGCAAAAGTGCTCCCAGTATGGTGGTCCTATACAGAGTATATATATATATTGTCAAAAGTATTGACAAGTATAGATGCCTGCCTGTACACACACATGAACTATAATGCCATCCAGTCTTAGTCCGTAGGGTTCAATATTGAGTTGGCCCACCCTTTGCAGCTATAACAGCTTCAACTCTTCTGGGAAGGCTGTCCACAAGGTTTAGGAGTGTCTATGGGAATGTTTGACCATTCTTCCAAAAGCTCATTTGTGACATCAGGCACTAATGTTGGACGAGAAGACCTGCCTCTCAGTCTCCGCTCTAATTTATCCCAAAGGTGTTCTTTCAGGGTTGAGGTGAGGACTGTGTAGGCCAGTCAAGTTCTTCCACCCCAAACTCGCTCATCCATGTCTTTATGGACCTTGCTTTGTGCACTGGTATGCAGTCATGTTGGAACAGGAAGGGGCCATCTCCAAACTGTTCCCGCAAAGGTGGGAGCATGAAATTGTCCAAAATACCAACAGATACTGAGAATTACACCCGGCATACAGGACAAGAGAAGTAGTACTGTGCAGAGTCCATACATACAGAATAAGAACAGATACTGAGAATTACACCCGGCATACAGGACAAGAGAAGTAGTACTGTGCAGAGTCCATACATACAGAATAAGAACAAATACTGAGAATCCAATGTTCTATAACACATACTGTATCTGAAATTCAATGTTCCATAACACATAGCTGAGAATCCAATGCTCGATAACACATCTGGATGTGATTCTATAACATGTTCCATACTATATACAATGTTCAGTAAATTGCAATGCAAACCACATTAGGTAAATATATCTAAAATAAGGACTCAGGTGGGGAGGACAAAGGACAGACATACAATACTGGAAGCAACGTTGTGAACTTTTCAGTGCTTTTATTTATTTATACTTTTTTAATATAAATATTATTAAGTTTCCATTATACAAAATACATAAACTTATTCAAAAAGACAATTTTTAATTTCCCTCCTTCCTCCCCCATTGCCCCCAATCCCTCCTCTTCTTCCTATGTAAATTCTCTTGTCTTCCTTTCCTTCATCTATCCTAATTCAAGTACCCCTTCATTCAGAATATTTCTTTGTGCTCTTAAACTTTATCCAGACTCTCCAGATATTTACAAATTTTTCTATTTCATTTTTCCCATAGTGATACAATTCTTCCATATTATAAAAAAATTCTATCCTTTTAACCCAGTCTCTTAACATTGGACTCTCTGGTACTTGGCAAAGTTTTTGGAATTAGGGATTTTGCTGCATTTATTAAATGTGGTATCTCCGTCTTTTTATATTGCCTAATTGTAAGTTTGGTAGAAATATAAGTGGACTAAACCCCTAATGTCTCTTCCGTGTTGTCTATTTTTTTGCTTTTTTGGGGATTTTTCACAATTGCTCTGCTTCTACCAGTGTTTTCATTATTTCATTGTCTGGCCATCCCGGTAAGTCTGGTGTTTATAGATCTAGCATGTTACAAAAATCTTGCAAATCGTGTTTTTTTTTGGAGGACGTGCCCGGAAGTTGCACAAGACAAAAATTAGATCAGTGAGTGAGATCCGGGACTTGTGAGTATTGCGGTCTGTGTAAATTGACAATAAAGGAGAAGTAGTATACTGTATGTATGTCTTTGGGGTTATACATCTCAATAGAGGAATCTAATTGAGGACGGAATTAAGGTGGCTAGGAGGAAAAAAGGAACCTCCATCAGCAATAAAAAGAAGAGTTGCAAGGGGATTGAACCAAAACAGGCTAATATAGAGAAGAAACTGAATAAGTCCTATCTGCCAGAAGCTTAACTCTTTAGATCCGTATGGAAAGTATATTTGGAGAATAAAGGTTTCTGCATTGCGGTTGATAAGGGAAGGCCGGTGAACTTATTATATACAGATAAGGGGTAAATACAAGCTTAAAAAAAGAAAACAAGAGATAAAGGAGGAGGACCCTTACTAAAAGACGGAAAGGAAGGAAGAGCACAGGAAAGGCATATACAAGTAAACCGGAAGGTGAAATCGATCGATTTTTCACCAACAGTCAGAAATCTACTAAAGGTGCAAAAATGGCATTAACAAGCCCAGAAGCCAGTGATTTACCTAACTCTTTGACCACCTCCCCTATCTCAGAAAATAGTGTAAATAGTCCAGCGTCTAGACAAGGAGAGGCGCCAGCCCCCAGTACACCTACACAGACCACTACACAAATTTCTGAACTCAAAAAGATGTTACAGGTATTACCAACAAAAGCAGACATTGAACAAATGATAAATAGGTTGGAGGAAAAGCATCGGTAGGAACTACAAGGAGTTAAAAAGGATTTACAAACCATTAAAACCCACCTAGCAGAAGAGGAGGCCTCCACTAGTCTGATAAAAGAACGATTAACAGCGTTAGAGGTAAAAAGTGATATTCAGAAAGAAATGGAAGATACAATACAATTGCAATTGGAAGACATAGAAAACAGAAGTCGCCGTAGTAACCTGCGGCTACGGGGGATGCCGGAGACCATAAGTAGTGAAAAACTGGAGGAAGTAGCGAAGGGGATCTTTAAACAGGTTTTAAAAGATAAATACCCGGGAAAATATTTAAATTGAGAGGATACATAGAGCCCCTGGCCCTAGAAGAATGGAAGAGAGGAGACCAAGGGATGTGATCTGTAGAATACACCGTTATACACATAAGGAATCTATACTGAGATCAGCTTGGGAAGCTCAGGATATAATAGTGGAAGGAATGCCAGTGAAAATATACTCAGACATATCCAAAGGAACGCTACGGAGAAGAGCCCTCATAAAACCGCTATTAGAACTAGCTAGGAAGGCGGAATGTACATATAGGTGGGGATTCCCCTTCTCCATAACATTGCGTAGAAATGGCCGATACTTTAAACTCAAAACACATCAAGATAGAATGGCTTTTTTTCGATTCATAGAGACAGATCCTATATATGTGATAAATTGGCTGGGCCGAATTCCTAGGGAAGGGGCCCGGAGTATCCCCAACAGCAAGAAAGAGGAGCAGAGAGGACGGTAGAGGAAGAGAGAAGAGAGAGATGAGCAGTTCCCGAATAACTTTAACAACCGTGGAACTCCCCTTAGTATCCTGAGTATTTTTGTTTTTTCCCCTCGGAATGTTTTTCTTGAACGCTTTGGAGAGGAGTACCCTCCTTAATTTTTTTTTCTTTATTTACCCTCCTTTGTAACCTGATCACGCAAGATAATCACTGGGTTTTTTTTTTTTTTCTCTCATTTAGGGAAGGTCTTTTTTAAATCCTCCCCTGTATATTGAACACGTAAGATAATTTTTGGGTTTTTCTTTTTTTTTTTATTTACCCTCTTTTGTAACCTGATCACGCAAGATAATCACTGGGGTTTTTTGTTTTTTTTGTTGTGGGTATTTGTGTTTCTTTTTTTTTTTTGTTTAGTTAGTGATCCACGGCCAGCGATGGAGGACTTAAAAATTGGCTCATATAATGTTAAAGGGTTAAATGTGCCAGAAAAGAGACACATGCTATTAGCGGATCTGAGACGTTCACATACCAGTGTTGCACTAATACAAGAGACACATTTTAGGACAGATAAACTGCCTTTTCTAAAAAATAAATACTTCCCATATGTATATCATTCTACGTATACACAAACAAAATCACGAGGGGTTTCCATATTAATAGCAAATGCCACCCCATGGACCTTTCAAGATAGTATACAAGACCCAGAGGGGAGATTTTTATTTGTTAAAGGACTAATAGGTGAAATGCAAGTAACGTTGGCAACGGTGTACGCACCTAATAACCGGAAAGACAGGTTTATTTCTAGAACATTGGGTGAACTTATGCGTTTCTCAGAAGGTCAATTAATTATGGGTGGAGACTTTAATGTACCCCTGGCACCAACAGTAGACACTTTATTAGGGACCTCAACACTTACAACCAGAATGAATAAACGGATTCTAAAGACCCTACATAAAGCTCAGTTGATAGAGGTTTGGCGTCTACAACATCCTTCTGAAAAAGAATATACATTCTATTCAATACCACACAAGAACTATTCTAGAATAGATTTTTTTTTTTGTTCCCCATGCTCAGTTACAGGCAGTGAAAAAAACGGGAATAGATAGTATTACCTGGTCAGATCATGCACCTATATCGTTAATATACATCTTAGGAGCAAACCCTACACAGAGAAGGAATATTTGGAGGCTAAACGAGAGTTTGTTACAAAGGGAAGAGATACTAAAAGAAGTAGAGGAAGAGATTAATTTTTTTTTCGACATCAATGATCAGTCTAGTTGTAAAACGGGAACGTTATGGGAGGCCCACAAGACAGTGGTGAGAGGAATTTTCATTAAACATGGAGCACGCATTAAAAAAGAAAGGAATAAACAGCTGTTACAACTTCTGGAAAGACTTAGAACTTTAGAGACAGAACATAAACAAAGTTCAGCAGATAGAACAATGGCTGAGTTAAAGCTGGTTAGAAAGCAGATAACGGATTTGTTGCAATATAAAGCGAAGGCTGCTATACAAAGAGGTCATAAACTAAATTATGAATCAGGTAACAAATGCGGAAAAACGCTTGCTAGATCCATACAGGGACAGAAATCGAGATCATATATACCCCATATTGTTACAGCAAAAGGGGTCAAGAAAATTTTACCAACACAAATAATATGGGAATTTGAGAAATATTATACCACATTATATAACTTAAAAGAAACATCGCCTATGCAAAAAGATATTGAAAATGATCTAGCTCAATCAAAATTACCTAAATTAAAAGAGGAAGATCTAGAGACTAAGATTACCATAGAAGAGATACAACAAGCATTAAAAACAATGAAATCCGGGAAGGCACCAGGACCCGATGGTCTAACGACATATTACTATCAGACACTGATTCATATTTTAGGCCCCTATATGGAAAAATGATATAATGCAACAGATCTAGATGGAAAGCTGACCAGAGACACTCTTACAGCTCACTAATACTAAAGGAGGGTAAAGACCCAGCTCAATGTAGCAGCTATAGACCAATATCCTTATTAAATGTGGATCTAAAGCTATTTACTAAAATTTTGGCAAATAGATTAGCAAGATTCCTCCCAAGTGTAGTCCAGCTAGACCAGGTAGACTTCATGAGATCAAGGGAAGCAAGAGATAACACTACAAGAATTCTGAATTTGATACAAATAGTAAAGGAAAAAAAAATCCCCTGTGTAGTGCTGAGTACGGATGCAGAGAAGGCATTTGATCGGGTAGGCTGGCCTTTTCTGTTCTCCGTACTCAGATACATTGGAATGGGAGAAGCCATACTAGATAAAATAACTAGAGTATATACAGAGCCAACAGCTAGGGTGAAGGTTAACGGTTTAGTGTCGGACGCATTTCCAATAAGAAATGGTACAAGACAGGGGTGTCCATTGTCACCCCTTCTATTTGCCCTGACAGTGGAAACTTTCCTGTGTAGGGTCAGACTAAACCAAGATATTGAAGGTGTAAAGATAAAGGGGAGGCAATATAAGATAGCTGCTTACGCAGACGACCTGTTATTTTTTTTAACTAACCCGAGTATTTCACTACCGAATCTGATACAAGAGTTTAAAATATTTAGTACCATGTCTCATCTAAAAATTAACTATGGAAAATCAGAGGCAATGGGATTGGGGATGCCCACTGCCCAAGTAAACGTACTGAAAAGTAGCTTTGGCTTTAAATGGAAGGACAAGGCGGTGAAATACCTGGGGACATACATACCGGCAAAACTAACACAGGTTTGCGATCCTAATTTTTTACCCTTGCTGGCAACGACTAGGAGGCTTTTGGAACAGTGGCATGGGGGCCTGCATTCATGGTTTGGTAAATGTAATCTATTGAAGATGACTGTCCTACCAAAATTTCTCTATCTGATAAGAGCATTACTGGTGAAGATCCCAAGTGTTTTCTTTAAGGCAACACATTCCCTATTTGTGAAATATATATGGTCCCATAAAAAAACACGAATAGCACGTAGAAGCTTAACTCTACTAAAGAAAAAGGGTGGGTTGGCACTCCCTGACATTCATGCATACTACCAGGCAGCTCATGTGAGCAGGGTATTAGATTGGTGGCATCAGTCGGAAAATAAATTATGGACACAAATTGAACAGGCACAAACGGAGATAGATCTGAAAAGAGCCATATGGTGCTTTCAGTCTTTACCTAAAGATTTGAAACAACATCCAATAATTGGAAATACATTACGAATATGCACGCAACCAAATACATATAGTAAACTGACAGGAAAAGAGTCACCCTTGTTTCCAATACTGGGGAATCCCCAGTTTACTCTGGGTTTAGATGTCAGACAATTTACAATATTAAGGGAAAAGAAGCAGGAACAAGCCTCGTCATTTTTGATACAAAATAAATGGCCCACAATCAATCAATTGGTCGATAGAAATGGACCATTTGATATGCCTTTCTGGCAAGCAGTTCAATTACATCACTATTTGGCTTCAATACCAAACCCGGGAAGTTTTGGTAGAACATTAACGAGATTCGAAAATTATTGCGTAAAACCAGGGAATCTATCACGCACATTATCGATTACTTATGGTTTGTTGATAAACCCGGAAGAGCAACCGCAGCTCCCATGGGTGGAAAAGTGGGGGAGAGATTTGGAATGTGATCTGTCGGATGAACATGTTCAGAGGATATTAAAGTTCGCCTTTAAGTCATCTAGATGTACTAAGACTCAAGAGTTGAACTATAAGATTATAACAAGGTGGTATATTACACCCAAGAAAATACATAACTGGTTTCCGAGAGAAACCAATAGCTGTTGGAGATGTAGAAAAGAAATAGGCACTTTAAACCATATCCTCTGGACCTGTCCTGAAATAAGATCATTCTGGGCGGGAGTGAAGACCATAATTCAGAAATTTACGGAATATAAAATAGAAGAGAAACCGGCTTTTTTTCTGTTACACTTGTCAGATATACCGGCAGGGAGATATGAAAGCTCTATTATCCCCCACCTGGTGAATGCGGCAAAAGCATGCATCCCAGGTAACTGGAAAAAAATACAATCACCTTCGTTAGCAGAATGGATAAATAGAGTAGAGGAAATGAGGAGAATGGAAGAGTTAATTGCATTTTCACAAAATAGACAGGGAAAATATAAGAAAATTTGGGATCCATGGAATCATTTTATGGTCTCTGAAGAAGGGAAACAATATACAATAGGATAAGTGGAGGAAAATAGATTTGAGGAGACGTTGAGCTCTCCTAATCGCTGGCCGTGGATTAATGGTTTTTTTTTTTGTTTTTTTTTTTAGGGGGGGGGGGGGTTGGGAAGGGGGGGGGGAGGGAGGGTTATGAAAAGGGAAAAAAAAAACAGGAACATAGGATAAGTAAGGTATAAAAGAGATGTTAAGATAATTATTAAGATGCAGTTGTATTTTATACTAAAAATGTCAATGTATGTATTTTTGAAATTCCTGAATAAAATTTATATTTGAAAAAAAAAAATCTTGCAAATCTTTTGGAAACCCTAATCTCGCTGATCAACCCTCTTTCCTATTAGGCATGTGGGAATTCCCCAACTATATTTTATATTTTTTGTCCGCATCTGTTTAAGAAGTGGTTTCAAGAGTCTTCTTCTAGCTAGTGTTTCGGGGGCTGGGTCTGTGAATATTTAAGGTTTACTCCTCCATAATCTAATGCTGTTATTCTTCTTAGCTTCTCCCAGATCTTTGCTTTTTCATCATAAACCTGGAATCTCTTGGGACTTCTGCTGATATGTTTTGAGTCTTTCTGATTCTATGTACTCTATTTTCAATAGGTCTTCCATTGGTCTACTTAGTAGGGGGTTGAACACTTTGAAAATTTTTTTTTTCCCAGATCTTCCCTTTCTTCTAATTTTATTATTTCATCAGCATGCTTATCCACTTTACCATCTGTCTCCTCTACACGTGTCAGCATATGGCCCAGATCTTCGTGTTACACTGTCATTTTCCTTTTTAATAGAGTTTTACAATTTTTTAAGCATCTCTGCTATTTATGATTTAGTTGGAATTTGAGAGCTTGTATTTTCTTCTTCCATCTTGCTTATATCTGTGTCACTCTCTGCTCTTCTCTTGATTGATTTGACTTTTCTCCCAGTGAGTGTCTCTTTTGCTTTTCTTCATTTTTCCCTGACACTCTCCTTCCATTATCCTCTTGTTGTTTTTCAATGCCTGGACTCCTTGGGTTTCCTTCTTGTGTCATTTTCTTCTTAATTATGATAGTATTTGCATTTACTTTTGGGGTTTTACCTCTCATTTTATAGCTTGTTTTGGGAGAAAACAAGAAAGGGAAAGGGGGGATAGGGAGAAGGAGAGGGGTGGGGGTGAGGCATGCTTCCAGCTTTCCTGTCTTATGATTCCTCTAAAACCATATTTAGGGACAAGCAACTCTTCATATCCCTATGTACACAAGCACTGTGTGTTGGTATATAAGTTCTGAGATGGTTTTAGGTAGTGGTAATGCTGTTTTTCTCATAAGCACCTGTGAGACTGATTTAATTAAGCACAGCATGTCATGGGGCTTACCTTTGTTGGAGTCTGTAACGCAGAGATGTACGCTCACCCTTGCAGATATCCACAGTCCAAGGTGACCAGGTAAGAAAGCCACCTGAGCTGTGAATCTGTGCACGGGGGCTTGGCAGGGAATTTGCTCCAATAAGCAGGACCGGCAGGAATACAATGTGAAGAGAAGTCCAGGAATAACTGTAGTCACTGGATGACATGAGTCCGGATAAGGATCGCAGGAACAACAAGGAGCGAAGGTAAGGATGGAAGCCGGGGTCAGTCTGGAACATACGCTTAGGAAACAGGAACACAGGAACAAAGTCTGTCAAACAGGAACAATCTGGAACAAAGATCAGCAATGAACTGACACTGCTCAAGTCCAGCCCCCTAGTGCTGCAGGCAATACCAGATTAACAGGACTGGATCCATATGAGCTGAGGTGTGGCTCAGAGATAGGATAACAGGACAGAATGTCAAAGTATACAGGTTCAAATCCCATGTCAGGTACTTAACGGCGACCACCCCTGGCTGTCTGTAAGCCATGGCGAGAACCGTGACACAGCACATAAAAGTGGCTCCAATTTACCACTACATAAGTGTTTAAGCCCGGGCAATATTATACATCACTTTAACAGGAAAAAATAAATAACCAGCTTTGTACAGTGCTTTCTCTCCTCTGGGACTGTCTCTTTATATGGGCAATATCACCCAGCATTGTCTCTCCTTCAGGCTGAACTGGTATTTATCCTTTATTGACAGCACTCTGTGTTTCCCTTTAGGGCAGTCCCTGGGTTTAAGTGCAGTAAATTAGCACGGTATAATGTATAATACATGAATTCCACCAGCCGATTTTCCTTTCCTCTATTTTCCTGTTTCAGCTCTGAGAGAGAGATCTTAATCCACCAATCAGGTTGCTATGTTTTAAACTTCAGTGCAATGTGTCTAATGCAAATTAACAGTCCTTGTGACTCACCCCCTTTCATCAGTCAGTTTCCTCTTCAGGTTTCTCCTCTTTTCCAGCTTGTGTGGCCACAGAGGATCCATCTGCACCTCAGCTGCTGTTTGGGGGTCTACGAGACCATTACCACAAGGGTCTGCTCACAGCTGACACAGCTGTTGCTCTCTCTAAACCACCCCCTCCATTCTGTCCAGCGCGTGTCTCCCTATCTCTCCCGCTGCCAAGAATCGGTTGGACTCGCTGTTGTCCTCCTCTCCTCCATGTGCGGCCAGACCATGAGAGTGCTGCCGGGGGTGAATCACCGCATGGTCCCACACCACCAAGCAGGGAATTTGGACGAGGGTGCAGTGCACTAGCAAGCTAGCCGCTCATGACGGGCATATACTCAGAGCTCTTAGCAGACTCTCCCTGCACACGCCATGCTCAGGTCCCTCCTCCCGTGAAATATGAAAGTCAGGTCCTGTCTGGGGTTGAAGCTCTTTACAGAGCTTTTAATCCTCGCTGTGATGAACTGGAAGCAAGCATGTGGGAGAAATTTGAGGATTTAGAATTACTTTCCAAGGATGTGTTAAAGTCATGTCTTCAGAATATATTTAAACACAAATTACATTTATTAATTAAAAATATGCATTCATTTGAATATTTTACATCTGCTTATGAGTCAGCATTAAAATAAATATGAAGTCTTCAAATCTCACTTTATCTTGCCAAGTCAGGCCCAAGAAAAAGCTTCTCTGTTATAATCAAATAATCCTTCTGAACCAATGGGAAGACATTTGGAGGGATTCCAAAAAACACTGAAATCCTAGGTTACTCCTACCGTTTTACTAAATCAGGTGTTTTTTAACCCTCCTCTTATGTTAGGGTCAGAACTGACCCATTTTCAGGTTTTGAATGTCTATAAGTATCACATAAATTTGTTTATTGCATCAAGATTTTTTTACTTTGCCAGGAACCTCTATTTAAACAATGTAATAGAAAAAGAATCCTTTTCACTAAATTATAAAATACTGTGGTGAAAATTAAGACGTTCATGGTGTTAGAGTCAATTCTGACCCAGTTATAATATAGGATTTTAGGACACTAATAAGTGCCAAAACTGAAATCATAAACACTCTCTCTGCTTAGTAACACTGACAGCCAATCACCTCTCAACCCTGTGAGCTGTAGTTAGGGAGGGGCCTATCTCTTTTCCTGCTTGTCTGCTTCTCTAAATAAAGTGAAGAAACATAGGACCAATACATTTCAGAGTTGCTGACTTTATTTTACCATTTTTTAAATTTGAAAATGTGAGGTATGCTATCAAAAGAAAGGTCTAAGGCAGGGATCCTCAAACTATGGCCCTCCAGCTGTTGCAGAACTACACATCCTATGAGGAATTGTAAAACTCTGACATTCACAGACATGACTAGGCATGATGGGAGTTGTAGTTCCCGAACAACTGGAGGGCCATAGTTTGAAGACCCCTGGTCTAAGGGGTCACACCAAAAATATTAAAATCAATATTTTCAAGGATAAAGAAGCCTAACAAGGTAACCAAGAGGTAAGAAACAAATTGGATGATAAATAATTCTTCAGAGGGTATTTTATGGCTGATATAAGACACGGGTCAAAAACATCGTGGATAGTAACAGAAAGCTAACATAAGAGGAGGGTTAATTAAAGTAATCTACTAGTTCACATAAGAATGTGCAAATTGAGGATAAACACTGTTATTTTACACATGCAGGTAAAACATTGATGTGTTTATAGGTTATTATAAATTACTGTGTGGAAAGGAAACCAATTCCTGGAAATGGAAGAGGTCATTGCCAAGTGTCATTTGGACAACAAATAAAAACATATCGAAAGAGAAATAAAAGGTGTAATATATTGCAGCTTACTAGTCCTTAGATGGGGTGGCTGCACTCTTTTTTCAGATTAAGAACACTTTTAGCAAGTCTAGAAAATACCCATTGATCTTCCTAAACATGAAGTATCCTTGCATAATGCCTGGAGTTGGGGTTTAAAAAACACATCCACAATCCTTGCCATTTGATATCTCTGCAGGATATAAGGCCAATTTCACATCATGCCGCTCAGGGTGAGGGTTTAGTTTCAGCCTCCCAAACAAATCTTCTCAGGGGTTCATCTGTGGACTTCATATTAAATCTATGCCCCTTCTCCTACAATGGAAAGATGAAATTTCAACAGCTTTTGAAAACGGTGAAAACAGCACGTTTGTTATGTATTGAACATGTGACCAGAAGCAGAGGACTAGAAGCTCCTCCTACTACTGTCTCCCTGCACACAGGCTGGGAGAGAGCTAGGTCATCTGACAGCTGTATATGAAATAGGAGAATAGACATTAATAGAAGGGACAATATAAAATTAAACAGTGTGTGTTTACAATCATTTTAACCTTAAGGGCTCTTTCACATTTTTGGTGGTACTTCCTGCCTTCTGAAAAGCAATCTGCAGTGAACCCGCTTTCAATAGCTATTACAGACGCCTGTGGGTGCAGGCAACGCTGAGTCCCACTTATTTACATGGCTGGGAATCCCTGGCCATGTAGGAAAAGGAGCCATTGTGGGTTCATCAATATGGAGAAAAGGTGCTTTGTCTAGGGGGGAGACCACCTGGCAAGGTAACCCCTCATGTTGATGACATGTGGCCTGGTATGGTGCAGGAGTGGGGCCATATGCTTGCTCCCCTTTTCCTGGTGTGCTAGGCTGAATGCTTAGATAAGGGTCTGATACAAATTTGTTTGGGGCAACCCTATGCTTTTTTATCTTGATTTTTGTGTGGGGTTCCCCCTTAAATTGTGTCTAGTAGCAAACAGAGTCAATATATCCTGGGAGGAGAATTAATGACCAGGAAGGTTGTAAAATGCTCACTTAAAGGAATCCTGACCATCCTGGCCACTATATATATTCCCAATTCAAAACAGGTCTGATTAATTGATTGTGTAATAGCCTCACTGCTACATTCTTCTAAATTCTACATTTAAAGAGGAAGTAAACCCTCCTCTACAAGTTGTACCTATAGGTAATCCTATGATAAGGCTTACCTATAGGTACTGTAAATATACTCCTAAACATGTACCGTGTAGGAGATATTTACCTTACATGCAGCCAGTGACCGCTGGTGCCGTTCCTTCAGAGTCCCGCGCCGTGACCGTCGGCTCCCGCGCGCGTGCGCAGGAGAGACGTCACCGCGGCTCCGGCCAATCAGATGGCCGGATGCCGCGATCCCGGAAGACGGGCGACTGAACATGTCGCCCGTCATAGAGGTGAGCGGGCGGCACGGCGGGGGCTCGTTCTAAGGTAAGTATTTCATAATGAGCTAGTATGCGATGCATACTAGCTCATTATGTGTTTCTCTTTCAGGGTGAAAAAGAAAAAAAAAAAAAAACAATTGAGTTTACAACCTCTTTAATAGAAACCTGAAAGTTATCAAATTCTTTTCGTGACGGTATTCACCATCACTGGAAGTGAAAAACAGATACTTAATGGTTTGAATTGCTTCAGATGGGACAGTAATATTTGTCAGCAATATCTCTCAGGAAATATATAAAGATAAACGGTTTGACTGTTCAGATTGTTAGAATATTGCAGGGGTGTCTCCTAGACCCTTGCTAGTGGGGTGGGGTTTGCTATTGTTAAGTACCTGCATTCCATTGTTCTATCGTTGTTCTGTCTGCCTTTAGATAAGCTTATTATGAAATTTATATGTGTATGTGGATTGGCTGCTAAGGGGGAGGGGGGATTGTCCCACAGTGTATATCTCTTTGTGCCTGTGTTTGAATAAACAGTTGGAGTAATACTTCACCCTCAATCTAGAGGCCTGTCTCTCATTGGGGGAATATGCTACAAGGGATTGCTATGCTCTTCATACTCTCTTGAATAATCACTAAGCTCTTGTAAGAGCTTGTTCCTATTCCTGCTTCACTCTCTGGGGAAAGAGAGGTTCACCCACTGGAACCTGGAGCCTTGTCGTAGGTCCAGGGTGGGTAGGAGACGACGAGACCCCAACCAAGCTGCGGCGGTTCGTGGGGTCTGAGGTGGTTATGGTGTCTGGTGGAGTGCTTGGAGCCCTTGGGAAGTACTAGGAGCATCCGTCAACGGAGATACCCAGTCGGGGTGCCGGTTGATCCGTTACACTTTTGGTACGTATTACACTTATTAATCAATCTTTCACGATAAATACACAAGGATAGACTACCTTTTTATTTCCCAATGAGAAATAAATACAGTGTCCCATTTGAACACTGGAAAACAGACCAACCCCAACCAAACTCTTAGTTCCCTCACTATGAATTTACATCAGGCAGCCTTTAAACCCTGAAACTGGCACCTAAACCCACCCTACTGTCCAAATAAAGAACTGTGCTATCCTAGAAAAGATTATTGAGAACTTCTTTAAAGTCAGTATCTCCACTAAGATTTCTCACTTGAGTCTATGGAAAGCTCATAAATGCACAATTAGGGAACAATTATTTGCGCTAATTTACAGGTTTAAGAAGGAATGCCAGGCTGTCATCCGCAAACTTTAACCAAAATTTTAAAACCAGAAGCCAGCTATATGTAATATCTACACCTGTCAGTTGTCAAAGATTCCTTGAAATATTGCCCAACCTGGCTCAAATTCAAACACCTCCTAGAGTCAGAAATGCAATGCAAAACAAGAATTACACCCGGCATACAGGACAGGAGAAGTAGTACTGTGCAGAGTCCATACATACAGAATAAGAACAGATACTGAGAATTACACCCAGCATACAGGACAGGAGAAGTAGTACTGTGCAGAGTCCATACATAAAGAATAAGAACAGTTACTGAGAATTACACCCAGCATGCAGGACAAGAGAAGTAGTACTGTGCAGAGTCCATACATACAGAATAAGAACAGATACTGAGAATTACACCCAGCATACAGGACAAGAGAAGTGGTACTGTGCAGAGTCCATATACACAGAATAAGAACATATACTGAGAATTACACCCAGCATACAGGAAGTGAGAAGTGGTACTGTGCAGAGTCCATACATAAAGAATAAGAACAGATACTGAGAATTACACCCGGCATACAGGATAAGAGAAGTGGTACTGTGCAAAGTCCATACATACAGAATAAGAACAGATACTAAGAATTACACCCAGCATACAGGATAAGAGAAGTAGTACTGTGCAGAGTCCATACATACAGAATAAGAACAGATACTGAGAATTACACCCAGCATACAGGACAAGAGAAGTGGTACTGTGCAGAGTCCATACATACAGAATAAGAACAGATACTGAGAATTACACCCGGCATACAGAAAAAGAGAAGTAGTACTGTGCAGAGTCCATACATACAGAATAAGAACAGATACTGAGAATTACACCCGGCATACAGAAAAAGAGAAGTAGTACTGTGCAGAGTCCATACATACAGAATAAGAACAGATACTAAGAATTACACCCAGCATACAGGATAAGAGAAGTGGTACTGTGCAGAGTCCATACATACAGAATAAGAACAGATACTGAGAATTACACCCAGCATACAGAAAAAGAGAAGTGGTACTGTGCAGAGTCCATACATACAGAATAAGAACAGATATCTACAGTATTTGAATCCAGTATTTGATATGATACCAGATAAGATGGAAATGAAAGTCATTCTATTCCTGTAAGCCCCTCCTTCTTAATCAGTCTGATTATATATATATACCCCACAAACTGAGTGCAGCATGAGGACACAGAAAGCCTACAAAGACATTGCTGAAAGCCCACTCATCATCTTCTCACGGCCCAGGTAACTAGAAGGGATTCTAAGTGTTGGCTTTATCCTTGGGGTGTGTTATGAATAGAAATGATCCAAATATTAATAGTGATATTATAAGGTAGAGCTGTAATTCTTTGTAAATACTTTTTATATGACTAAATGCTACTAAGTACAATGTAGAGATATTCCTGTTTTATGATTATGAGAATTGGCAAAATCAAATCACAATGAGTGACCAGAATGTTTGAGTCTGGTGAGTAGAAATGCCAGGTATGTATTTTCCATCACCATCTTGTACTGAGTGTGGATGAATTCTCTGCTTTCCATATGAAGCCTTTTTAATGTATGCACCAATTCTCTGTTTAGGTTGCTGGAATCTTATTTTTATGCTTATTTACAAGTGCATCTAAAAAAAAAAAAAAAAAGTTAATTTATTTCAGTAATTCAATTCAAAAAGTGAAACTCATACATTTTATATACTGTAGATGTGTTACACACAGAGTGATACATTTCAGTCATTTCTTTCTTTTAATTTTGATGACTACTGAAGTGAAAACTCAAAATTCAGCATCTCAGAATATTAGAATATTACGTAAGACCAATAAAAAAAAAAAAAAAGATTTTTAATACAAAAATGTTGGCTTACTGAAAAGTCTGTCCATGTACAGTATAGGATGCACTCAATACTTGGTCGGGGCTCCTTTTGCATGAACTACTGCATCAATGCAATGCGGTGTGGCATGAAGGCGATCAGCCTCTGGTATTGCTGAGGTGTTATGGAAGCCCAGGTTGCTTTGATAGCGGCCTTCAGCTCCTCTGCATTATTAGGTCTGGTGTCTCTCACCTTCCTCTTGAAAATACCCCACAGATTCTTTATGGGGTTTAGGTCAGGCATGTTTGCTGGCCAATCAAGCACAGTACAACAATGATCATGTGACCAGGTATTGGTAGTTTTGGCAGTGTGGGCGGTGCCAAGTCCTGCTGGAAAATGAAATCAGCATCTCCATAAAGCTGGTCAGCAGAGGGAAGCATGAAGTGCTCTAGAATTTCCAGGTAGAGGGCTGCGCTGACTTTGGACTTGATAAAACACAGTGGACCAACACCAGCAGATGACACGGCTCCCCAAATCATCACTGACTGTGGAAAATGTTGCATTTCATTTGAAAATTAAGGTCCCGGAGTCTGGAGGAAGAGTGGAGAGGCACAGAATCCAAGTTGCATGAGGTGCAGTGTGAAGTCTCCACAGTCAGTGATGATTTGGGGAGCCATGTCACTTGCTTCCCTCTGCTGACCAGCTTTATAGAGATGCTGAATTCATTTTCCAGCAGGACTTGCCCACAATGCCAAAAGTACCATGGTATCACTGTGCTTGATTGGCCACCAAACTCACTTAATCTAAACCCCATAGAGAATCTGTTGGGTTTTGTCAAAAGGATGATGAGAGTCACCAGACCCAACAATGCAGATGAGCTGAAGGTCACTATAAGACCGCATTCACACTGAAGCAGCACGACTTCGGGGACGACTTCAGCGCGACTTGCACAGACTTCATATAATGAATGTCTATGCAAGTTGCTCCGAGGTCACCCCAAAGTAGTACAGGACCTTTTTTCTAAGTCGGAGCGACTTGTGTCACTCCTATTAGAACGGGTCCTGTAGCAGTCAATGGACCGCGAGGGACCACTACTTGTCAGGCTGACAAGTCGCCTGACAAGTCGCGGTAGTGTGAATGGAGCCTAAAAGCAACCCGAGCTTCCATAACACCTCAGCAGTGTCACAGGCTGATCGCCTCCATGCCACGCCGCATTGATGCAGTAATTCATGCAAAAGGAGCCCCCACCAAGTATTGAGTGCATACTATACTGTACATGGACAGACTTTTTAGTAAGCCAACATTTCTGTATTAAAAATCCTTTTTTTTTTGGTCTTATGTAATATTCTATTTTTCTGAGATACTGAATTTTGGGGTGTCACTAGCTGTAAGCCATAAACATCAAAATTAAAAGAAAGAAATGCTTGAATTATATCACTCTGTGTGTAATGCATCTATATAAAATATACAAGTTTCCCTTTTTGAATTAACCACTTTACCACCGGAGGGTTTTGCTGTCTTAAGTCCAGGCCACTTTTTGCAAAACAGCACAGTGCGATTTTAACTGACAATTGCGCGGTCATGCAACGTCGTACCCAAACGAAATTGACGTCCTTTTTTCCCACAAACAGAGCTTTCTTTTGGTGGTATTTGATCACCTGTGCGATATTTACTTTTTGCGCTATAAACAAAAAAAGAGCATAAATTTTGAAAAAATAACAATATTTTTCACATTTTTTTATATGAAATTCCCCCCCAAAAAAATGTAAAAATTAAATTTTTTTTACATTTTTGGCCAATTTTTTTTCTGCTACCTATGTTTGGTAAAAAAAAATCACAATAAACGTATTTGGATTGGTTTGCGCAAAAGTTATTGCGTTTACTAACTAAGGGAAAGATTTCTGTCATTTTTGGTGTTTTTTTTTTTAAACGAGTAATGGCGGCGATCTGCGATTTTTTTTTTTTGCGGGACTGCGACATTGCGGCGGACAGATCGGACCCATGACTGACATTTTTGACACTTTTGGGGGTACCAGTGACATTACTACAGTAATCAGTGCTATATATATATGCACTGTTACTGTAAAAATGACACTGGCAGGGAAGGGGTTAATTTTATTGGAGAGGGAGGGGTTAATGTATGCCTGGTGCTTACTGACATGTGTGGGGGGGGGGGTGACTGAGTGACACAGGGACAGATCGCAGGTTCAGCTATGCTGAACCCTGCAATCTGACCCTGCCTGTCACATAGGAGATCCGCCCGCTCTGTTTACACAAGCAGGCGGATCTCCAGACTCGATTCCCTGACGATCGGGGGAAGAGCAGCGGTGATCGCCGCTGCTCCTCCCCTGGCCCGACTCCCGCTGTGACTGAATACAGCGGGAGCGAGCCTCCGGCGGCGCGCGCGCGCCGCCGAGAAAGGGGAGTGTCTGGCGACGTAGGTCTACGTCGCCAGACGATAATGAACCACTTTGCCGCAGTAGAGCTCTAGTGAGCAGCGGCAAAGTGGTTAAATTACTAAAATAAATAAACTTTTTGATGATATTCTAAGATGCACCTGTATATTGATTATAAAAACGCATATAAGAAGTAATAAAACCCCATTATATCCAGCTACAGGAAACAGCCAACACATCAGGGCTCAGGAAGTATAAAATAATCTTTATTGGAGAACTGAATTGTACATCCAATAATAGTCAAAATTGGAGCGATTCTCGCATAACACCAAATGACAATGTTGTCAAATGTTTTCTTCTTAAAAAAAAACCCCTTGGCCATTTCACCCCAAGTTCTTGACACTCATCTAATAAATGAACTGCCCTACACTAGTTCTAAGACCAAAAGCTGACCAGTCACATCACCATTGATCAGTGAGCTCTTGTTCTGCTTGGAGCAGAGACTGTCAGTCATTGTACTCCATTCAGGCACGGATGGCTCCAGCTCTCAGCCACACACTGAAAAAAGGAGCTGGCTGTCAATCATGCAGTTGGATAGATCCAGGCAACATTTTGGGATCTACTGTATTCCAAGTTTGGCATGGCTGTGCTCTTCAGCTGATAGTGGACAAAAGCCAGTTCTGTGTCACATGAGTACAATGGTACACTAGTCCTGTGACCCTAAATAGAAGTACAGCTAAAAAAAAAAGTTTGCCCATACTTCTCTTTTTCATCAGCATCACCAATATATTTAAACAGGATCTTTTAAACTAAAATTGTGTCCAGTCCACAAATATTCCAGAGTGGTATGCTGTTGCCTCAGCCTCCACAGACATGAAACAGCATCCCCCATGGATGAAGATTGAAAAAAAGAGTGACTGGAGTTCCCCTCTTTTACCTGCCTTAGATAGCCATCCCAGACTCGCATCGAGACTAAAAGAGGTAACCTTCAATTATACAAAAAAAAAGGGTGCAGTGCAAATCTATACCCATACAAATAATAAATTAGAAAAAATCTTAAAATAAATCAATAAATAATAGATGAGGGAACAGTCCATATGTGAGGGGTAAAGTCCCAAGATCCAAGCAAGAAGATGTATATATAAATAAAATCCACATAGAGTGCTGACGAAGAGAAGGGCTACATACAGCCAGTGCTGATCTCCTTCACCAAGAGCATACATAAGCGTTCACCTCAAAATATGACCCCTGTGTTACCAGCGAGTCTAATGAGCAGAAATATGGATTGCCGATCCTTCCAATAAATGTCACCAGCAGGGGTCAGCATAACATCCCGGATCCAACGGCTCAGATAAACCAGTGTCCCAAATAATAAACAGAAGAAACAGCTTATGTAGATATTTTATTAAAAGGAATCTCACTTACACATTAGCGATGTAGTGAAAGCAAATCGATAATATCACAGCAAATGTAGGCAGCACCGCGCTCTCCACTCAGAAGAAGTGAGCCGCACAGTGCTCGGAACAGCAGCGGGTGACATCAGTTGAGGGCGACTCCACCTCCCGTACGCGTTACGTCCTACGGGACCTCGTCAGCTGGGGTGGAGTCACCACATCACCCTCGCATATAAAAAGAGCAAACGCTGTTCCGCAATGTCACCCCTATTTCTCCCACCCAGATCCCGGGGGTGGGAGAAATAGGGGTACGGGTGGAAGGGTCCGTCCTCCTCTTCCACCTAAATATAATTCTGGTGAAGGAAGGTTATTTCTGGACCATTCATACAAACAAAAATGATGTTTACCATCATGTTACACCTGTTAGGAACTCCTATAATTATACTATTCCTGCTGATTATAATTATAGGAATGCATACCCACAGATAAGGGATCCAGTCCCTGTATATAATAGATTTCAAGCTCTGGGAGGTAGAGAGGATGGAGCAGACACTCATTTTTTAGGGACCCCTGGCCTAGTGAGGGGGGGGGGGCCTTTCCAATATACCCCCAGAGGAAAAAGAAGAGAGCAAGAGGGAGGAGATCAAGAAGACGCCTCCAACAGAAAAAGAACCCAATAGGAGCGGGTATTTTTAATATTAGTGGCACTGATCGTATTAAGGAAGAACTTAAAGTCCTGGATAGGTGACTTAAGTTCGTCCCAGTGAGGAATTTAGATAAATTCCATACTTATATTAGTGTCCAGAAATTTGTGAGGACATTGAACATGAAAAAGTAGTTTTTGACTAAACCAGGTGAAAGGTCGGCATTACTCCAAGGAGGTGTTCATTCCCACCTTTCAAACAAATCTATTTTCAACCCCCTTAATAAGGATAATAAGCACCTTGTGGTGTTTAAGAATATGGTCGTGAAGGATTTGGATGAACTATAGATCAAAAGGGTGCAAGATCCTGCTTATATTAAGCAGGGGATCAAATCTTTGTAGCAGAAACGTGATCTGATTATCCACCCTGCTGACAAGGGGGGGGGGGGGGGGTGTAGTCGTCATGTCAAAATCCTACTATAAGGAGGAGATGGGGCGGTTATTAGGGGATCAAGAAACTTACCAACCTCTGAGGAAAGATCCTGTTTTTGACTTTCATAAAAATCTGCATTCTTTGGTTAGGAAGGGGAAGGACATGGGCATCTTAAACAAAAAATAATCTTTGTTTCTTGATCCAGTCACATGTTGCACTCCCGTTATTTATTTCCTCCCTAAGGTGCATAAGGATGTCCTTCGGCCACCAGGGAGGTCTATAGTAAATGAGATTGGCTCTGTGATGGCACGCCTTGGTCAATACATTGATCATTTTTTGAAACCCCTGGTAAGTGAGACCAAGGCTTTCTTGAGGGATACAAGGCATATTATCCAGATTTTGGAGACAATTGTAATTCCGTCCCAGTTTTACCTGGTGAGAGCTGATGTTGGGTCGCTCTAACATTATTGGCCATGAGGATGCCATGTCGTCGGTATAATTGGCGTTGGAAGCCTCGACCTTGAGTCTGGAACATAGATCTTACTTACTGGAATGTCTTGATTTTTGCCTACAAAAAAATTACTTTTGGTATGACCATCGTTTTTACCTTCAAAGTAAGGGAGTTGTGATGTGAGCCCGCTTTGCTCTCAGTGTGGCCAACTTGTACATGGCCCACTAGTAGGAAAGTGTGGTTTTCCATAATAGGCTTTTTTTTCTTTTATGTCAGGGTTCTATGCTTGTGGATGCTGTCGAGCCTGTAAACACTCCAAATGCAACCTGAAGAAACAAGGAATTTGTGGCAGCAGCCACGGGTAAGACTTACCCGATTAGGGAATTAATCACATGTCAGACCCAGGGGGTTGTCTACATGCTGGAGTGCGATTGTGGCCTCCAGTATGTTGGCAGAACCTCAAGGGCCCTGTATGTTCATATTGGAGAGCACGTTAGCAATATCAAATAGGGCCTAAAGTCACACAATGTGTCCAAACATTTCAGGTTGTTTCAAAATGGAGACCCTAGGGTTTTACGCTTTTGGGGCATTGAGAAGGTTAACAGGCATTGGCAAGGGGGTCACTTTGTTTGGTTCTTGAGTCAAAGAGAATCCTACTGGATTTATGAGACTAAGGTCTCTAATCCATTAGGTTTGAATGTAGAATTTGATTTAACCACTTAAGCCCCGGAGGATTTGGCTGCTAAAGGACCAGGGGTTTTTTTGCGATTTTTTACTGCGTGACTTTAACGGACAATTGCGCGGTCGTGCGACGCTGTACCTAAACGAATTTGACGTCCTTTTTTTCCCACAAACAGAGCTTTCTTTTGGTGGTATTTGATCACCTGTGCGATTTTTTGATCACGCGCTATAAACAAAAAAAGAGCGTAAATTTTGCAAAAATAACAATATTTTTCACATTTTTTTATATGAAATTCCCCAAAAAAAAAAGTAAAAATCAAAATTTTTTAACATTTTTCGGCCAATTTGTTTTATGCTACCTATGTTTGGTAAAAAAAATCGCAAAAAGCGTATTTTGATTGGTTTGCGCAAAAGTTATCGCGTTTACTAACAAAGAGAAAGATTTTTGTCATTTTTGGTGTTTTTTTTTTTAACGCATAATGGCGGCGATCTGCGATTTTTTTTTCGGTACTGCGACATTGCGGCGGACAGATCGGACCCTTGACTGACATTTTTGACACTTTTGGGGTTACCAGTGACATTACTGCAGTAATCAGTGCTATACATATGCACTGTTACTGCAAAAATGACACTGGCAGGGAAGGGGTTAACTTTATTGGACAGGGAGGGGTTAAGTGTGTCCTAGGGGCGTGCTTTCTACTGTGTAGGGACATGGCTATTGGTGTAAAAGCAAAGATCAACCGTTCTACATAGTAGAACGGTCAGATCTTCACTTTTACACAGGGAGAACTGACAGGCAGCTTGTTTACACAAGCTGCTCTGTCTTTCTCCCTTCACAGGAGCGATCGTAGTGTGGCCGGCGGACATCGAGTCCGCCGGTCACACGCACTGACTTGCCTGTGAACGAGCCGCGGCGGGCGCGCGCCTCGGCGGGCGCGCGCCCGCCCGCGATAGGCTCGCAAGTCAGTGACAGGCGAGTGACGCACCGATACGTCACTCTGCCTGGCCGGGGCTGACCGCCGCAGTATATAGTCGTGCGGCGGTCGGCAACCGGTTAAACTGTTTTATTTCAGATAGGTAAAATATATAATTTGTGTCCTTTATATATATATATATATATATATATATATATATATATTTTTTTTTTTTTTTTTTTACTGTAATTTATATTTTTTTATGGTGCCTTTTGTAATTTATTGTAATTGTATTGGTTATGTATAACAGCAGCGGATGATGTCAGGGTTTTTTTATTATCAATTTATCATTATTCACAGATCTTTAGATATGATTTTATGATTAATATGTCCTTTTTTATATTTGGTATCTGTGATGGATGCAATATATTTTATGGCCACTAGATGTCAGCATCATTTGGGCAGCCTGAGAATTGACATTGAGGAACAGCGTTTGTTCTATTTATATGTGAGAGCGATGTGGTGACTCCACCCTCCGCTGACGAAGTCCCATAGGACGTAACGCATACGGGAGGTGGAGTCGCCTCAACTGACGTCACCCGCTGCTGTTCCGAGCACTGTGAAGCTCACTTGTTCTGAGTGGAGACCGCGGTGCTGCCTAAATTTGCTGTGATATTGTCGATTTGCTTTCACTACATCACTAATGTGCAAGTGAGATTCCTTTTAATAAAATATCTACATAAAAGGTTTACAGCAAACTGTTTGTGGGATTTCTTGTGCATCATCTTTAGAAAAGACTTCCTTCTGGGATGAAAGCCATGCAGACCAATTTGATGCAATGTGCGGGGTATAGGCTGAGCACTAACAGGCTGACCCCCCATCCCTTCAACCTCTGCAGCAATGCTGGCAGCACTTATGGCACTTTTCCACTGCAAGTACCGTCTCGGCTCTACTCGGCACTGCTTGGTCCAGCTCGGCTCAGTTTGCTTTTCCACTGCATGGTACGAGTCGGCACCTTTCAGCACTGTATAGGCTCTACTCGGCTCGGTTTGATTTTCAACTAAAGTAATAAGTGGGTGGGATTACAATGATTCTCTGACCAATCAGTGGCTAGAAGTGACAAACAATCAAGGCTGCATGCAAAGGATTGTGGAATATGGTATAGGTACAGCCCGCTTAGAACCCCAACCGAGATGGTACTGTTTAAGCGAGCTGTACCGAGCCGTACCATGTAGTGGAAAAGCGCCGCTGTACCAAACCGTTCCAATACGTACCATGCGGTACCATGCAGTGGAAAAGCGCCAAACCGAGCCATACCATGCAGTGAAAAAGCCCCTTTATATGTCTATTTCCCAAAGACAATTGGATATGACACGGAGCATGTGCACTTAACTTCTTTGGTTGACCATGGCGGGGCCTGTTCTAATTGGAACCTGGCCTGTTAAACCACTGTATGGTCTTGGCCACCATGCTGCAGCTCAGTTTCAGGGCCTTGGCAATCTTCTTAAAGCCTAGGCCATCTTTATGTAGAGCAATAATTCTTTTTTTTCATGAATTCCAACATGTACTATGACATACAGAAGCAGAGCATGGTGCCCTCCCTTTGGAGACTGGGCCGCAGGGCAGTATTCCAACATGATAACGACCCCAAGCACACCTCCAAGACAACTAGTGCCTTGCTAAAGAAGCTGAGGGTAAAGGTGATGGATTGGCCAAGCATGTCTCCAGACCTAAACCCTATTGAGCATCTGTGGGGCATCCTCAAAGGAAGGTGGAGGAGCGCAAGGTGTCTAACATCCACCAGCTCCATGATGTTGTCATGGAGGAGTGGAAGAGGACTCCAATGGCAACCTGTGAAGCTCTGGTTAACTCCATGCCCAAGAGGGTTAAGGCAGTGCTGGAAAATAATGGTGGCCACACAAAATATTGACACTTTGGGCCCAATTTGGACATTTTCATTTAGGGGTGTACTCACTTTTGTTGTCAGCGGATTAGACATTAATGGCTGTGTGTTTCATTATTTTGAGGGGACAGCAAATTTACACTGTTTTACAAGCTGTACACTCACTACTTTACATTGTAGCAAAGTGTCATTTCTTCAGTGCTGTCACATGAAAAGATAGAATAAAATATTTACAAAAATGAGAGGTGTGAGATAATGTGTTTCCCAGTGCTAAACCTATCATTCAAATTCTAAATGACTGCATTTAATTATTTCCAAAACCAATATAAGGAATAGTAGTGGTAAAAATAAGCACTTGTGGGTTTAACTAATAATTTTTTTGTATAATTCTCCTTCAACCAGTTGCCAACCAGCTGCCACAGTTTTACTGCAGCAGGTTGGCTCTATTACGTGAAACAAGGTACCTGTATGTCAATTTGTGTAATAGCCAATGGGGACCCAATGTTCGCCGGGCACCCGCAATCGCTCCCTAAACAAGACAGACCGGTGTTCTGTCACAGATGAACACAGTGATCTTGTGTTCCTCCTATTCCGGAACACAGATCTCTATGTTCATGTAGTGAGTCCATTCCCCACACGGTTAGCAAGCACTCCCTAGGGACATACTTAACCCTTTGATCGCCCCTGGTGCTAACCCCTTCCCTGCCAGGGTCATCAGTACAGTAACAGTGCATATTTTTAGCACTGAATCCTGTAGTAATGTCACTGGTATCCCCAAAAGTGTAAAAATTTTCAGTTAGGGGCCTGATCTGTCTGCTGCAATGTCTCAGTCCTGCTAAAAATCGCAGATTGCCGCCATTACTAGTGAAAAAATAAGTTAAATAAAAATGCCATAAATCTATCCTCTAGTTTGTAGACGCAATAACTTTTGCGCAAACCAATCAATATACACTTATTGGGGTTTTTTTTTACCAAAAATATGTAGCAGAATACATAAAATAACGAAAACATTTGATTTTCTATTTTTTTTTTTTTATTTTATTGGGTGTCTTCTATAGCAGAAAGTAAAAAAAATATATATTTTTTCAGAATTGTCATTTTCTTTTTTGTTTATAGCGCAAAAAATAAAAACGGCAGAGGAGTTCAAATACCACCAAAAGAAAGCTCTATTTGTGGGAAAAAGGACATCAATGGTATTTGGGTACAGCGTCGCACAACCGCGCAATTGTCAGTTAAAGTAACGCAGTGCCGTATCACAAACAATAACCTGGTCATTAAGGGGGGGCCGGATGCATGGATGGGGGGGGGGGGCAGGCGCCCCTGCGCCCCCAATGCACCAGCCGCCACTGTTCCCCGCTGTCTTTTTTGCAGTGCAGAGATGGATATAATTTGCCATCTTCCTCCTTGGAAAATTTATAAACTGAAAAAGGGGGGGCTGTTCATCTTTTTAGGCAGAGAGAGAATATACTGTATATAATAGACAGACCAATAATAATGAAGATTTTTCTGATAAAAAGCGTCAGGCAGCCCCTTTTTTTGAGAGCTTTTGCTCCAAACCTAGATATACTCTGTGTACATTCCAGGTCAATCCATCCGATTACAAATACTGTATAGTCTAGGTTTCTGATCTCCTGCAGTTAGCACATCTAATTTACACTGTGATCTATGTTAAAAGTTTGTTTTTTACTGATTTGTGATTTTTTATTTTTTACCGATTTGCTTACCAAATATTGCTTGTACTGAATTTACAATTACGTACATGCTTATTTTATTATTGCTATATTTACATGAAACTACCTTGTAATTGTTCTGTACGAGTGTTTCACAAAATTGTGTATAAGAAGAAGTCAGACAGCCCAATCTTACATTGAAGATTTAACACATGGTGAGGCATATCAAGGATCGGGTTATAACACCTGATCACAAAAAAGACGGAGGGGGAATCAAACCCCCCCCCCCCCCCCAATAAATAATGAACAGGGCCCCCTTCCATTACAAGGACTAAGTTGAGAAAGGGAGGAATTAGGCAGAAGTGATATCCCACATTGGAAGTGAATTATTAGTATATTTTAATAGTTTATTAGTATTACTATTACTATTAGAATATTATTATTACAGTACACATTATTTATTTATTTATTTTATTTATTACTTATATATTGCGGCAACAGTTTGCACAGTGCTTTACAAAATGAAGGCAGGCAGTACAGTTACAATACAATCCAATACAGGAGAAATCCGAGGGTCCTGTTCGTTAGAGCTTACAATCTAAAAGGGAGGGTCAAGTGAAGCGCAAACCAATTAAAATACGCTTTTTGTGATTTTTTTTTAAGCAAAAATATGTAGCAGAATACAAATTGGCCTAAACTGATAAACAAAAAAATTAAACATTTTTTATTAGGAATGTTTTTTAGCAGAAAGTAATAAATATGGCATTTTTTTTCAAAATTGTCGCTCTTTTTTTTTGTTAATAGCGCAAAATCTAAAAACCGCACAACCGCGCAATTTTCTGTTAAAATAACGCAGTGTTGAATCACAAAAAATAGCATGGTCATTAAGGGGGTAAAACCTTACAGGGCTGAAGTGGTGAAGTGGATCTATCTATCTATCTATCTATCTATCTATCTATCTATCTATCTATCTATCTATCTATCTATCTATCTATCTATCTATCTATCTATCTATCTATCTATCTATCTATCTATCTATCTATCTATCTATCTATCTATCTATCGTATTTATCGGCATATAACAGACACTTTTCCCTCCTAAAAATGGAGGAAAAAGCAACAGTGCATGTTATACGCCGATATAAAAAAAAAGTCCAGGAAGCAGCGCCGAGTGGCAGAGGGGGACGGGCAGGGCCGAGGAGAAGGAAGGACGAGCTGTCATAGGAAGTCCCGCCTCCAGAGGCGTACCTAGGGTCTCCAGCGCCCTTGGTGAGGAACTGTATCGGCGCCCCCCCAAGGAGAGAGAGTTTGACAGAGAGAGATGGGGGGGGGGGGGGGGTTTACAGAGAGAGTGGGCTGGTGACAGAGAAAAGGGATTACAGAGAGAAAGAGAGAGAGAGAGGGCAGGTGACAGGGAGAGAGAGAGAGGGCAGGTGACAGGGAGAGAGAGAGGGCAGGGGTCAGAGAGAGAGAGAGGGGGCAGGTGACAGGGAGAGAGAGAGGGGGGCAGGTGATGGAGAGAGAGAGGGGGGGCAGGTGACAGGGAGAGAGAGAGAGAGGGCAGGTGACAGGAAGAGGGAGAGAGAGAGGGCAGGTGACAGGTAGAGGGAGAGAGAGAGAGGGGGCAGGTGACAGGGAGAGAGAGAGAGGGGGCAGGTGACAGGGAGAGAGAGAGGGGGCAGGTGACAGGGAGAAAGAGAGGGGGCAGGTGACAGGGAGAGAAAGGGGGGGCAGGTGACAGGGAGAGAGAGAGGGGGCAGGTGACAGGGAGAGAGGGCAGGTGACAGGGAGAGAGAGGGGGGTGACAAGGAGTGTTCTCAGACACACAATGGGCAGAGGACCTCCTCCTCGGAGATCACACATACCGGTCCGCACACTCTCCTACCTCACAACAGCATCTCGGACTGGCTCCCCGCAGACAAACACTGTCCTGCCCCGTGAACTTGTCACCCGGCGCGCTCCCCCTCACCTCCGATCTGCAACAGCTGCAGCATCTCCGCTCATCTCAATGGCAGAACTTGTCCGCGAGCAGCCGGGTGGGCGGGGACAGCCACACCACCTTCCAGTACAAACACAGCAGGGGACGGGGCCGCCGCCGCATCACATCTAAAGCTGTAAATATAATGATGGGCCGAAGGCGAGGTGAAAAAAAGGGGGGGGGCGCAGACTGCATGGAGGAGCGGTAATTCACTGCTTCACTGCCAATGTTTTTGCGCCCCCCCTCGGCCTGCGCCCCTGGCGGGCGCCGTTCTGCCCAACCCCACGGTACGCCCCTGCCCGCCTCCTATGCTGAGACGTGTGACGTCTATCATAGGCACTGGGGCTTCCAATAACAGCAATAGCTCGTCTTCCCTTCTCCTTGGTCTGGCCCACCCCCTTCTACTCTCGGTGCTGCTTCCCGGCCTTTTTAAAATTGATTCGGATAGTGTCAATGGCGCTGGCGAGGCTGCATTCATGGGCAGTGCACTGATGAGGCTGCATTCATGGGCAGTGCGCTGATGAGGCTGCATTCATGGATACTGGTGAGTCTGCATTTGATCAAAGAGAAATGTTCTGAGTTCAAAGCTGTTTAAAATTTAAGCTTTTTTCCTGAAATTTCTCTCCTAAAATTTAGGTGCGTGTTACACGCCGATAAATACGGTATGTAAAAGATTATGTAAATAATATATATATACAGTACATCAGTAAGTCTGTACTTGTTGGGTTAGAGAACCTCTTGTAGATACTGAACCATCAATGTCATTAAATGAAATGAGCATTTATTGAAAAACTGTGTAAATTTAGTTTTGATAGTCCACAATATGGACAAAAAGAGTAGGTATCAATCTCACATGTAATCAGAGCCGGCACTACCTATAGGCAAGGTAGGTGCTGGCCTAGAGGGCACATAAGTGGGGGCACCACAGCCTTACTCTGTGCCCCCACCTCCATCACCCACTCACCTGCCCGCTGCACTGTGCACATCCACCACCTGCTGGCTTGCCCGCTGCACCGTCTGTACATATCTCCCGCACACCCGCTGAACTGTCTGTACATATCCCCCACCCACTGTATATCACGTACGAGGAGGGAGGTAGGCTATGTCTGCCTCTCCACCTCCCCCATGCCCCCCCCCCCCCCCCCCCGTGCCCAACCACAACCCCTGCTTGCAGACAATCTGTGCTTGGAAGGGGAAGTGGGAGGTAGATTTCAATGCAGCCTGAGCCAGTGCTCCTGTCCTGATGTCGCTGCCTGAGCTGTCTGAAGACAATGCAGCCCTAGGTGAATGATCTCTTCCCTCTATCTCTTCCTGAACCACTTACTGACCAGCTGTCACATAGCAGCTAGTGGGGGCTAGTCTTCCAGCCTTCCATGTGCTAATCTTCCAGCCTTCCATGTGCCATAGTCTTCCAGCCTTCCATGTACCTTAGTGATCCTTCCTACCTTTAACCACTTGCCTACCGGGCACTTTCACCCCCTTCCTGCCCAGGCCAATTTTCAGCTTTCAGCGCTCTCACGCTTTGAATGACAATTGCGCGGTCATGCTACACTGTACCCATATGAAATTTTTATCATTTTTTTCACACAAATAGAGATTTCTTTTGGTGGTATTTAATCCTCTCTGGGTTTTTTATTTCTTACAAAAAAAAAGAAAAAAGACAGAAAATTTTGAAAAAAAGGACGTTTTTCTTATTTTCTGCGAGTAAATTTTGAAAATAAATACATTTTTCTCCTTCACTGATGTGCGCTGATGAGACGGCACTGATGGGCACTGATAGGCTGCATTGATGGGCACTGATGAGGTGGCACTTATGGGCACTGATGAGGTGGCACTGATGAGGAGGTACTAATATACCACACTGATGAGCACTGATAGGCGGCACTGATGGGCACTGAGTGGTGGCACTGCTGGGCACTGAGCGGTGGCACTGCTGGGCACTGAGAGGCGGCACTGATGGACGGCACTGATGGGCACTGAGAGGCGGCACTGCTGGACACTGATGGGTGGCACTGATGGACACTGACGGGTGGCACTGATGAGCACTGATGGGCGGCACTGATGAGCACTGATGGGCAGCACCATCAGTGCCCACACTCAGTGTTCATAGTGCTGCCAGTCAGTGCTCATCAGTGACTAGATGAGCAGGCACTGATGGGCACTGACTGGCAGCACTATGGGCACTGATGGGGGGCACTGACTGAGGGCACTGTGGGCACTGATGGTGGGCACATTGTATTTTATTTACCTCTGTTGTAATCAGGGCACTGGTGATCAGTGCCCTGATTACATTTTTCTGTGTCCCCGAATAGCTGATCGGCTCTGCTCCTTCCTCACACACAGTCTCTGTGTGAGGAAGGAGAGCTGGCGATGAGAGATGATCTCATATGTTTACATATGAGATCATCTCTCATTGCATGGGCCGATCACGTGGTAAATGGCCACTGTGATTGGCCATTTACCACGATCTGTGATTGGCTGTGTCCAAGGGACACGGCCGACACAGATTTTCCCCGATGCGTGCTCATGGGAGCGCGCGGGGAGCCTGTTACTGGGAGGCCGTTTAAAGACGCCCTCCGGAAAATTAGAGCCCGCGCTGTAGCCGTCTTTCGGCTATAGTGCGGACCGGAAGAAGTTAATGTGGGGGGTGGGATGAGTGACAGCAGTGGTGGTGATGGGATGATTGGCAGATGTGGTGGTGGGGGGATGGGAATCAGTGGCAGCGGTGGTGGGGGGATGGGATAAGTGGCAGCGGTGGTGGTGATGGGATGAGATAGGATCAGCGGTGGTGGGATGGGATGTGTGGCAGCAGGGATGGAATGGGATGAGTGGCAACGGGGATGGGATGGTATGAGTGGCAGCAGAGATGAGATGGGATGAGTAGCAGCGGTGATGGGATGCGATGAGTGGAGGATGGGATGGGGTGAGTGGCAGCTGTGATGGGATGGGATGAGTGGCAGTAGGGATGGGATGGGATAAGTGGCAGTGGTGGTGGTGAGGGGGATGGGATCAGTGGCAGAGGTGATGGGGGATAGTGATGAGACCCCATCACCTCTGTGGAAGGGGGGATAGGGATGAGACCTGTGGTGGTGGTGGGAGGGGGGAGGAGGGATGGTATCAGTAAGAGACAGTGGGGGTGGAGGAGGATGGGATCAGTTGGACTGGCAATTACTCACTTTGTCAGTCGCTGAATTCTCCCTCAGAATGTCTCTTCACGTGCCTCCAGTGATGGTTCTGATGACATGGGGACTCCTCGCAGAGCTCCTCCCCCTTACCTCTATTGGTCATCAGCTAGTCAGCTGACTTTTAGTTTTCTCCTCCCCACATTGCTTCTCTCTAAAGAGGATAGGCGGGGCGGTCCCAAGTGGTCTGGAGGCCGCCCCCCACAGTGGCCGAACAGACGAGCGACTGCCTGCCCCCCTAATTTCAGCCCTGGCGGCGCCCCTGATTGATGTGTACTCTAGGCTGGCGCCTACCTTGCCTATAGATGGCGTCGGCCCTGGTTACAAGCTATCTTCGCAACACAAGACATCTGACTCCTGGGGATTGATTTAAAAACTCCAGGAGGGCGAAAACTTTTAAAATGCTGGTTACGATCTGTCAGTTTTTATAAACAGATAACTGACAATATGATCATTCTCGATCTTTAGTCAAATGTCCAGAAAAAGAGATCTCCCTATTTCCAATAGTAATGTTACATTTTAGACCTGGCATTAGGCAATTCAAATAAGCATTCGAGGATTAAGGATTCAATGTTGCCCGCCCACATTGTGAACACATCTTCGATAAAACTATACCAACAACAGCAGTTTTCCTGAAACAAAAAATGTTTTATTAATAAAAGCCTTCTCAGTCATATCCATAAAAGTGTTCGCATATGAGGGGCGATGTTTGAGCACGAAAAGTTGCTAGACAATTAAGTGTCCCTATTGGCCAACTGTCTCAAGACCTCCTCCTCATACTTTTTAGAATCCATTACCACAATTTTACCCCCCTTGTCAGACAGCTTTTTAGGTGTATCGGCAATTTTTGTATGATCTTGCAAAAAAGATTTGATATCTTTATCAACCTTATATATAAACACTTCCACAGCTGGAAAGGATGTTGGAGGAATAATACGACTCTTGTTTTTCAAATTCTTTATTGATAAAGGTAAAACACTGGAATTAATATGTAAAAACTCCGCGCTTGTGGTCCGTTTGGGTAAAATATGTGTTAAAAGGTGTTTAGGCTGCAGCCTCCCTAAAATATAGTCCATGGCACTTTAAACGATTGGCACTTATATTCATATTCACATTTTTACGTTTTTTTTTTTTTTTTTTTATTTGTATACCATTAAATATACATTCTATATCCATTTGTATTTCACTACACCGACACCACCTAGTGGTTGTACTTGCACCAGTCACTTTATATATGCACTATTTTCCTTTCTCTTTTTAGAGTGCAATATATTTATTTAGCACACTAGCACTTTCAACACTCACTCTTTTAGGCAGCGCCATTCCCCTACCCCTCTTCAAAACACTGGAATTATTCACACTAGGTCAAGTATAACAAAAAAAAGTTTTCAACCTAATTTGCCTTTGGAATCGATACAGATTATGTCTTAGATTGTGTATTATGTCTAAACAAACAAATTTATACACTAGAACAAAAACCTAAACTCCTAACACCTGCAATTCAGCCTCTGATAATGTAACTGATGAAATGTTATATACAGGGGTCAAGTCCTGGGGAAAAAAGTGTGGGAACTCACCCAAGACACCCCCCCCCCCCGACATTGCAAAAAAGTACCTAAAATGCCTGTATTCTGTGGTAAATAGTAGTGCAAATATCAATATTTAAACTATAAACATGTGTGTCAATACAAACTTAAAGACACCCCCAGATCAGTTTGCATATTGCAGTGTGAACTGTCAGATCCAACATGAATTGGATCGCATGGGTGTGAACACCCATGCTATCCGATTTTGTGCAGACCCAAAAAAAAGGGTCCTGTGCGAGTTGTGTCCAAATGCGATGCAAATTCATCTATACAATCTGTATGGCTTAATTTGCACCACACAGACATCGCATGTGATTTGCACAGCAGTGCGCTCTGAATCACATGCAATGTCTGTCATCGCAAATATGTGAACCGGCGCTAAGACAAGAATTCAAATGCAGCATTGTTAGTCCCCCCCCAGTACCTGGTCTGGACGTTGTATTCTAAATGCGGCCTGGGTGAAGTGTTTGTCCTGCAGGTGGTTCCTCCTGGAGCTGGGAGCCCGGAGATCAGCTGAGCACTGCTGGTACATCTGGTCCTCTCCCTTCCTTCTGGACACCACTGAGCTGGGGAACTGGGGGACGGGGGGGGGGGGGCAGGGCTGGCCTTAGGTGATCAGGCGCCCTGTGCGAGCTAATCCTGTGGCGCCCCCCCCCCCGCGCGCACATTTTCTTGCACTTTATTTGACTTTTCTTTTTTATGATCACTAATAACTTAGTCCCCCTTACATCAGAGCCCCCCTTACATTCAGAGACCCCCCACACAGAGCCCCCTTTACATCAGAGACCCCCCACACAGAGCCTCCTTTACATCAGAGACCCCCCACACAAAGCCCCCCCCCACACAGAGCCCCCCGTCACATCAGAGACCCCCACACAGAGCCCCCTTTACATCAGAAACCCCCCACACAGAGCCCCCTTTACATCAGAGACCCCCCACACAGAGCCCCCTTTACATCAGAGACCCCCCCACACAAAGCCCCCATCACATCAGAGGCCCCCCTCACATCAGAGACCCCCCACACAAAGCCCCCCTTACATCAGAGACCCCACACACACAGAGCCCCCTTACATCAGAGACCCCCCCACACATCAGAGACCCCCCCACACAGAGCCCCCCTCACATCAGAGACCCCCGACACAAAGCCCCCCTCACATCAGAGACCCCCCACACAAAGCCCACCTTACATCAGAAACCCCACACACAGAGCCCCCTTACATCAGAGACCCCCCCCCACACATCAGAGACCCCCCACACAGAGCCCCCTCACAGAGACCCCCGACACAAAGCCCCCCTTACATCAGAGACCCCACACACAGAGCCCCCTTTACATCAGAGACCCCCCACACAAAACCCCCCTTACATCAGAGACCCCCGACACAAAGCCCCCTTACATCAGAGACCCCCCCCACACATCAGAGACCCCCCACACAAAGCCCCCCTTACATCAGAGACCCCACACACAGAGCCCCCTTACATCAGAGACCCCCCCACATATCAGAGACCCCCGCACACAGAGCCCCCCTCACATCAGAGACCCCCGACACAAAGCCCCCTCACATCAGAGACCCCCCACACAAAGCCCCCCTTACATCAGAGACCCCACACACAGAGCCCCCTTACATCAGAGACCCCCCCCACACATCAGAGACCCCCCCACACAGAGCCCCCTCACATCAGAGACCCCCGACACAAAGCCCCCCTTACATCAGAGACCCCACACACAGAGCCCCCTTTACATCAGAGACCCCCCACACAAAGCCCCCCTTACATCAGAGACCCCCGACACAAAGCCCCCTTACATCAGAAACCCCCCCCCCACACATCAGAGACCCCCCACACAAAGCCCCCCTTACATCAGAGACCCCCGACACAAAGCCCCCTTACATCAGAGACCCCCGACACAAAGCCCCCCTTACATCAGAGACCCCCGACACAAAGCCCCACTTACATCAGAGACCCCCCACACAAAGCCCCCCTTACATCAGAGACCCCCGACACAAAGCCCCCTTTACATCAGAGACCCCCCACACAAAGCCCCCCTTACATCAGAGACCCCCGACACAAAGCCCCCTTACATCAGAGACCCCCCCACACATCAGAGACCCCCCACACAAAGCCCCCCTTACATCAGAGACCCCCGACACAAAGCCCCCCTCACATCAGAGACCCCCGACACAAAGCCCCCCTTACATCAGAGACCCCCGACACAAAGCCCCCTTACATCAGAGACCCCCCCCCACACACATCAGAAACCCCCCACACAAAGCCCCCCTTACATCAGAGACCCCCCACACAAAGCCCCCTTACATCAGAGACCCCCCCACACACATCAGAGACCCCCCACACAAAGCCCCCCTTACATCAGAGACCCCCGACACAAAGCCCCCCTTACATCAGACCCCCCCCTCCCCACGGAGCCCCCCACATCAGAGAGCCCCCCTCACATCAGAAACCCCCGACACAAAGCCCCCCTTACATCAGACTCCCCACGGAGCCCCCCACATCACAGACCCCCCACACAAAACCCCCCCTCAGATAGAGCCCCCCCCCACACATAGCCCCCCACAGCAGAGAGCCCCCCCTTACATCACAGACCCCCCACACAGAGGATTCCCCCCCCTTACATTTTTTGAAGGAGACCTACCTTACGTTGTCTGCAGCCTTTTTTTTCTTTAGACTTCCCGCCCACACATCCCCGGGAGTGTGGGTGGGCGGGCGGGAGGAGGAGAAGGGGCGGGGCGAGGAGGAGCTGACGATCTCTCCTCCCTCCCTGCACTGACGCCAGAGGAGAGATCGTCACTCGTCAGCTCCTCCTCGCCCCGCCCCTTCTCCTCCTCCTGCCCCCGCCCACACTCCCGGGGATGTGACCGAGGCACGGCGATCGAGGCACGGCCGCACAGCGGGAGGTAAGCGGGAGGTAAGCGGCGGCCTCGGCCTGTGTTAACCCTGTCCATGCCGCGGTCACCGCTCACCTCCCGCTGTGCGGCCTGAATTGCCTGATCCTCTGCGAGCTGTGATGGCCGCACGGCGCCCTTGTTGCCCATGGCGCCCTGTGCGGCCGCACAGCTCGCACACCCCAAAGGCCGGCCCTGGGGGGGGGAGGGGGCAGGTAGAGCGGGGTGTGGACTCCCAAATCCTGTCCACCAATTAGATAATCCCCCACCTGTGCAGCTATTTAGAAAAAAAAATGTCTCCGGGCCCCCTTTGTTCGGTGGGAGCAGGGGACAGTAAGTGGACTATTTTATTAGTTTCGGGTAGGTGGATTAATCCGCTGTAGCGTTCCCAGCCTGTCATGATCTATTCACATTGAAGAGGCTGGTGACTGGGCTTGAACTGTGTAGCGCGCTGCGGCGGAATAATCCTCCTAAACCCGAAATTGATAAAATAGTCCACTTACTGTCCCCGCTTCCACCTAACACAGGGGGGCCGAAGACATTTTTTCTCTATATAGCTGCACAGCGGGGGATTGTGGTCCTCCCTTGACAGTGGCCCTGCCTGCAGGATGTGGCTGCCAATGGGAATGGCGTTCCTACTGTGGAAAAAGTACAGGAACGCCGTGCCCATGCGTTCCTGCAGGACTGGTTATATACCACATTTTCTGTTAAAGTCTCATGGCAACTCCTTTTGTTAATGCACCTCCTGTGTCTTTTGATTAAAAAAAGTTTCAGATTAAAAAAACAGTAGTAGGAGGATTTGTTGAAGATCCATTGGAAAGCATTGATGATTTAGATGTAGATAATTGTTTATTCTGACGTCCTTGTCTAAATTACCTAAAAAAGCGAAAGTTGAAGGATTAAAAGAGGTGCATGGAAGCCAGCCAGCCAGCCCCCAGTCTGATGTACTCACCCTCCAGTCTGCCACCAACCAAGTAGACCTGTCTCATGATATAAAGAACAGGGGTTTAGTTGACACGCATTTACAAACGCATGTGTAAGCTGCAGAGCCACGACACGGCACCCTGTTTTACCTGCAGTCCTAACACTTCCTAATTTGAGTGTCTCCACAATGGAAGCACATGGCTGCCAATGGATGGATGGGGAACAGGTGGGAGGGGGACAGCCCAAACCTCCCCCAACCCACCACCATCCATGACTGGTCTATATCAAAACTCAAATAGTGAAGTTGTAGCGATGGTACAAACTGGGAAGGACCAGCTGAGAAGCGTTACACCTCCACCCCCTTGGTGGATACAGTATAAAACACAGATTGGGATTTTATACAGTATGAGGCACTGGCCTGAAAAGCACAGTGCCTCCATCCCTAATTTCATATTGGGGACTTTACATGAGACAAGCAGGTCATTCTATTGGTCTCCATCCCTGTATATGAAAAAACTGAGGTCAAATCAGATTGCGTCTACCAAAAACGCACGAAAATCGCACGGTGGGACTTTATATGAGGCACTTAGCTGTAGGCAAGGCGCCTCCATCCCTGGTTATATAAACAATGTAGGCTTGTAGCTTACATTGTTTATGTCTAAATTACCTTGACCCTATTGGAAGAATAATCATCCCAATTCAAGCTGCAGCTTGGATCTCTTTTGGATCTCAATATTTCTTTTAACCACTTGCCGACCAGTCACATTGACTGTACTGCGGCAAAGTGGCTCGATTCCGTCCAGCGACGTAGACCTACGTCGCTGGACTCCTCCCCTCGTTGGTGGTGCACGCGCGCCGCCGGAGGCTCGCTCCCGCTGTATTCATTCACAGCGGGAGTCGGGCCAGGGGGGGAGTGGCGGTGATCACCGCTGCTCTTCCCCGATCGGCGGGGGATCGAGTGTGGAAATTCGCCCGCTTGTGTAAACAAAGCGGGCGGATCTCCTAAGTGACAGGCAGGGTCAGATTGCAGGGTTCAGCATAGCTGAACCTGCGATCTGTCCCTGTGTCACTCAGTCACTTCCCCCCACACACGTTAGTAAGCACCAGGCATACATTAACCCCTCCCTCTCCAATAAAAATGAGCCCCTTCCCTGCCAGTGTCATTTTTACAGTAACAGTGCATATGTATAGCACTGATTACTGTAGTAATGTCACTGGTACCCCCAAAAGTGTCAAAAATGTCAGTCAAGGGTCCAATCTGTCCCCTGTAATGTCGCAGTCCCGGAAAAAAAATATCTGATCATCGCCATTACTCGTTAAAAAAAAAAACACCAAAAATGACAGAAATCTCTCCCTTAGTTAGCAAATGCAATAACTTTTGCGCAAACCAATCAAAATACGCTTATTGCGATTTTTTTTACCAAACATAGGTAGCAGAAAACAAATTGGCCTAAAATTTCATATAAAAAAATTTGAAAAATATTGTTATTTTTTCAAAATTGTCGCTCTTTTTTTATTTATAGCGCAAAAAGTAAAAATCGCACAGGTGATCAATTACCACCGAAAAAAATCTCTGTTTGTGGGGGAAAAAAAAGGACATAAATTTAATTTGGGTACTGTGTCGCACGACCGCGCAATTGTCCGTTAAAGTAACGCAGTGCCGAATCACAAAGTATGGCCTGGTCAGGAATGGGGTAAAACCTTCCGGTCATAAAGTGGTTAAAAATACACTCATTGAGAATTTTTTTGTCAAAGACATGTAGCTAAATACATTTTGGCCTAAATATATGACAAAAATTGAATATATTGGATATTTTTTAACTGTCAAAGTAGAAAAATATTGTTATTTTTTCAAAATTGGCGCGTTTTTTAATTAATATCGCAAAAAATGAAAATCGCACAGGTGATCAAATACCACCAAAAGAAAGCTCTGTTTGTGGGAAAAAAAGGACGTAAATTTTGTTTGGGTACGGCGTTGCATGACCGCGCAATTGTCCGTTAAAGTCGCACAGTGCCGAATCGCAAAAAGTGGCCTGGACGTAGGACAGCAAAATCCTCCGGTGGTAAAGTGGTTAAAGGGAACTAATTTGCCATTACAAATTTTCTTGGTTTTATTCAGCTGCTCCTGGCCAATGACATTGAAAAGTTGAGTCTCTATATCAACGACTTGTTGGGTTCAGTGGCGTAGCGTGGGGGGTGCTGCAGGTGCGGGCCGCCCTGGGCGCAATATTCAGAGGGGCGTAGTCAGGGCGGCTGTGCTGTCCCTGAAGTGTCAGTTACCGACATCCTTTTACTGAAAAGATTCAAAGGATATAGCTGCTCCACCTCTCCACTGCCTCCTCAGCCTATGGAATCACAGTGTACACGCCCCCTTCCCCAGCGCACCTTATTTGACATCAGAGCAGGAGATGCCGACAGCTGGAGAAGAGAGGAGAAGAGAGGAGAGGAGTGTACACAGTCTGCAGCCTCATAGAGGAAGGTGAGCTGGGGAAGATAAACCAAATGTATTCTTGTCAGTGCTTACCCTGCTGAGGAGGGGGAAGGGGGAGAGGCTGTGTTTCCTCTTGCAGGGATCCTCCTGTTTTTCTGAGGCTGTTAGATAGATTTCATATGTGAGTAGCAGTGCACTTCTTCTGGAGGAAGGACATGCCCTAAACTTCTCCCCCAATCTCTGCTACATCTCCCTACTCATTACCTGCCCACCCCCTCCTCTTCTGCATTACCATATCCAATGTCTGTGAGCTGCTGGAGCACTACAAGTACCAGCATGCCAGGAAATGGGGGCAGCAGCAGTGTGTTCAGTCAGGCTGATATTTAGATGGTGTGTGTGTACTTTATGTATATCGTGTGTATACTTTATATATACTGTGTGTATACTGTGTGTGTGTGCGTGTGTATACTGTATGTATACTGTGTGTGTGTGCGTGTGTATACTGTATATATACTGTGTGTGTGTGCGTGTGTATACTGTATGTATACTGTGTGTGTGTGCGTGTGTATACTGTATATATACTGTGTGTGTGTCCCCTTACTGTATATATAGTGTGTGTGTATGTGCATACTGTATGTATACTGTGTGTGTGTGTTCCATGTGTCCCCACTGCCGCTCAATGGAAGTCAATCTAACAATGGACTTCTGTTGAACAGACATGTTGGAAAAAACCCGCTCAATCAGTGGCTGTGTTGGCAACCATCCACAGAGAGGAGAAAATCCACTTGTTGCCATTTGGAACTTGAAGCAGCCAAATGGTGCACTGCTGAGCTCGGCCTTGGATCAAGCAGCAGGCTAAAACGAGAAATAAAATATAGTCCATGCAGTATTGCTTGTGCTTGAAAAGTGCTCAGTGCAAAATCCTGATGACACCTTGAGTAATTGTGCCCACACAGTGCTGTGATCCTCCACCAGATGTACCAGCCTCTCACCTGAGGAGTGTATATATGAGCATATAAGAACAAGGTGTGAATATGGCTCTCAAAGGAGCATCCTAATCACACTAGCAGCGCTCCAATGAATTCATAAAAGGATTCATAAAAACTACAATGCATATAAAACATACAATAATATATATGTAAAACAATATCCTTTGAGTGTGCTTCTAGCACCACATAAAAGAATATAAAATGATTGATGCTAGTCAAAAGTTCATATAAAGTTCATATGTTCTAGATAGAGAGTAGCCTTCACCACGGTGTTAGCCTGCGAGTAGCTATCATCGCCCATCGCTACACCTCTTCTTTGATTATAAAAGGTCCCACTGTACCAAAAGTAGTGTTACCAAAAGTAGAGGGATGTTTCTTTAACGGCCAATTAAGACGTCTTCCTTGTGACTGCTGATGTAGCAGCACTTTACACTATAATACAACACGATGATGCACCTTTAGCCCTTAATTGGGCTTTCAGCCAAAGGCAAGACATCCCTGACCCACAAAAAAGGTTCCTTCAACATGTACTAGAGTTCTGCTTATCGCACAACTACTTTTGGTACAGTGGGACCTTTTATAATCAAAGAAGAGGTGTAGCGATGGGTGCTAAATTTGCGCCAAGTCTCGCAAACCTTTTTATGGGTGAATGGGAAGATAATTTTATTTATGGCTCCCAAAGGGATGAATTGATATTGTACCGTAGATACATTGATGATCTATTCTTTGTGTGGTTGGGATCAGAAAGCTCCTTGAAAACATTCTCTGCTGAGTTGAACTCTAATCGAAATAACATCCGTTTGGAGTTCAACTGGAGCCGAGTATCCATCCATTATCTGGACGTAGAGGTGATGCTGAATGGTAACAAGCTTGACACCAGGGTGTACTTCAAACCTACTGACAGAAATGGCTATTTGCCAATTCAAAGTGGCCATCCTAGTCGGTGGTTGAGAAACATCCCTAGAGGCCAGCTGTTATGTGTCAGGAGGAACTGCATTTTGGATAGTGATTTATTTTCCCAGGCAGCAGTTATTAAGCAGAGATTTGTTGATAAGGGCTATAAGACTGATCTTTTAGACAAAGATATCCTAGAAGTCGGCAGGTTAACCCAGGATGATTGTTTGGCACCTAGTGATCGTAGCCCCAATAACAATCAAGAATGGAGCTTCATTACCTAATTCAATACACAACACAGGGAGATTGAAGATGTTGTGAGAAGACATTGGAATGTGTTGTGTATGGGTAAAATTCTACGTAAGGTGCTTCCTGCAGCCCCCTCGTTTATATATAGGAGGGGTCCGACGTTTGGAGATCAGATAGTAAAAAAAGTGTTAGACCCACCTGTCAAACCTAAGATGTTCTGGGAGGAAAGAAAAGGTTTCTTTGCGTGTCGGCATTGCAGAGCTTGCAGACAAGTACGGACACATCTGCGCAATTTTACCACTTTTCATTCCTCTGCTAATGACCAGGATTTCGAGATTAAGGATCTAATCACGTGCCATACAACACACGTGGTTTATGGCTTGGAGTGTCCATGTGGTTATATCTACATAGGACGCACCAAGAGAAAACTTGGCATTAGAGTGTCGGAACATCTAGCAAATATTAGAAAGGGATTTAAATACCACAGTGTATCCTTGCACTTTAAAAGTTACCATAATAGAGATCCATCGAATTTAAAGTTTTGGGGTATTGAGAGAGTTGATCCGATGTGGAGAGGCTCTAATAGAGTGCGAGAACTCTCCAAAAGGGAAACTCACTGGATCTTCCTCACAAATGCGTTACACCCCAATGGGTTAAATATTGATCTAGACATCAATTGCTTCATTAGCAATTACTGATAGGGATGATCGAACTTTTGAAAAGTTTGGTTCGGCCAGAACATCCGAACTACCTGAAAGTTCGGCCCGGATTTCAGAACCCCATTGAAATCAATGGGACCCGAACTTCGGTAATCAAAAAACACCATTTTAAAGCCCTAAAACCCAATAAATGCCCCTAAAAAGTGCCTAGGGTTCTGGGTCATGCCCCATTGACTATTAATCACACAAAAAAAGTTCTTAAAAATTGTCATTTTTGATAAAAAAGCCAATTATTGAAAAAATTAAAATTGGATTTCGTATCTGGGGCATTTAAAAAGTGTACCTGTGAAGTTTCAGCTCTGTAGCATGTCCAGAACCATAAAAAAAAGACATCGTTTGTATTTTGTCACTTTCAGAGCACTAATATGGCTCCGCTCCCGTCAGCATTTTTTTTTTTGCTGCAGGCGTTGATAGTGCTTTTTAGAGGACATGTTTGGAGTCAGGCATGACATCTGAACATGTCTATAGGGGTATATATATATACATACACCTATGTCTGTATATATACACCTGCACATATATAGGTGTTAAAGGAGCAGAACACTATACTTTTGCTAATTAAATAATTTGCAAATATGGCTAGGCTCCTAACACCTATAAATGTGTAAGTGTAATATACATATCAGTGTGTGTGTATATATATATACCCCTATACAGAAGTTCAGTTGTTTTGTCTGCCTCCAAAGAACCAAAAAAAATGCCCAAAAAAATGCCAGCACCAAAAAAAAAATGCCCAGGCATTTTTTTGGGCATTTTTTTGGGGTTCTTTGGAGGCAGGCAAAACATCTGAACTTCTGTATAAGGGTATATAAAACACACACACTTATATGTATATTACACTTACACATATATAGGTGTGTTGGGAGCCTAGCCATATTTGCAAATTATTTCATTAGCAAAAAAGTGTTCTGCTCCTTTCACACCTATATATGTGTATGGGTCACCCTTCCATAGCAGTCACAGTCAGTTAACCCTACACTACACTACGGTCCCCTTACACTTAACACTTTCCCTACAGAAACTGAATAAATTAAAGCTAACTATAGTGAAAAAATAGCACCTAACTACACTAGATATCCCTTTCCTCACACTAATAATTGCTAAATGACACTTTGTAACACATTGTAACAGAACAGCATTCCACTCTCTTTCATGTCCCGTATAAGAATGCTAGGAATTTGGCGGGGGCTATCTTATATACTGGGGGTATATTCACTATTGATTGGACTCTGGACCCCCTAGTCACTCCAATCACATTCCTAGCATTCTCCTGCCCCTCAATTGGCTTTTACTGATGGTTCTGGTCCAATCACTGGCTTTTAAAGCCCATTTCCTGAACCATTGCATTTTGGTCGGTTCTGGTTGCCGAATTCCGAACTTTTTGGGGAAAAAGTTCTAAATTCGGCCGAACCTCGAACAGCCAATGTTCGGGTCGAACCGATGGTCGACCCGAACCGTTCGATCATACCTAATTACTGATGTTCTATATTAATATGTCTCTATTAATTAGGTCTATATGTGTATTTTAGAGTCACCTTTCATATTTTGGGGTTTTATTTTCCTTTTTAATCAGGTTTGTTTTTTAATATATTGTGATACTACGCATTTTTTCTATATGTGGTATTTTAAAAGTCTTTACCTTTTTAGTGATGTCTATATAGTTCCAATATGTTTTTATTCATTTTTATTAGAATATTTTAATATATTCTTGATATTAGGAATGATTTTACATTATTTTAGCATGTTGATAAGGAATATGAGATGATGTAATTGACTATAATGGAGGACATATGTAAAGGGGGTTGGTGAAATTCTCGCGCTGTCCTTATGTTGTAACTGATTATCTCCTTTAATGCTGCAGGTACTGTTATTGGTAACCTACACAATACAGATACTTATAAATGTTAATGCATTCTAGTAGGTGATAAAATCATAAAATTATAAATAATAAATTATAGTGCTCTTGGGAATGGAGGTGAGCGCTTAGGACACCTAGTGGTCACTGCACGGAAGAGCACCTGCATGCAATTTTGGAAAGAAGATTTGTTTGATCACAATTTATTTAATTTATTTGAAGGACACTCTGGCACTTTAATATTTATATCACTCAATTGTATATTTATTGTGGATTCAAGAGCACTATAATTTATTATTTATAATTTTATGAGTTTATCACCTACTAGAAAGCATTAACATTTTGGCACTTTAATATTTATACCACCCAACTGTGTATTTATTGTGGATTTAAAAGCACTTTATTTTATTATTCATAATTTTATCAGTATATCACCTATTAGAGATTATTTGTGTATTGAAGAGCAGTTTAATTATTTATTATTATTGATTATTTTTATTAATTTTATTAATGATGTTGTGATGCACGTATGGATATTAGTGACACATCATATATAGAAGCACTTAGGTACCTTCATATAGTAATTTTCATATGATTTATATAATTTTCACCAAGCACCTTTAAAGCGCTGTACTCCCCCCCTGCTATAAATGGAGGACATATACCGTGGATCTGACAATAGACAGCAGTGACCTGTTATTTTGAACTAGGATTTCTATCAGGTATTATGTATTGCTGTTATAGGATGTCACCGATCATACGGATGAGTCCCATATTATCCGGACCAAGTGATCCCTGGTGTATTAGTTGCACACAGGGGGTTAATATCGATTCTGGTGAGAGGAGGACGTATTATGTCTGTATACACTGCCTGCATTAGGTTGACAGGCTGTTTACCTTCAGGGTCTGGAGGTCGTGGGCGTGTCTGGCCACTTGCATGAGGTAGAGATTGTTCCGCATGTCCTGCTCCTCCCAGCCCCGAATGAGATATTAGGAGAGTGTGATGCTGCGTGCTCGCGCCCTCCGTGGAAGTCCATAGTGACGAAACATGTAAGGGCGCGAGCACGCAGTCATCTCCAGTCACGTCTGACATCACGGTCCCGGAACTCGCTGTCTCCTGGCTCCGAACGGTGAGTCTGACATGGACACAAGATGCCAACTGATTATATGCAGTTTACATGCTTTATTCAAGTGATTCACATGTGAGTGCAATACTTTGGGAAATGGGAAGTTAAATAAATGTGTTTTTGCGGAATTACACTATTGGTCCCCTTTGTTTGCTTCACATGATATGCATATCGGTATGTATTTGATGCTGGTGGATGTTGGATTGAGTATTTGACCGCCAATATTGCCGGATAGGAGGTGCTGGTTCCCAGGTTTAAAGTCTTCACTCACTCTTGGGTCCGGTGGATGCTGGAACGAGCCACGCTGACCGCCTCCATTGCCAAATAGTAGTTTCTGGATTCCATGATAATGCTGCTTATATTCTTGGGTCCGGTGAGTGTGCATTACTAGGGGGACACTCTTTTGGTGTGGTGAAGGTGATCCAGCTACTCGCAGGCTAACACCGTGGTGAAGGCTACTCTCTATCTGGAACATATGAACTTTATATGAACTTTTGACTAGCATCAATCATTTTATATTCTTTTATGTGGTGCTAGAAGCACACTCAAAGGATATTGTTTTACATATATATTATTGTATGTTTTATATGCATTGTAGTTTTTATGAATCCTTTTATGAATTCATTGGAGCGCTGCTAGTGTGATTAGGATGCTCCTTTGAGAGCCATATACACACCTTGTTCTTATTGATTTTATTTATAGCAGCTGCCATCTTATATAGTAGCTTTCTGATAGCGCTGGGTGAGTGGGCAGTTTTTAATCCCTTACTCCTTTTTATTATATATGAGCATATAAATCCATCAGGCAACCTCCAGGGATATAAGCCGTCACTGGGAAGAAGGTATGGACTCAAAGCACCTCTCTCCACTGCACACTGTGGTCATCTCCAATCCCCCAAATGGTATGAGAAGGGACAGACCATAGTGTGATACTGTATGAACTTTCACATTTATTGTAATAGATAAAAGCCACTCACTTGATAGAAGACATATTCCAGCATAAAATACAATGCAATTGGCGTCCAAGCGCTGCTGTTCCGCTTCCTAATTGACTGCTGGTGACGTCAGACTCTCCTCCCTCCCTTCCGCACGCGTTACGTCCCTCGGGGCGGGACTTCCACAGGTAAGGGGGGGGGGGGCGCAAATTACTTGCCTTGCCCCGGGCACTGACAACCCAAGCTACTCCACTGGTTGGGTTAGAGATGCTTGCTCCTCTTGTAGATACTGAATTGTCACAAGTTAACTCCACTTTTGTGGAAAACAAAACAGTAAATTAAAAAAAAATAATAATAATATAACATATAGAATTGTTACACAAGTCACATTGTAATTGAATGTTTTTGAAAATTTACCTTTTCTTTTCAATCTACAGAGCTGTAATTTTCTGTGAAATTCAATATGGCCGCCAGGAATGTGTACAGAAAGCTCCCAAGGTATGTAATTTCCCACTAATTGGTTCACTTATTTTCCCAGAAGTCAGCATGAAGAATACAAGTCAGAATCCAGGCATCCCTTGCAACATGTAAGTTTTAGTGAGATACTCCCAAAAGGAAATCACATCCAAAGGGATGCAGACCCTGCCACGCACGCCACGTGTACATAGACAGGGAATAACCATTTGACCCCTTACATGCTGCCCAGGCCTGAGGGACCCAGACATGCATCATTGCAGGATTTATCATTTAACCCCTTGAATGCCAAATGCCCTGGTCTGAGGGACATGCATTTCATTGCAGGATTCATCATTAAACCTCTTGCATGCCAAATGCTCAGAGGGGACAAATGCAAGATCATCACTTAATTCCTTACATGCTGAATGCTCAGCAGGGCATAGGCAGGATCACTGAACTCATTACATGCCTTAGTTTGACATGTAGCGAGTTAAGTGATTGTGCCAGTGTCCTGCTGAGCATTTGGCATGTGAGGAGCTAAGTGATGATCTTGCCAGTGTTCCCGCTAGGCACTCTGCATGAAATGATAGCAGAGAAGGATCTGGGTGTTCTGGTAGATCATAAGCTTAATAATAGCATGCAATGCCAAGCTGCTGTTTCCAAAGCAAACAAAATCCTTTCTTGTATTTAAAGTGTTTCTTACCCAAGCACTTTATATTCCTGATATGTGATTGCTGTACCATGTACTTTCCTGTTAGTCACTCTGCTTTCCAATTAAAAACTGACCACACCTAGGTGTAATAACACACCGTGGTCAGTTCTATAGCTATGCTGGGTGGGAAGAGACTTATAGAGTGCTAAAAGCCCGCGGGTTAGGGGGCAGAAATTACTTGCCTTGCCCCGGGTGCTGACAACCCACGCTACGCCACTGCTGCCACGTTCGTCATTAGAGCCCTGCAGGTGCAGCAGCTGTTTGATAATTATGAAGCCAATCCCATTAGATTCACTTAGCACATGGACACAGACCAACAAACAATGATTTCTTCAGAATAACAAAGTTTGCTAAAGTCTTTGCAATGTACACAGATCACCCAGAGGGGAATGTTTTTTTTTTTCTCAACAAAGATGGAGTTACTCTTTAAATGAAATGAGCATTTATTGATAATCTGTATAACATTAGTTTTAAAGTCCCCATTTTGGGTAAAAAGAGTAGGTATTAATCGCACACATAATCCTCTTGGCATAGGCGTGCGCACAGGGTGTGCCGGGTGTGCCTTGGCACACCCTAATCACCTAGTGCACATTAGCATTATCGCTCTGAGTGCAGGCGGGGAGATGGGAAAGATCTCACTCTTACCAGCTCAGCCATAAGAAGTGCTAAAGCACTTTTCTTTCATTGTGCCAGCAGGGAGATGAATGCACCGGGGCCATATACATGTAGACACACACATGCATGTGTGTTTAACCACTTGCCGACTGCCTAACGCCGATCTACGTCGGCAGTCAGCCCCTCACAGGCAAAGTGACGTAGGGCTACGTCACTAGCTTGTGAGGGTCTAGGGAGCGAGCGCGCGCCCCCGGAGGCGCGCTCCCGCTCCCGCGTGGTCACGGACCCCCCGGCGCGTGTGACCAGCGGACCCGATGTCCGCCGGTCACTCGGCGATTGGCGGGGGAGAGGGAGAATGTCAGGCAGCTTGTGTAAACAAGCCACCTGTCATTCTCCTCGCTGTAAAGACACTAATCACACGGATCTAGTATGTAGATCCGTTGATCAGTGTCCTTACAGCTAAAGCCACAGCCAATCACAGTAGAAAGCACGCCCCTAGGGACACACACAGCCCCTCCCTCCCAAATAAAGTTAACCCCTTCACTACCAGTGTATTTTTACAGTAACAGTGCATATGTACAGTGGGTACGGAAAGTATTCAGACCCCCTTAAATTTTTCACTCTTTGTTATATTGCAGCCATTTGCTAAAATCATTTAGGTTCATTCTTCTTCCTCATGAATGTACACATAGCACCCCATACTGACAGAAAAACACAGAATTGTTGACATTGTTGCAGATTTATTAAAAAAGAAAAACTGAAATATCACATGGTCCTAAGTATTCAGACCCTTTGCTCAGTATTTAGTAGAAGCCCCCTTTTGATCTAATACAGCCAGGAGTCTTTTTGGGAAAGATGCAACAAGTCTTTCACACCTGGATTTGGGGATCCTCTGCCATTCCTCCTTGCAGATCCTCTCCAGTTCTGTCAGGTTGGATGGTAAACGTTGGTGGACAGCCATTTTTAGGTCTCTCCAGAGATGCTCAATTGGGTTTAAGTCAGGGCTCTGGCTGGGCCATTCAAGAACAGTCACGGAGTTGTTGTGAAGCCACTCCTTCGTTATTTTAGCTGTGTGCTTAGGGTCATTGTCTTGTTGGAAGGTAAACCTTCGGCCCAGTCTGAGGTCCAGAGCACTCTGGAGAAGGTTTTTGTCCAGGATATCCCTGTACTTGGCCGCATTCATCTTTCCCTCGATTGCAACCAGTCGTCCTGTCCCTGCAGCTGAAAAACACCCCCACAGCATGATGCTGCCACCACCATGCTTCACTGTTGGGACTGTATTGGACAGGTGATGAGCAGTGCCTGGTTTTCTCCACACATACCGCTTAGAATTAAGGCCAAAAAGTTCTATTTTGGTCTCATCAGACCAGAGAATCTTATTTCTCACCATCTTGGAGTCCTTCAGGTGTATGTTTTTTAGCAAACTCCATGCGGGCTTTCATGTGTCTTACACTGAGGAGAGGCTTCCGTCGGGCCACTCTGCCATAAAGCCCCGACTGGTGGAGGGCTGCAGTGATGGTTGACTTTCTACAACTTTCTCCCATCTCCTGACTGCATCTTTGGAGCTCAGCCACAGTGATCTTTGGGTTCTTCTTTACCTCTCTCACCAAGGCTCTTCTCCCCCGATAGCTCAGTTTGGCCGGACGGCCAGCTCTAGGAAGGGTTCTGGTCGTCCCAAACATCTTCCATTTGAGGATTATGGAGGCCACTGTGCTCTTAGGAACCTTAAGTGCAGCAAAAATCTTTTTGTAACCTTGGCCAGATCTGTGCCTTGCCACAATTCTGTCTCTGAGCTCTTCAGGCAGTTCCTTTGACCTCATGATTCTCATTTGCTCTGACATGCATTGTGATCTGGAAGGTCTTATATAGACAGGTGTGTGGCTTTCCTAATCAAGTCCAATCAGTATAATCAATCACAGCTGGACTCAAATGAAGGTGTAGAACCATCTCAAGGATGATCAGAAGAAATGGAAAGCACCTGAGTTAAATATATGAGTGTCACAGCAAAGGGTCTGAATACTTAGGACCATGTGATATTTCAGTTTTTCTTTTTTAATAAATCTGCAACAATGTCAACAATTCTGTGTTTTTCTGTCAGTATGGGGTGCTATGTGTACATTCATGAGGAAGAAGAATGAACTTAAATGATTTTAGCAAATGGCTGCAATATAACAAAGAGTGAAAAATTTAAGGGGGTCTGAAAACTTTCCGTACCCACTGTATAGCACTGATTACTGTAGAAATGTCACTGGGACCCCCAAAAGTGTCACAAATGTCAGTCAAGGGTCCGATCTGTCCGCCCCAATGTCGCAGTACCGCAAAAAAAAAATCGCAGATCGCCGCCATTACACGTTAAAAAAAAAACAACAAAAATGACAAAAATCTTTCCCTTTGTTAGTAAACGCGATAACTTTTGCGCAAACCAATCAAAATATGCTTTTTGTGATTTTGTTTACCAAACATATGTAGCATAAAACAAATTTGCCAAAAATGTTAAAAAATTTTGATTTTTACATTTTTTTGGGGGGAATTTCATATAAAAAAATGTGAAAAATATTGCTATTTTTGCAAAATTTACGCTCTTTTTTTGTTTATAGCGCGTGATCAAAAAATCGCACAGGTGATCAAATACCACCAAAAGAAAGCTCTGTTTGTGGGAAAAAAAGGACGCCAAATTTGTTTAGGTACAGTGTCGCACGACCGCGCAATTGTCCGTTAAAGTCACGCAGTGCCGAATCGCAAAATACCCCCTGGTCAGGAAGGGGGTAAAATCTTCCGGGGCTTAAGTGGTTAATATTTGAGGGGCACACCCTAATGCAATAGGCTGCGCACACCTATGCCTCTTGGAATCACCTGCAATTTATAATATTCAGCCAGCGGCACTTCATTCAGTAACATAGTAATCAATCTTTGAGACGGTTTCTCCAATTTAAGTGTAAAGTGGCGTACACTCTATAAGAAAATCAGGCAAATAATTGTCTGAATTTTCCTCACTGTTTTACAGCAAGTCGGAGCCGAGGAAGAAAATAATGTACGAAAATTCTCGTACGACAAAGGTTTTTTATTTTCAAAGAATTTTATTGAGTTTTAACACAAAAATACAGTACAGAAGATACTTGATTTTAAAAATTAATTAAAAGGTACAATGCATCTGTGAAAACTAAGAACATGACAGGGAACATGAAAATGTTGTGAAGCGCCAAGTGGAGAGGGAAATACATTAATGAAAGAAAATGACAGCAATTGATACATAAATACGTAATTATTGAGATTTCAAAGGAATACACAAGTCATAAAAAGTAGGATTAGGTATGTATTAGAAACAAGCTCTTGATCTAATAATATGGGAAAAAGGGGGGCATTTAGCCCCCCGTTTTCTTATGGGATGGCGGAAGGGGTCAATTGAAGCCAATTAATGGTCAATTACTAGTAATAGGTCAAGGGGATTTAGTATAGGATTCTCTGAGGCATTGGGAATTTGAACTATTGACTCCTTAGCTAAAGTCGGCACTTTTTTCCTGCTTCAAATTCCCGCCTTTTAGTAGCTGGGTAGTTTTAGACAGGTATCTAGGTAGATTAGGTTTACCTCTATTTTGGTAAACAAATGAGGGTCCTTCCCGCTCCTTTTTCCCACCCCAAAAGCCCGCTCAAACCAGCTTTTTGGGCTATATAATCAGCTGTTCAAGACTGTGAGGGTCAATCTGTTCTGGAAATCCTCTGATCCCAATTTTCCCCTCCCTCCCCTTGTTTGTCGTGGCCATAATTATTACGTGGTAAGGTCACCTCTATGTTTCGAGGGGGACAATGTTATTTTCTGTTTTAATTTATGGATAAATTAAGTTAAATAGGTTATTTGGTTGATACGGCCCAAGTTGTGATGACTGGGTTGTTTGTTATGTGATTTACTGTGTTATGTTTATTATATTAAACCAGTAATAAACGGCCGCGGCCTTATTTTGCCAAAACACAAGTGTCTTTGTGCCTATTTTATTATTTATTAATAGTTATGTTATTTATGATAATATTTTAAGTATAGCATCCTTCCTGCCATTCAATAAAGAGTTACAATAACACAGGTTAATTTGTTATCCGGAGTGTGCTATATTAAGGCATTCCTGTATTTTTGGCCTCTGAATGATAAAGGTTGATGTATAACAGTATGTATGAAGAAGAAGGGTAATATAAGGCTGAGGAGCCCAATGGGAAGATAAAAGGGAGATGGGGTGGTGAGCGAAGATACTTGAGAATAAGGGGGGGGGGGGCGGTTGTATGTTAAAGGGGAAGTGGGGCAATAGGAGGGGGATGGAGCAAGGGCTGCTATTAATGAGCATCAATAATCTAAGATACTGTATGTTGGTCAGGTGTCACTTAGAAAGTGCAGGGGAGGTGATATCAGGTATATTGATTGGGGTAAGGGACAATTGCTGTGCGCACGGGGATGCCAGCAGCGCTGCCCGCTTCCCTCCTTCTCTCCCCCTCTGGCTGCTGCTGCGGGCACACACAGGCGGATGTTTTAGAATGAGCAGGGGAAGGGGCCAGTAAATATGTGATTTACTAGCCCCTTCCCTTTTTGAATGAACACAGTGAGTGATCAGTACCGTGTTAACCACTTGCCGACCGCCCGCTGCAGATATACAGCAACAGGATGAGGGTGAGCGGGGATGGCGATGCACAGGGGCCGGCGGCCGCGATTGCCGCCGGCCACCCACAATCGCTGAGAGAGAAGGACGGTCAGCTGTAGTAAACACAGCTGACCGTTATTCTCGAGGAAATGATCACAGAGCGCCTGTAAACCTTCTATATAGGAACACAGGTCTCTGTGATCATTTCACAAGCCCATCCCCCCCACAGTTAGTAAACACTCCCCTAGGCTTACATTTAACCCCTTGATCACCCACTAGGTTAACCCCTTCCCTCCCAGTGTCATTTTTACAGTAACAGTGCATATTGTTAGCACTGATTACTGTAGTAATGTCACTGGTCCCCCCAAAAGTGTAAAAAATGTCAGTCAGGGGTCCGATCTGTCTGCCACAATGTCGCAGTCCTGCTAAAAATCGCAGATCGCCGCCATTACTAGTAAAAAAAATGACATAAATCTTTCTCCTAGTTTGTAGACGTGATAAACCAATCAAAATACGCTTATTACATTTTTTTTCACCAAAAATATGTAGCAGAATTCAAATTGGCCTAAAATGATGAAAAAATTTTGATTTTTAATGGATTTTTTTTGGAATGTTATATAGCAGAATGTGGAAAATATAGTTTTTTTTTTTTTCTTTTTTCAGAATTGTCGCTCTTTTTTTGTTTATAGCGCAAAAAATAAAAATCGCAGAGGTGATCAAATACCCTTAAAAGTAGGCTCTATTTGTGGGAAAAAAGAGCATCATTTTTATTTGCGTACATCGCAATTTTCCGTTAAAGTAACCCAGTGCCGAATCACAAAAAATGGCCTGTGATTAACGGGGCAAATCCTTCCGGTCCAAAAAGTGCACACCATAATGCAATGGGCTGCACACACCTATGGTTTGTCTCTTCAGAAGTTTGCTTTTGGAAGGTCAGAATTAGCTGTCCAAAGTTGTGTACACACTATATGAAAATCGTTCCTCGAGTGAAAATGTTCGCCCATTTTTCTTATACTGTGTACGAGCCATAAGTTGTAGAGATGATGTTTGTACCAAGAAATCTCTAGATCCCACTGTAGCTGTGAAAATCTGAGATGCCTCCTCCTTGGTGTATGAGAATGTCCCACTCGCAGCCATCTCTCTGAAGGTTCCTGCATAACCTGCGCACACTCAATTGGGTATAAACTGTACAGTTGTGTTCAAAATTATTCAACCCCCCCAATGCTGTAAAGGGTTTAGGGACTTTAGTGTACATTTGTAATTGTATTCAGAATGAAATCCTACAAAGACTTTTTAAAGAACCATATTGAACTAAAATTATATCAATTGGTTTTGTAATACAGTAGTAAATGTTTCTTTTGTGAATTCTTCATTGACACAATTATTCAACCCCTTAAAGACTACCACTCTGAAGAACAGAGGTTCATTGAAGTGTTTTCAATCAGGTATTGAAAACACCTGTGGATGTCAGGGAGCAGCAATAAAGCCTAATAAGCACCAATTAGGCAGCTTTAAAATGACTGCGATACTCAGCTCCTTCTAGACATTTACTGGTGTGGTTACAAACATGGTGAAGTCAAGAGAATGGTCCAGGAAGACAAGAGAAGAGGTGATTACTCTTCACAGGAAGGGCAATGGCTATAAGAAGATTGCAAAGATGTTAAACATACCAAGAGACACCATAGGAAGCATCATTCGCAAATTCAAGGCAAAGGGCACTGTTGAAACGCTACCTGGTCGTGGCAGAAAGAAGATGCTGACTTTGACTGCTGTGCCCTACCTGAAGCGTAGAGTGGAGAAAAGTCCCCGTATGACTGCTGAAGAACTGAGAAAAGATTTGTCAGATGTGGGTACTGAAGTTTCTGCTCAGACAATACGGCGCACACTGCGTAATGAAGGCCTCCATGCCAGAACTCCCAGGCGCACCCCCTTGCTGTCTCCAAAGAATAAGAAGAGTCGACTGCAGTATGCCAAATGTCATGTGGATAAACCACAGAAGTTTTCTGTGGACTGATGAAACAAAATTAGAACTGTTTGGGCCCATGGATCAATGCTATGTTTGGAGGAGGAAGAACAAGGCCTATGAAGAAAAGAACACCTTGCCTACTGTAAAGCATGGCAGGGGGTCAATCATGCTTTGGGGCTGTTTTGCTTCTGCAGGTACAGGGAAGCTTCAGCGTGTGCAAGGTACCATGAATTCTCTTCAGTACCAGGAGATATTGGATGACAATGTGATGCAGTCCGTCACAAACCTGAGGCTTGGGAGACCTTGGACCTTTCAACAGGACAATGATCCCAAGCAAACCTCCAAGTCCACTAGAGCATGGTTGCAGATTAAAGGCTGGAACATTTTGGAGTGGCCATCACAGTCACCAGACTTAAATCCGATTGAGAACCTCTGATGGGACTTAAAGAAAGCAGTTGCAGTGCACAAGCCTAAGAATGTGACTGAACTGGAGGCTTTTGCCCATGACGAATGGGTGAAGATACCCGTAGATCGCTGCAAGACACTTGTGTCAAGCTATGCTTCACGTTTAAAAGCTGTTATAACTGTAAAAGGATGTTGTACTAAGTACTAAGATTGAATGTCACTTGGGGGTTGAATAAAACTGATAATGATGTGAGCACAGAAAAGACATTTGTGGTTATTTCATTATAAATGTTATGTTATATTTGTCTGACCTCGAACAGGCCAAAACAATCAATTTCAGTGGGGGTTGAATAATTTTGAACACAACTGTGTATATATATATATATATATATATATATATATATATATATAAAAGAAACAAAAAAACCTGCAGGGCAATGCCATAATGTGCTAGTATGCATCGCATATTAGCACATTATGAAATACTTACTTTAGAACTAAGCCCCCCACACACTCGCCCAGACACCACTGAGGCAGTCGACATCTTCCCTTGGCGTCTCTTCCGGGTTCAGCGGCTCTGGCGCTGTGAGAGGCCGGAGCCGCGATGACGTCACTCCTGCACATGCGCGCGGGAGTTTCACTTTCCGGCAAGTAGCTCTGAAGGTCCGCGGGCTGCATGCAGGGTAAATATCTCCTAAACCTTGCAAGTTTAAGAGATATTAATTTTACCTACAGGTAAGCCTTATTATAGGCTTACCTGTAGGTAAAAATTAAAAAGCGAAGTATATTACTGCTTTAAATAAATACAGTGGCATGATCTTTATATATATATATATATACACATGCAGCACCCTCCTAGGTAGGTGCTAGGAAAGAGCATATTGTGGCCCTGTCTGCTTATCAGGGGGGTCTGATCATTCACCTAGGCTGTCATGTGTTTCCAGGTGTGTCTATTGAGCTTTGGGAGTCTCCCCACTGTATCCAATGAGGGCACCAGTGGAGGAAACCTGACCAATAGCACACCAGGGCTTATATAAATCTCAGTGGGCGGAACCTGCCGCAGTGCACCCTGGGCTGGGGTATAAGTCTGAGGGGAGCACATGACAGAGTGTGGTGGGAAGCAGAGTCCCAGGAGGAGAGTGACGGCTGTCTCTCCTCCTGTTAGCGCTAGTGAGGGTGTCCTGGGCAGTCGGCCTAGAGGACGAAGGTTGAGCTGAGCTGCAGAGAGGGATCCAGTGTGCTGTGGACCGAGCAGCTAGGCAAAAAGTTTCCAGGAAAAACAGTATTGTGAGTACTCAAAACTGCCCAGGGGTCTGCCTAGGATAAGGGACCACTCCCGAAGGCAAGAGGGATCCGGGAGCCAGCTAACCAGTAGAGGAAGGCTTAGAAAAAGGGGGTGCCAGAGTCTAAGCCCTGAAGTGTTCAGCAGCGCAGAAGTCATACAAGTAGCTACCTCAGCAAGGAGTGCTTAAGGCTGCATTCACATGTCAGCGTATGGATCGCGGGCAGAATCGCTGCGATTCCGCCCGCGATCCGGAGATCATTGCAAATCGCGGGACGCCTGTGCGTTGCCTGTGATTTGCAATAGCACCCCAAACGCTGAGCGATGTTGCCACTATTTCCGCCTGCCGAATCGCGGTAACATCGCGCAAAAAAAAATCGCGGGACACATTACGCCCAAAAAAGTACAAGAGCTTCTTCGGATTGCGTTTTTTTGTGCGATGTTACACCAGCTGCACATCAAATCAAGATCTCTCCTTGTCCACATACATGTATAAATATGCTCACGCCAGTATAGTCCTATGCCTGAGATATTTCTTCAATGCTTGGATTAAACCTTTACAGCAGTCGGAACACCTTATGTTCAGATTCCTTTGCATGTAAAAATGACACCTTCCTCCACCAGAGGAGAATCCGGGTAGTTCCATATAATGGAAGTCTAAGGTGAGTGTATACACCTTAGAAGTCTAAGGTGAGTATACACTCACCTTAGACTTCCATTATATGGAACTACCAGGATTTGCTCATTTTTTGTTTATAGCACAAAAAGCACAAAAAATAAAAATCGAACAGGTCAAATACCATCAAAAGAAAGCTCTATTTGTGGGAAAAACGGACATCAATTTGCGTACAGCGTTGCGCGACTGCGCAATTGTCAGGTAAAATATCGCAGTGCCGAATCGCAAAATATGGCCTGGTCATTAACGGGGAAAATGTTCCGGTCCAGAAGTGGTTAAGCCAAATTCCAGGTAATACTTTTTAAAGCAGTTGCAGAAAACAGTGTTGCTCCTTTTGGGATAAAGTTTTTATATAAATAAATAAAAGCCAATCATTGTTAGCACTCCTTCCAGTGGTAAATGGTTTGTATCAGCCCTCTAACTACTACATCTGCATGATAGCTTGTTCTGTTGAAAAACACCAGGTTTACTATAAGGAAAAAGAAAACTAAAACAGCCATCAGATTTAAGAATTGGTAAGCTGCAATATAGTAAATGTTTGCTTTTGGGTTTAATTCTGCTTTACGTATCATAAGCCTCCCCCAGGGTAGCACCCTCTTAGCTCAGAGTAGGCTGCTAGGTAAATTTAGTTTAGGTCCCTGTAAACAGCGGAGAAGGGGTTGGTTGCTTTTGGCTGCTCTGTGTTTTACAGGTTGATGTTCTGCTACTTTCCCCTGTCTTCTAGAGGCTTCTAGAGCTATAGTGGGAGGGAGAGGAGGACACGCAGCCTGAATATTTATGAGACTCCAACCAATCCTTAGGGAGGTTAACGGAAAGGTGGAAGGAGAGCCAATAAATAGTCAGAGACCTGTGCAGCAGGGTGCAGTGTTCCTGGGTCCAGTCCTGCAGGAAGAAACCCCTGTGCCGAAGTTCTGCCCCTGGGTCAGGAGAGCTGGAGAAGTCAGAATGAAGACATTGAAGTCCCAGCTAGGCTTAGCTGGGGGTCCACCAAATAATTCTTGCCCGGTGATTGAGCTGGGTCAGAAGGAAACCTACTGGAGAGTAGGGATGATCGAACTTTTGAAAAGTTTGGTTCGGCCAGAACATCCGAACTTTCCGAAAGTTCGGCCCAGATTTCAGAACCCGATTGAAATCAATGGGACCCGCACACTCCCTTAATCAAAAAACACAATTTTAAAGCCCTAAAACCCAATAAATGCCCCTAAAAAGTGCCTAGGGTTCTGGGTCATGCCTCAGGGACTATGAATCACACAAAAAAAAGTTCTTAAAAATTGTCATTTTTGATAGAGAGACAATTATTGAAAAAAAAAAAAGATTTTTTGATTTTGACTGGATTTAGTATCTGGGGGGTCTAAAAAGTGTACCTGTGAAGTTTCAGCTCTGTAGCATGTCCAGAACCATACAAAAAAGAGATTGTTTGTATTATGTCACTGAAAGAGCAGGGATATGGCTCCGCTCTTTTCACACCTTGCCGGTTTAGTAGCAAGCATTTTTTTTGGCATTTTTTGGGGTCTTTTGAGGCAGGCAAAACATCTGAACTTGTGTATAGGGGTATATATAGACACATACTTATATGTATATATACCCATACACATATATAGGTGTGATAGTAGCAGAACACTATACTTTTGCTAATTATTTCATTAGCGCAAGTATAGTGTTCTGCTCTTTTCACACCTATATATGTGTATGGGTATATATACATATAAGGGTGTGTGTGTATATATATACCCCTATACACAAGTTCAGATGTTTTGCCTGCCTCCAAAGAACCCAACAAAATGCCCAAAAAAATGCCTGCAAGAACAAACCTGGGAAATTTTTTTGGCGCTGGCATTTTTTTGGGTTCTTTGGAGGCAAGCAAAACATATGAACTTCACACACACTGATATGTATTTTACACTTACACATATATAGGTGTGTTAGCCCCCCCCCCCCTCGACATTGCAAACCTAAAATGCCCGTATGCTGTAGTAAACAGTGCAAATATCAATATTTTAAATTATAAACATGTAGATAGCGCTATTTGCAAGGTGTTTAAGTTAAACAAAAGCCATATTTCTCCATTTACAAGAAGGTCAGGTTAATATAACCCAGCCAGCAAAGAGTTCCTCCTTACATCGGAGTCATGCTTCCTTGCCACCTGACAAACACCCTCTAAAAAGTGATCCATTGTGGTTCACTCTTTAGAGGGCAACACTAGTGTACCCTAATTTACAGCAATGCCCCTCAGATGTGTCACTCCAAACGTGCTTGGTATTAGTCCCAGTTCACATATATGCGATGCGGGAACCCTGCAAATCCACTGTGGGGTCCCGCATTCAACTCGCAGGCAGTTCACACTGCCATATACAAATTGCTGGGGCTGTTAATACCAAGTTAACCACACCCCCAGATCAGTTAGCATATTGCAGTGCGAACTGTCAGTTCCAACATGAATCGGATCGCATGGGTGTGAACACCCATGCGATCTGATCCTGGTGCGGACCCAAAAAAGGGTCCTGTGCGAGTTGTGTCCCAATGCGATGCGAATGCAGCCATACAATGTGTATGGCTGAATTTGCATTGCACACACATCGCATGTGATTTGCACAGAATGTGAACTGGCGCTAAGACAATTCAAATGCAGCATTGTTAGTCCCCCCCCTCCCCCAGTACCTGGTCTGGACGCAGTCTTCTACCTGCAGCCTGGATGCAGGGCTTGTCCTACAGGTGGTTCCTCCTGGAGCTGGGAGCCCAGAGACCAGCTGAGCACTGCTGATACTTCTGGTCCTCTCCCTTCCTTCTGGGCACCACTTAGATAATCCCCCACCTGTGCAGCTATTTAGAAAAAAAAAATATGTCTCTAGGCCCCCTGTGTTCCATGGGAGCGGGAACAGTCAGTGGACTATTTTATCTGTTTCGGGTAGGCGGATTAATCCACTGCAGCATTCTCAGCCTGTCACGGTCTATTCACATTGAAGAGGCCAGTGACCAGGCTGGAGTTGTGTAGCACGTTGCGGCGGATTAATCCGCCTACCCGAAACTGATAAAATAGTCTACTTACTGGAGTATTCTGTCCAGTTCTGGTCGCCAGTCCTCAGGAGGGATGTGTTGGAGCTGGAGAAAGTCCAGAGAAGGGCAACTAAACTGATTAGGGGGTTGGAGGACCTTACCTATGAAGAGCGGCTGCAATCGCTCGATTTATTTTCCCTGGAGAAAAGACGTCTGAGAGGGGACATGATAGCAATTTATAAATATCTTAATGGGGATCTCAGCTTAGAAGAAAAGCTGTTCATTCGAAGGAATTGCATGAGGACTCGAGGACATACAATGCGATTAGAGGAGAAGCGTTTTAACCTCAGGCAACGTGGGGGGTTCTTTACTGTTAGGGCTACAAGATTGTGGAATTGTCTACCACAAGAGGTGGTTTCTGCGGGTAGTATGGTGACTTTCAAAAGACTCTTAGACTTACATCTCAAGGATCAGGAGATTGAGGGCTATGTTAGATGATTACAGTCACACACACCTACACAGGTTGAACTGGATGGACTATTGTCTTTATTCAACCTCACCTACTATGTAACTATGTAACTGTCCCCGCTCCCATGGAACACAGTGGGCCTGGAGACATTTTTTTTTTCTAAATAGCTGCACAGGTGGGGGGATTGTGGTTTCCCTTTGACAGCGGAGAATCTGAGCTGCTCTGGACAAAACCACTACACAGAGGAGGCAAATATAACATGTCATTTAAGAAAAAAAAAAAAAAAAGAGAACACACAAGACTTTACAATCACTTTAAGGTGTCTGGAATTACGCTACAAGGGAGCCTTCACGCTGCTGAAGTTTGCTGGCGTGCACCTGTGATTTTTTGCACGGGTTCCCATAGACTTCTATTATGTCCCACGGTTTTTGGTGCGTTTCAGAAATCTCACTAAAGATGCAGCATGTGGGACATTTAGTGCAACTTTAGAAAATGCACAAATCGCATAGAAGTCTATGAGAAAGCGTGGGCACAGTGCGGCCAAACCCCAGCAAGGCAGAGTGATGGCGCTCTGATAATACACTATACAGCACACGTTGGGGTGTACACCCCCGTACACACAGGTCAGCGCAGTCCATGCACACACCACCAGGACACAATATTTATTTGGGCCATTTCACTTACTTGGTCAGCATCGCGTTGGACAGGATGACCTGATCAGACTGGGATCTCCTCAGGACACCGCAATCCCCCCAGGGTGTATGTAGGCCTAAGGGAAGGAGTGTTCAGGCTCCGCCCCCTCACTAGGCTCGGGAATCTATCACCTTTCCTGCAGGACTCTGATACCAGGAGAGGGACCACCATGCCCCTCCCACACTGGAAACTCAGAGGAGGAGGGAGGGGGATTCACACACTTGTCCTCTATGGGGAGGGGAGGGCCTCTCACTAGTCCCCGTACTTCTTGTCACTCAGGTGTGCTCTCGTGAGCAGCCTAGACTGGACTCCCGACATCACCCCCTGCCCTGCCCCTTTTTTTTCTTTGGGTCTCTCTTAATTAATATTTAACAGCAAAAACCACCCTGGACTGCCCACAGCGCCGGCCGGATCCCTGCATTCCATGGGAGCGGGAACAGTCAGTGGACTAGTTTATCAGTTTCGGATAGGCGGATTAATCCCCACAGTGTTCCCAGCCTGTCACGGTCTATTCACTAGTTTGAAGAGGCCGGTGACCAGGCTGGAGTTATGTAGCGCGCTGCGGCGGATTAATCCGCCTACCCGAAACTGATAAAATAGTCCACTGACTGTTCCTTCTCCCTCGGATCACAGGGGTCCGGACAGCGCTGTGGGCAGTCCAGGGTGGGTGTTGCCAGAGACTTTTTTTTCTACGTAGCTGCACAGCGGGGGATTGTGACCCCCCCCCCCCTGCCTGCAGGACGCGGCTGCCAATGGGAACGGCGTTCCTGCTGTGAAAAAAGTACGGGAACGCCGTTCCCATGCGTTCCTGCAGGACTCGAGCCCTGGGTGGGTGTGATGGGAGGAAGACGGGAACAGTTAAGACAGTTCATCTGAATGCTGCTAACTATAGCAGCTGCAGGTGGAGGAGGTAGAAGCAACTCTGGAGATAAAAGAAGAGAAACAAGCACAGCGCCTTCTAGGTGCAGCAGGAAACACATTTAATATAAATGTGATAAAAACATACTCACAAGGGTAAGCTTGGTAAAAATCTTTTAAAATAAATGTGTGTATGGGGGTTGGTACCTCAGGCCAAGTTGGGTGGGACTTTTTAGGCAAGTATAAGTATTTTCCAGGATATCATTAGATAAAACAAAGAATATTTAATATCTTGGATATAATACAGGTAAGTACATTTTGTGAATGTTTGGGTGATAGACCCAAGTGAAAGAGTGTCCAAAGTCAGAAAATAACGTGACATATGTGAAAATTGGTGACAATTTCGGATAATCTCAGTAGAGATTCTCCTGCGTTTGTCCCTACGCGTTTCAGCTTCCTTTTGAGCCTTTTTCAAGGGTGGTCACCAATTCTGTAATATTTTTACAAACAAATTAGTTTCACAATTTCAATAACCACTGATGTTAATCAATGTGGTAGAAATAAATATACGTACATGTTATGTTTTTTGTTGTTCCATGTATGGTTTTTGTATGCATCATTAGTCAACAGCGAGAACCAAAGCCACTTCCTGCAAGATATGTTGTTTAATTAGGGTGTTGATAGTTCTAATAGTCTGTGTCTGTGTTTATAGTGTGTCACTGTTTGACTTACGGTTTAATAATAGATATGGTTGATTGTTATCTAGGATTGATCCCGATTTGGTCAGGCGCACATCCAATTTGATCTAATATACATTTTTTTAGAAATTTTTATGTATTGGGATATATAGACAGTTTTCCATTAGTTTTGCAGAGTATTTACTTTCAGATTCTTGTTGAATCTGTGTGCTACTCCCCAGAGGGGGTGAAAATAAATGTGGACTTCTGTGCATCTCAGTCCCGGGGGCCTGAAGAAGGAGCACATGCTCCGCAACTTGTCGTCATTTACGCCTGTGCCTCCCGACCAGGAAGTGACGTCACGGCCTGTTAGAGCTGTTGCCCTACCTCCCAGGAATCCCCTCATCATGTAAGCCAACGAGGACACCACCATCCTTAGCCCCCAGGACTGAGATGCACAGACGTCCACATTTATTATAAAAGCTTTTATCAAGCTTACCCTTGTGAGTACGTTTTTATCACATTTATATTACATTTGTTTCCTGCTGCACTTAGAAGGCGCTGTGTTTTTTTTTTCCCTCTCTTTTGGAGAGCAGCCACAAATGCAGCCAACAATGTTTAAGGCATAGCCAGAAGTTGGTCAGCCCTCATGTTATCCATTTACAATTCACCGGGGGTATCCCATGCTCCCTATCCCTATCCAAGTTCCAATAAAAATCCCAAAAAGAACCCCAAGTCTTTTTTTTGAGCCAGTGAAATAATGAAGAAAATGCTGTGCTGTGCCTGACTGTGTTTGCTACAAAGGGGGAACCAAATTCACCAGTGGCTCTCAAGGGGGTGCACTACACCAGTATCGTACTATCCAAAGACATGTAACCAAGTTGCACATGCAGATCGGACACGGACCTGTCATCTGCCTGCTCACCCCCCCCCCCCCTGCTGAGCAGGCAGATCTGGTTGGATGGATCTGTTTCATCTGAAAAGGGTCTTACAAGTGTTGAATAAGGAAAATAAATTACCAAGCTCCTCTTAGTAATAACATTCATTAGATAGAAAAGGAGTGTGTACAGAGACACGCTAGAAGTGCCACAAAACACCATGTGAGTTGCAGTGTGCTGCAAAAAAAATGCAACATGCAATATAGTTTCATACATCAAACTTCTTTACAGTCCAATTGTTTGAAATATTTAGTATCTTGAAAATACCTAGTTTGAATATTTAATATTTTGTTTGTAGTTTATCCCACTTTTTATATTGAGCAATTGCTTCTATGCATTGCCTTTATTGTACTGCAGAAGAGCTTTAGGTAAAAAATAATAATTCAGAAATCTAATATCTCAAAGTTATCAGTTGTTTTCCTATTTCAATAAATTTTTATTGAGAAAACGAGATTACAAAACAGAGTAATGCATTTGGAATCAACAGTGTAATAACAAACAATAAATCAGAACAATCGGTAACATTCATAAGACATTTGTCACCTAGTATAAGAACTGAGTGGGATACCATGACAGAACATAGCTCAGTATACTCAACCATAACCAATGTGGAAGCATATATTCAACCTGGACCAAGGTGAGGCCCGCCCGCGCACCCCTATCGGGAACCAGCTGTGCGCAGGGAGGGGAACCCCCAGGCCGGAGGCCGGAGCGAGGATGAGGTCCGGCAGGGCCCACATGGCTACCCTCTACCCGTTGAAGGTGAAGAACATATCTATAGTCACCCCACGGTCCAGAAACACCAATCAGTATCAGGCAGCTATAGGATGGGGCGTTAGAAAAGAATGCCAACTAAGACCTATTAAGGTCCAACCATAAAGTTACCGAGAAGAGGAGGGAGGGAAGGGGGGGGATAGAATAGAAAAAGAAAGAGGAAAGGGGAATAAGAGAATAGAATTATGTCCAGGGAGAGCTCATCCCCACGAGATCCGTCCAATGAGGGAGGCAGGGGTTCTGGTCTCTACAGGGGGACTTTCACATAAATTGCCCAAGGTTCCCATGTAGATTCAAACTTAGCTGGAGAATTTTCCAGTATACTAACCAGCCTCTCTTGTGTAATAATCCAGGAAATTTTCCGTTTAGCCCTAAAGAAGGATACCGAGGGGCATTTCCAAGCTCCCTCTATGGTTAATTTGGCTCCCGTTAGGATAAAGTGCATGAGACGGTGGTAAGGTTTACTTGCTGGAAAATTCTGTACATTTAACAAGGCAACTTGTGGGATTTGTGGCAGAGCCACACCAGTTAGTTTGTGGATAACATAAGTTATCAGTTGTTTTAACTGGGTGTAGCGCCCTCATAGAATAGTTTTTTGGGAGGTTCAGGTAAAAGTAGTCTGTTTGGCTCCTCTGTAAACACTGGCTTTGGAGCAGAGTGTGATTATTTTTGGCTGTTCTGGGTCTCCCGAGCTGCAAGCTCAACTTCTCCCTGCCTTCTTGTAGGTTCTAGAATGTAGTGGGCTGGAAGTGGCAGACCCTGGGCCTGAATATTTATGTGGTCTGAGCCAATCCCCGGAAAGGATTACCCAGTAGGTGAGTGAGAAGAAGATAAAAAGTCTGAGGCCTGGAGCAACAGGGTTATTTTCCAGTAGAAGAAGATCTCAGCCTAAAGGGCTGCTGCCCTCCTGGGCAGGTTAGCTGAAGCCTGCTGCAGAGTTCACCAAGCTCCTAGCTCAGTGGTAGCTGGGGGGCTTATTGCAGAGAATTCACCAAGGTTCCAGTCCAGTCTCTGCCAAGAAGAGGGATATCCCTGAAGATAATTGACAGAATAGAGGGTGTCCTCCAGTTAAAAAGAAGATGCAGGCGCCTTTGAGTGTAGACTGTTAAGCATTTAATGATGAGATAAAAGAATGGATGTAGGTAAGATGGTAGACGGCTGGATGGCCTACCTACATCCTGCTGGCCGGGATGGCCCCATGAGAGGGGATGACGGCTCTCAGGGCTGATCAGAGCAGCATTATGTGCTTTTTAACCATTTACTCCATGTAAGTTTTATTATTTTATCTCATCATTAATTACTTAACAGCCAACACTTGGGCGCCTGTATATTCTATCTTTTTTGCATGTTTGGAGACCGTTTCTGCTCCCTCCTAAGGCTGGCCCTGAGCTAAATAGACTGTGTATCCTCCACTTTATAAACAGAGCCTAGAGCTCAAAGGACTGTATGAACGCTGTATCACCATAGATGCACCTCTTCTTCCTTCGCCACTATCATGTGTTTGTTAGTGTCCTCCAGTTACTTTATGCAATACATTTAGAGCATCCCTACACCCCAACCAAGTTCAACCAGCAATAAGGCGTAAAAAAACACCCACTGCCTGGTTATTGTGAGAGAATCAGTCCAAGTGTTGTGTGCCTGGCTGCCTAGGAAACCAAAGAGGAAGAGAACCTGGGACAAAGTAGCGGGACCTGTCAGGGTCTCCTCTATATGAGCAAACATTGTTTTACCTTCATGTTATTGCCTACTTTTTAAAAAACACATACATGTTGTGATATTGGGGAATTCAGCTTAGTGGTAGAAGAATTGTTTAGTGAGCCCACACCAGTCCAGAATGTTATTCCATAGCACAAGTACAATAGGTGCTGAAAAAACAGCTCTACAATGCATTGCCATTTTGAATTAGATTATAATGGGACAGACAGGTCAGACAAAGGTCAGCCCCTATTGGTGGGTGGAATGGGGAAAGATGGGGGAGAGTTTTTAAAGTGTTTGTTCACCAATGCCAGAAGTCTGCCAAGCAAAATAGGTGAGTTGGAAGCTCTGGTGCACGAGGAGAACTATGATTTAATTGGTATTGCTGAATCTTGGCTTCATTCTTCACATGACTGGGATATTAATATTCCTGGCTATGCTCTCTTTCGGAAAGACAGGGTAAAACGGAGGGGTGGTGGTGTTTGTCTTTATGTGAGAAGTGATCTCAAAGTGAGTGTGAAAGATGACCTAGTTGATGGGAGAGTGTGCTAAATCGGAAGCAGTATGGGTTGAAATGTACATGGGTGTGCGTAAAACAAAAATTAACATTGGAGTTTGTTATAGACCTCCCAGTATTAATGAGGAGGTGGAGACTCAGCTCCTGGCACAGATAGAAAGGGCTGCAAGGGCTGGGACAGTGATAATAATGGGGGATTTTAACTACCAAGACATTGACTGGAGTAATGGCACTGCTGGAACTGTTAAAGGGCAAAAATGTATAAACCTATTACAAGACAATTTTATGGTGCAGTTTATTGAGGCCCCCACTAGAAATGATGCTCTGTTGGACCTGGTAATCTCAAACCATGCAGAGCTTATTAACAATATTCATATAAAAGAACATCTGGATAGCAGTGACCATAATATGATTTCATTTAATGTTAGCTGTAAGCAAAAAACGCATACAGGAAATACAAAAACACTTAACTTTAAGAGAGCAAATTTTCAAAGGATGAGGGCTGCTCTCCAGGATTTAGACTGGGAGGGAATATTGGCATTGATGAGCACAGAACAGAAATGGGAAATTTTCAAAAAGACTTTATGCAAACTCACTGCAAAGTATATTCCCATGGGTAATAGGTTTTATTTTTAGCCTTTTAAACTTATGTGGCTCACGCCAAAAGTTAAAAAAGCTATGGTTAAAAAGAAAAGAGCTTTTAAAAAATATAAAAATGAGGGAACACTATCATTGTTTAATTGTTACAAAAAATATAACAGAATATGTAAAAAGGAAATCAGGGGCGCAAAAATTCAAAATGAACGACAGATTGCAAAAGATAGTAGGACAAACCCCAATAAATTCTTTAAATATTTTAACAGTAAAAAGGTTAGGTCTGAGTATGTAGGCCCTTTACAAAATAATCAGGAGTGGGTGACTGGGGACAAAGAAGGAAAATTTATTAAATCCTTTCTTCAGCTCTGTATATATAAAGGAGCATGGGGGAGCTCATGACCATAATGAGGACGGTATTGACACAAATGATCCACAATGGCTCAAAAGTGATATGGTCATATTTAGACAGAATAAAGGTGGATAAAGCGCCTGGACCAGATGGCATCCACCCACGCATCCTAAAAGAATTTAGCGCTGTAATTTCTAAGCCTTTGTTTCTCATTTTTAGGGACTCGTTAAGGACTGGAATAGTACCACTGGATTGGCGTAGAGCCAATGTGGTGCCTATATTTAAAAAGGGATCAAAGTCTTTGCCAAGTAACTATAGACCTGTTAGTTTAACTTCTATAGTCAGGAAGATATTGGAGAGTTTATTAAAAGACCACATAGATGAGTTCTTGCTGGAAAAAAAATATTTTAAGCAACAAACAGCATGGAGTCATGAAAGACAGAAGTTGTCATACAAACCTGATTTCTTTTTATGAGGAGGTAAGTAAAACCTTGGACAGAGGGGTGGCTGTGGATGTGGTATACTTGGATTTTGCAATAGCATTTTACACAGTTCCCCACACACGGCTAATGTGTAAGGTAAAGTAATGTAAAGTTTACTGGCTTGGAAAGATCGGTTTGTAATTGGATAGAAAATTGGATAAAAGATAGAATTCAGAGGGTAGTGGTTAATGATTCTTACTCTGAATGGTCTAAAGTTATCAGTGGTGTACCCCAAGGTTCAGTTTTGGGACCCTTACTTTTTAATATCTTTATAAATTATATCGGGTCTGGGAATAAAAGTACCATTTCAGTCTTTGCAGATGACACCAAGCTTTGCAGTGGAATAACTTCCTTACAGGATGTCTTCAACTTACAAGCCAACCTCAATGCACTGTTTCATTGGGTAACTATGTGGCAAATGAGGTTTAATGTTGATAAATGTAAAGTTATGCACTTGGGGGCTAAGAATATGCATGCAGCATACATACTAGGTGGAGTAGAACTGGGGGAATCCATAGCGTAGAAGGATCTGGGTGTTCTGGTAGATCATAAGCTTAATAATAGCATGCAATGCCAAGCTGCTGTTTCCAAAGCAAGCAAAGTCCTTTCTTGTATTAACAGAGGCATGGACTCCAGAGAGAGAGATATCATTTTGCCCCTGTACAAATCATTAGTAAGACCTCATCTGGAATATGCAGTTCAGTTTTGGGCACCAGTTCTCAAAAAGGATATCGGGAACTGGAGGAAGTGCAAAGAAGGGCAACCAAACTGATAAGAGGCATGGAGGAGCTCAGCTATGAGGAGAGATTAGAGGAACTGAATTTATTCTCTCTTGAGAAGAGGAAATTAAGGGGGGATATGATCAACATGTATAAATACATAAGGGGTCCATATAGTGAACTTGGGTTTGAGTTGGTCACTGTAAGGTCAACACAGAGGACAAGGGGGCACTCTTTACGTCTAGAGGAAAACAGATTTAGTCTCCAAATACGGAAAGGTTTCTTCACCGTAAGAGCTGTGAAAATGTGGAATAGACTCCCTCCAGAGGTGGTTCTGGCTAGCTCACTAGATTTCTTTAAAAAAGGCCTGGATTCTTTCCTAGGTGTACATAATATAAATGGGTACTAACATTTTTTTTTAGGTAAAATTGATACAGGGAATATCCGATTTCCTCTCGGGGGATCAGGAAGGAATTTTTTTCCCCTTCTGTAGAAAATTGGATCATGCTTTGCTGGGATTTATTTTCCCCTTACTCTGGATCAACAGCGGGTATAGGATTGTGTATATGGGATTGTATGGTTGGGCTTTCAATACTGTTTTTTTTTTTTGGTTGAACTGAATGGACTTTTTCAACCTGACTAACTATGTAACTATTATGGGTTATGTTAAAAATTGCTTTAGGTCCACACCTTTCTGAGTTGTGGTGGATTGGAACCATTTAAAATTAATTTCAACACGTGACACAACAAACGTTTTTTTTCTTTTTTTTTTGACAGGGATACCATGTCTCAGGAAAGTGCTGCCCATGTTCACAACTTAAAAGAAGGCGTTATATGTTCCATATGTCTCCATGAGCTCTCGGATTCGGTCTCTATGACCTGTGGTCATACCTTCTGTAGAGGCTGTATAACCAAAAGTTCAGGCACCCCAGAGTTCCCGGATTTCTGTTGCCCTAAGTGCAAGAAAATGTGCCACAAGGACAAGCTCAAACCCACCGATGGGCTGAAGACCAAGGTCCAAAAGACTGTGGAACATACTAAAGAGGAAAAAGTAAAGGTAAGTTTCAGTGCTGTCATCTTTGTCCTTGCTTGACTGCTAAGCAGCATATGTATTTTGAACCCTATAACAACTTTAGATTCATTTCGACACAGAATCAAATTTTATTGGGAAGGACAGGGCTATATTAAAAAATGGCATTAAGCATACACTGAATCACCATGAATGCTATAAAATTCAGTACCAGTTCAGGAAATAGTATAAGTACCTAAACCTTCTCACCATAGCTTGAATTCCTCTCCTTACCATGAGAGCTGGACATGAGTTCAAGCAAATCCACGTAAATTGTATGTAAGGGCAAAACTTTTACTTTTGGTTTTGGATACAGTTTCAGAATGGTACATCCCTGCCAGTTTTTCCATCTGTCTTATTGGGGAGATTCCACTTAATTTCCTGTCTTGGAGATTCAATAAAAAGTTAAGGGCAATTTCCCTCCAAGTGAGTGAAAAATCAACCTCGGACAGTTGTCACCAGAGCATTTGTCTCCATTGGAAGTTTCTTCCTCAATGCTTTATCTTCTGACAATTCTAACATTTTGGAGAACAACTCTTTTTCTGTCTTGTACAAACAAAAATAAAACCTTGGCAGAGGGTCTAACCACTCATCACACTATCCAAAACTAAAACAAAAAGTTTAGTCTTGTGTACACTTTAATATGTTAATGTAATTTCAAAAGTTTTTTAAATCTTTTTAAGTCTGCAGTTTTTATTAAAGTAATCCGGCAGCGCAGTTACAAACTCTGGCCTCCTGGTCTACTTTCCCTGCCTTTAAAGCGGAGCTTCACCCAAAAGTGGAAGTTCCACTTTAAGCATTCCTTCCTCCCCTCCTATGTCACTTTTAGCATTTAATCTTTTAGGGGAGGGGAAGCAGGTACCTAGTTTTGACAGGTACCTGCTCCCACTTCCGCTCAGATTGCATAGGCAATCCGAGCGGAAGTCCTCCTCTCCCCCTCCCTGTCTGCAACTTTCTGGGACAAGTGACCAGTGCCAGAACATTGCCTGACCATTCAGAAGGCGCAGTGTGACTTTTCTTTTAACGTCCCAAACATGGACCTACTACCACAGATGTCCATTCTGAAAAACATCTGGAGGCAAAACGAAGACACATTCTCACTTGCAAGACTCAAATCCAGTATGACCTCTTCTCTTTTCAAACTATACCTAATAGTTTACACAGCCTATAGTTCAGCCCTTGAGTCAGTGTTCTATTTTTTTTGGCAAAGGACAATTGATGAATGGAGTGAGTAGGAGATTGCTTTCTTTTTCTTAAATTCAAGACATATACTCAATCCCTATCAAAGCCTTTTACTCAAACTTGTAGATCCTATACTGCACTCAGACTCTCTCATGACCAAACAGTTTTCACCATGTACACCTTTTGAACTGGCTTGTGAGGGCCTTCTAGGAAACAGATTAATCTCTTATATTTATAAATTCCTGGTGGCTTTGCCAAGTGACCCATTTCTGAAGCATAACTACAGTACATGTTCACTGGGAAACAGATTTGGACCAGGAACTAGTCTATACAACATGCCTAGCTATATGACATAGGGCTAGCAAGGTTTTATCAAGAGAACTCCTTCAAAATTATCTCCCACTAGTATTACACCCCAGAATGCCTTCATTCAAGCTACTCCTCTACTTCCAACCTACGCTGAACATGCGGAGAAGCAGTAGGTACTTTACCCCACCTCTTTTGGACCTGTCACAAACACCACTGGCATGCAGAAATGTATTTGTGGTGGAAATTAGTGGGGCTTGGCGCATAGAAATTTGCCAACAATGAACTACGGTGTGCGGAGAACCTTGCTTCGCTTAAAAGCGCACTTAATCACTTGTACTAAAAGTACAATATATAGCTCTTTTATATATAGAAATTCGGGTGCTTGGTGGCAAACAGTAAAAGTGCCACAGTCGATGCCAACAGAATAAGTCCTGCTCCAACACAGGGCTCTTGTTTCCCTGTTTTTCTCATGAGTTTCCCGTTGTTGGGTGCACGAGGAACCATGCACTATAGCTAACAATTAGACCCACGTGTAGTAAAATGGCTTCCAAACACTATACAATGGACTATGGATTCATGGACACTATACTATGGACTCATGGATTCATGAGAATACACTAGCGTGTATTCTCATGAATACTGCCGTGCTAATACATGCGCATGCACTCCCATCATAACCTGTTAGAGGAAATCCTATATCATATAGTTCATAAAATCCATATTTGGGTTCTTTTGAGGCAGGCAAAACATCTGAACATGTGTATAGGGGGTATATATACACATATATGTCTGAATATATACCCCTAGACATATATAGGTGTGATAGTAGCAGAAATATATTACTGTAAATGATTTCATTAGCGCAAGCATTTATTTCTGCTACTATCACACCTATATATGTCTAGGGGTATATATACAGACATATATGTCTATATATACCCCCTATACACATGTTCAGATGTCATGTCTGACATCAAACATGTCCTCAAAAAAGCACTGGCAGTGGCAGCCCCTGCAGCATAAAAAAATGCTTGGCTGGTGAGAAGCCATATGGGTGTGCCGAAGCAATTCAGAGAAATGATCATTTCTCTATAGCGGTCACCCTGCTATGGTAGGGTTTTGTCACCCTGCCATAGCAGTCACTGCCAGTTAACCCTACACTACACTACGGTCCCCTTACACTTAACACTTTCCCTACAGAAACTCAATTTTTGAAGCTAACTTAAGTGTAAAAGAGCACTCTAACTACACTAGATATCCCTTTCCTCACACTAAAAATAGCTAAATTACACTTTTAAAGTAAAATTAACAGAACTGCTTCCACTCTCTTCCATGTCCAGTATAAGAATGCTAGGAATATGGCGGGGGCGATCTTATATACTGGGGGCGTATTCACTAATGATTGGTCTAGGGACCCCCTAGTCAATCCAATCACATTCCTAGCATTCTCCTGCCCCCTCAATTGGCTTTTGCTAATGGTTCTGGTCCAATCACGGGCTTTTAAAGCCCATTTCCTGAAGCATTGCATTTTGGGCGGTTCTGGTTGCCGAATTCCGAACTTTTTGGGCAAAAAGTTCTAAATTCGGCCGAACCTCGAACACCCAATGTTCGGGCCGAACCGATGGTCGACCCGAACCGTTCGATCATCCCTAGCCGACACCAGCTAGTGTTCCTCCACCAACCTAACAAGTGAAAGGTAAACACTCACCAGATCAATTTGCTGTCTTATCAGGACAGCTGAAAGCGTGTAGGATGAAGCCAGAGCAATCAAACCGGGAATGATCTTCTTATCCCTTCACCGGACATATTTTCCTCAGATATTAAGTGTGGCGAATTAACAGGCAAGAGAGAAAAAATCCGCTTGGATTTATGGTTCGATTGGACTGTTTGTTTCATTGATGGACTGGTTTTTCACATACTTTTCAATTATTGTTTTAGCGCTGCAACCTTCATTTGTATTCCACTGGTGTTTGTATGCTCACATTGTTTGCAAGCTGCAATTTTTTGGATTAGGCGCTGACATTTTTCTTTTTTGTTTATGCTAAAACATATATGTATGATGTAGACGTCTATTTACTACTTAGTACTTTGGACTTGAGTCCTACTAAGTCCTCTTCACTAGCGAATAAAAAAGGTTTGTTTTTCGGAGGTCTGTGTCCAGAAGCCATTTCTGGTTTCCCAAAACTGTTTGCTGCTTCACTGTAAGTAACCTTGCTGGCACTGACATTTCCAGTCACCAGACATTTCTCCTGTCTTTCTTTCATCTTTTGTTTTTTCTCCACTCTTCCTTTCTATCTTCTGCCCCTTTCTGGTCCTCACCTAAACTTCACCTCTCTGGCAGTATTTGCTGCAGTGTATGCACCCTGAGAAAACTGGACCCTGTTCCCTTACCCTGTATGTATTCAGGATAAAAAAACATATTAACTTATGTTTAGTTCACACCTATCAACCTCTATTGAAATACTTTCTGTAAAGCAGTTGTTACCCTAAATTAACAGTTATATAAAAAATGAACACATCCCATATGACTGATGACTTTTTTTTATATGATTAGATTCCACCATCAGCCCTTCACTTGGCGTACACAAATAAAGATGGGAGATTGCAGCTGAATGAGTCAGCAATGCAGAAATTGTTCCTGGACAAGAAGGTGTCAAAGTACCGCCTATGCGTTATCTGTGTGATCGGGGAGAAGCGGAAAGGAAAGTCTGCCCTACTGAATTATATCCTGAGAGCCCTTCGCTGTCTGGTGGGTAACCTATCGTTATCATACCCTGATAGTTCTTCTCTGCCTACTCAGTAAACCCATGTATATCATAACCTAAGGGTAAAATTGTCTACTCTAGATCATATCCTGGGAGTCTTTCACTAGTGGTGAGTAAAACAATCCATATCAAATCCTTATCACAGATTTCCAGCATTGCTGCAGATCTGTCACCCCCCCCCCTCCCAGGCCCCTTGGGCCTGCTCCCCACCTTTAACATTGGAGTCTATGGGATGCCCCAAAATCTCAGTTAGCTTGACATACTGCTCCATGTCTTTACCATTGGCGGCTATGGGAAATCTCGGTCAACTTGGCATGGCACTGATCATGAACTTTAAGTGACAAGGACACCAAACTTGGGGAGCACTGAGAGGGGACACAGGACTACAACATATCCATACATTATAAAAGTGGGGTATAACCTGAACACTACACTGACTGCAATAAACTAACTTAACACACTATCCACTAACTACCTGCTTAATCTATAGTATCATACGCTATACACGGCTGCTGTGTAACCAGCAGTCTTATATAGTGTGGGGCGGGGACTTAGCCCGTGAGCCATGATTGGCTAAAGGCACCCTGTTTTTGGCCAATCATGGCTCTGACAGGACATTGTGCTGTGATTGGCCAAAGCATACAGGTCATGTGCATGCTTTGGTCAATCATCAGTAATTTATTCACTGCACCAGCGCAGTGCATTATGAGATGCTCATCGGCGGGAAAACTTCCCGCCGAGCGCCCCATTTGTTCGTGTGCTCAGCGAACACACGAACAGCTGATGTTTGAGTCAAACTTCAAGCCCATACCTATTGCCTACTATGAGCCCTGGGTTTTAATGGAACACTATTATTTGGGAGGTGTGTGCCTGGGGGACCCTTGGAGTGGTCTTGCTTCAGATTCAAGTCCATGTCTCCCCAAAACACACAGACTCTGAGAACTGGAGGATCCAGAAACATATTTGGGGCCTCTATGCCCAATCCACTCCTCCCTCTGGTTCCACAGTCTCCTTGGAGTCACATTCCCTGCTGCAGATTCTGCAATCAAGACCCACAAGCACTCATGTCCCTCTGCACCCTCTGTCTCATCCTTAGTGGGGCTAGGGCGGGAGATATAAGAGAGGCCAACCTCATCAATTCAGTCTCCTATCAGATATGTGACAATGTCACTGCATCTGAACCACATACACTATCTCACAAAAGTGAGTACATCCCTCATATTTTTGTAAATATTTTATTATATCTTTTCATGTGACAACACTGAAGAAATGACACTTTGCTACAATGTAAAGTAGTGAGTGTACAGCTTGTATAACAGTGTAAATTTGCTGTCCCCTCAAAATAACTCAACACACAGCCATTAATGTCTAAACCACTAGCAACAAAAGTGAGTACACCCCTAAGTGAAAATGTCCACATTGAGCCCAATTAGCCATTTTCCCTCCCCGGTGTCATGTGACTTGTTAGTGTTAAAAGGTCTCAGGTGTGAATGGGGAGCAGGTGTGTTAAATTTGCTGTTATCGCTCTCACTCTCTCATACTGGTCACTGGAAGTTCAACATGACACCTCATGGCAAAGAACTCTCTGAGGATCTGAAAAAAAGAATTGTTGCTCTACATAAAGATGGCCTAGGCTATAAGAATATTGCCAAGACCCTGAAACTGAGCTGCACCACAGTGGCCAAGACCATACAGCGGTTTAATAGGACAGGTTCCACTCAGAACAGGCCTCACCATGCTCGACCAAAGAAGTTGAGTGCACATGCTCAGCGTCATATCCAGAGGTTGTCTTTGGGAAATATACGTATGAGTGCTACCAGCATTAATGCAGAGGTTGAGGGGTGGGGGTCAGCCTGTCAGTGCTCAAGCCTCTTCTAAAGATGATGCACATCTGCAAACAGTTTGCTGAAGACAAGCAGACTTAGGACATGGATTACTGGAACCATGTGCTGTGGTCTGATGAGACCAAGATAAACTTGTTTGGTTCAGATGGTGTCAAGTATGTGTGGCGGCAACCAGGTGAGGAGTACAAAGACAAGTGTGTCTTGCCTACAGTCAAGCATGGTGGCGGGACTGTCATGGTCTGGGGCTGCATGAGTGCTGTCGGCACTGGGGAACAGTTAATTGAGGGAACCATGAATGCCAACATGTACTGTGAAATACTGAAGCAGAGCATGATCCCCTCCCTTCGGAGACTGGGCTGCAGGGCAGTATTCCAACATGATAACGACCCCAAACACACCTCCAAGATGACCACTGCCTTGCTAAGAAGCTGAGGGTAAAGGTTATGGACTGGCCAAGCATGTCTCCAGACCTAAAACCCTAAAGCATCTGTGGGACATCCTCAAACGGAAGGTGGAGGAGTGCAAGGTCTTTAACATCCACCAGCTCTGTGATGTCATCATGGAGGAGTGGAAGAGGATTCCAGTGGCAACCTGTGAAGCTCTGGTGAAGGGTCCTAGAGGGTTACGGCAGTGCTGGAAAATATTGGTGGCCACACAAAATATTGACACTTTGGGTCCAATTTGGACATTTTGACTTAGGGGTGTACTCACTTCTGTTGCCAGAGTTATTTTGAGGGGACAGCAAATTTAAACGGGTATACAAGCTATACACTCCCTACTTTACATTGTAGCAATGTGTAATTTCTTCAGTGTTGTCACATAAAAAGATATAATATAATAATAATAAAATAAAATGTGAGGGGTGTACTCACTTTATTGAAATACTGTATATATATCTACTGCATGCAGATTAACTGGGACTGTCATTAGGTGCAAAGATGCTCTTAAAGAGCCCCAACAATATCTGGCCGAGGAGCATTTCAAAGGACCGCCCCTCCTGTAATAATTATTGTGCAAGCCGCATTTGTTCTCCTGCCCCTTCCACCTTTGTTTTGGAGAGTGCATACACAGTCGGTCTAGGACTAGCATTGCCGCTAAAAAAGTGCTCTGGTAGTAAAGTTCCAGCACTCGGTAGATTAAACTTTATCACTGCTGCACTTGAGGTGGCTATGCTAATGTTTATCCCGATCTGGAATGTTATTGTATGCCTAATCCTTACTGTTAGTCACACTGTATGCTAAATTGTGTTATTACCATTGTTAATTCTTTATATTCTTGCCTATTTACCAACCATATTCACTGCAGTAAATCATTGCAGTTAGTGCCCTACTACAGCGGTACTTCAGTCCATTCCGCTGTCTAGTTGTTGCCCAGCTTTTTTTCTAGCAGTTTTGCACTGACTGCAGTAGTTGCAGTGAGTGCCCTACAGCAGCGGTAGTCCACTGGCTTCAGTCCAATCCACTGTCTAGCTGTTGCCTAGCTTTTTTTCTAGCAGTTTTGTACTGACTGCAGTAATTGCAGTGAGTGCCTACTGCAGCGGTAGTCCACTGACTCCAATCCACTGTCTAGCTGTTGTTTAGCTTTTTTTCTAGCAGTTTTATTTGCTGTCCATACATAGTGCTTAAATCCTTAAAAGACCTTTATTTATGCTTTACATATAATAAAATGACTTTCTCAGGCACTAGCCAGTGCATGTAATGGAGCGATACTAGGGCTGCGCATCTTCACTTACCTCACGATTCGATTTGATTACGATTATTAAGGCAACAATTTGATACGATTCGATTCCACGATGCATCACGATTACTGCCCAATGCCCATGCCCAGCCCACTGCCCAATGGTTTTAAAACTTTATAAAAAAAAAACAAACAAACAATCAAGCAGTGACAAATTAAAGAATCATTTTTAAAGGACACTTCCCTGGACCCTGGCATGGCCTGAAAGCCCTGCATAGTGCACTTGCACTGCAAACATATAGGAAGGTCTGAAAATAACAGAGACAGACTACAAACACTATTTACTAGAAGTAACAGTAAAATTAGTATGGCATCAAACTGTAGTAGTGCAGTTTACTGCTTCATAAAAGAAAAAAAAAATATTAATATAAGGTCTAAACCTTTTAAAGTACAACTAAAGGCAAAACTTTTATTTTTGATTTTGGATAGAATGGAGTAGATGAGATGCATTAGAACAGGGGTGTCCAAACTATGGCCCTCCAGCTGTTCAGGAACTACAATTCCCATGAGGCATCTATGACATTCACACAGTCAGACATAACTAGGCATGATTGCAATTGTAGTTCCTGAACATCTGCCAGCTGGAGGGCCATAGTTTGGACATAGCAATAAAACACTGACAGATGTTCTAATACAGCTGTCTCTGTTGTCCCACGCTGGAGAGATTCACCCCCTCTATTTGTCCTGTGTTTTTATGATTATCATTGAAAGTAAAATGAAAAACCCCCAAATTTTGTGGGATTTCCATTTTCCTCTCACTTTCAGTTTGGGACAAAAAGTGAGGGAAAATTTCTACAATGGGGGCAACATGGCAGAAATAAACCTTACAGGTGTAATAATTAAAGAACCTTCCCTTGCTCTATCCGAAATGAAAAACGTTTTGCCTATAGTTGTACTTTAAAGCCAAGATAGAAGCCAGCCAGCCAGCCTAGTCAGCCAAGCTAATATTCTTGTCAAAATGGTCATCATAAATTCCCACAAAACATTATATATAAATCCTTTATGTGAATATATGCGTTGCAATACATTCCAGGTGTGCCATAACCTGTCCTCTACAAAACAGAGCACTTCTCGACTAGTAGCAAACATCAAGGTGAACCTGGCAATAGTGCACTGCTGCATAACTTCCATGTTCACCGTGATGTTTGTTTCCCCTGCAACTGCCAGTCAACTCAAGTGAGTTGATGGCTGCTAGAGGGGAGTTATAAATATATATATTATATAATAAGCTTATCACTTATGTCCCTTTACAGAAAACGGTACCTGTCCTGCAGACAGTCTCTCTCTACCACGATTAAACCCAACTGAAGCCAAGCCACCATTAGAGGAAGGAAAACCCTTGACAGAGTAAATCATCAACTGAAGCTTAAACCTCGAGTAAATCTTTATGGGATCACAAAACACACAACACGATTGTCTGTATCAGAATCATGAGAAAGGTTTGGCACTGGTACAACTCAAGGCACATGAGGTTAGGTCAGGTTTGTGTGTATTTGTGATCCAGTAAAGATTTAATCAAGGTTTTACGTTTCAATGTATGATTTAATCTTTCAAGGATGTTCCTTCCTGTACCGTGGCTGGCTTGCCTTCAGTTGTCTAGATACACTTTTACCTTTTAGTATTTGTTTGTTTGAGGGAACCCCTACACTTGCTATTGCTACAGAACAGACAGACACTGACCCGTGTGTGATCGTAAATGAACATTCAAAATGGACCATTTTTGAAAACAAGCCATTCCCAATCTCCAGTGCTAGAAAAGCTGTAAAAAATATAAAATGTTCCAGGTTCACTGTGATGATTGTGTTTGCCCCTGCCACTGCCAGTCAACTAAACACACAATGTGTATGTGAGTGTTGTGACAACTCAAGAGCTTATACGCAGCTTTAGCATCAACTCAACACACACCGTGTGTGTGTGTGTTGAGTTAATGCTAGAGCTGCGTTATAAGATCTTGAGTTGTCATGACACTCAGTCAGTCACGTTACAGAAAGAAAACGTTACCTGCACTTTACCACGTTAATTACACCTGTAACTGAAGCCAAGCTAGCCAAACCACCATTAGAGGAAGGAAAATCCTTGAGAGAATAAATCGTCAACTGAAGCTTAACCTTGAGGAAATCCTTATAGGGTCACATTCACAAACTCACAAATATAGTAATATTACACAAGTATCCAAAATTGGTGTATTATTTGTGATCCAATAAGATAAGATTTACTTGAGGTTAAGCTTCAATTTACAATTTATTTCTCTCAATGATTTTCATTCCTATAATGCTAGTACCGTTGCTTGGTGTCAGTTGTCTAGAAGGAAATACACTTTAATATTATTTATTTGGTTGAGGGTTAAATGAACCCCTAGACACTTTTAGTGTGAAGCAACGGATTATGGATTGGCAATGGACATTGGACAGGACAATCTTCAAAAACAAACCATCAGTGCTATAGCTATAAAACAACACTGGTGTGACTGGCAGACTGAATAAGTAATTACTAATTCATTAAAAACATGAATTAGTAATTACTGCAGTGCTTAGCATTTGGGAACATGTAGGTTTTTCTGTAAGAACACTAGCTGATCCACATGCTCTAGTTTGAGGGTGCTTCTTTTTGCAGTTATCACATCTCCTGCAGTAGAGAAAACCCGCTCTGCAGATACACTTGTACCTGAGATACACAAGTATTGCTTTGACAGCTGAGAGAGGAGGGGAAATATGATCTCATGCTCACACCACCATTTCAAAGGGTCCTCAGTGAGGCAGAGGTGGGGCTTTACAATATTTTTCCATTTCGTCTCCTGCCTTGGCATAGGGGGGTCTTAGGTTCTATTGCACCATCAGTGAAAGACTGTCCCAGCAAAGTCATGAGCAGCGATGTTGTGGCCTTTCTTTTGGGAGGAGAATGGCTGTCCTCAATGGGTGTTTCTTCTTCCACAGTTTCTTTTTCCCTAGGCACTTCATCCACATTTGTGCTTCTATTAGATATAATCTGTGTTTGAACAAAAGAGCTGAACTGCCTAAGAGTGTGATTCATTCTGATGAGGTGTGGGAAACCACACAGTAATCCATACAGTTCCACTTCCCACACCACATCAGTGAAGCGGGGCTTATTATACAACACAATGTAGCTGAGCTACTAGCTGTCAGGGAGGAAACATGATGAAATTCAAATTACCTCCAAAGATGCAGCCTCCTCAGTCACTCCTCTGTATATCTCCGATCTCTCCTCCTCTGTGAGAATAAAAGGCAGTCCTTTAAAGCGAGGATCCAGTGCAGAGGCTGTATGAAGGATCTTCTTCTCTGCCTCAGTGCTGTACCTCTTCAGGAGATCTGTTTTGATGGCATTCTTGATCTCATGGGGTCTCCCATGGTGTCTGTCATGCTCTGGAGCAGTTGTGCATTTAGAGGGGCAATGAGAGACACTGTTGGGTTGCGCTCTTCTGACATCAGCAAGGTTGCATCCTTCATTGGCTTTAATGCACTCACAGCGTCCTCTGCATTTGACACATCTGTTTCATTGAGAGTGCAGAGATCAGCCTCTCCTTTTCTGACTTCTGGAGACAGCAAGGTGGCACAAACTGCAGGTTGTTGTTCTAAGAACCTCTCGACCATGTCATATGCGCTGTTCCATCTTGTTGGCACATCAGTTATTAGCTTATGATTCTTCAGGCCCAGACATTTCTGTTTCTTTTTTAGACAGTGGCTTGCTGTAGTGCTGCGGTGAAAGAATGTGGATATTCGTGCCGAGAAGCTTGGAGAGTGTGGCCCCTTTCAGTGCCCGCTGACATGCAAGATTGAGTGTATGGGAGAAACATTTAACATGAGGAAATTTATCAACTTGAGTTGCAACTATCATGTTCGCCGCGTTGTCGGTCACAAGCACTACAGATTTATCAGACAGCTGCCATTCTGCCATGACATGAGACAGTAGCTCTGCCAGATGAGCACCTGTGTGAGACTCATAAATGGCTCTCGTTTGCAACACATGTGACAAGACCTGCCAGTCTTTAGTAACGTAATGTGCTGTTATGGTAACATAGGACTCCGTCGTGACTGAAGTCCATGAATCGCACGTTATTGCAACTCGACAGGCTTGGTTCATTGACGCAAGTACCTGAGCTTTGGTGTCGTGGTAGAGTGCAGGTATAACATTTTCTGTAAAGTGACAGCTTGACGGGATCTTAAAACGTGGCTCTAGCGTCTTCAAAAGGTAGCGAAACAGAGTAAGGCTGTAGGTCCTTGGTGATGAAAGCTGTCACAGCTTTGGTTAATTTCTTCCCTTTTTATGTCCATCTAGATGGGACTTCTTCAGTTGGGCGGATAAGTTGACAGTATGGCATCAATTCTTGGCTGATCTGGGTCTATTCTTTCCTTGGCAGTGGCACTGCTGGTGGTGACAGGTGTTACTAACGGCTAACATGGTTTCTCAAGTTTGTAGTATTCCCTAGGTATTTAATTTTTGTTTGACAGGCTCTACACACAGCGTGTGTCTTGTCCAACTCGCGCTTCCCTATTTGTTCGTAAAATCCGAAATGTGCCCAGATGTTTGCTTTTAAAACGCTATGTGCATTTTTTATCTCTCACTCTTTTTCTCCTTCTGCCATTACCATACTACCACGTATAGTGTAAAAATAGTAACCGCGCTAGGCACAGAACTGTAAATAATTGAATAAATAAATATATAAATAAATGACTTATGTAATAAAGCTGCAGCTGTAGTGGGAAACACCAAGAGGAAAATAACAAAAGAAAAGCCACGCTAAATTGAAAAATAGATAGTAAATCAAACTTGTATAAACAATACCCGTGAATATGTGATTATTATCAACCAATGAAAGTATAAACTTTAAATATTCAGTGATGAATGTCCCAATATGATAACACACATTAGTGTTAAATGTAAATAATATAGAATAAAAAATATTTTAAAATAAATAAATGTCCAAAAAAAACAGCAAAGGTCCAGTGTAGGGTGCTGAGTGCAGGAAAATAATCCACCACCAGTTAGTGTGACTTCATCCGCGATTGGTGCTGCATGCTACAAGCACACTATGCGCTTACCAGATCACAGATGTATATCAGCATCCAACAAAGGATAGGAGCATCAATGGAATCCTGCGGGTGACGTAGTGCCTCTCTCTAGGTAGTCCACACAGTCAACAGGGAGCCGCGATATCCACCAAACACCATACATAGCCCAATCACGTCCAAAGCCCAATACTCCTCTGCTGCCACTTCCAGTAATGTCTTTTGTTTGGTATACTACCATGTATGTGACGGAGACGGATGACGTAAGTTGCCAAACTCTGTTAGTGTTTAAAAAAAAAAAAGCACTTGTAAACTAGGCCGCAACAAGCAAGCAACATCTTTCATAAAATATTACTGTGTCTGTCTGTCAGTCAGTCACTTTTATGAATGCACTGAGCCAGACACCCCCCTTCCCCCACAGCTGCCTGACACTGACAGAGACCCCCCTTCCCCCACACCTTCACCCACAGCTGAGCTGACACTGACAGAGACCCCCCTTCCCCCCCACAGCTGAGCTGACACTGACAGAGACCTTCCTTCCCCCACAGCACACTGACAGAGGCCCCCCCCTTCCCCCACAGTTGACACTGACGGAGACCCCCCACTGACACTGACAGAGATCCCCCTTCCCCCCACTGACACTGACAGAGACCCCCCTTCCCCCACAGCTGAAGTAGAGACCCCCCCTCCACCACTGTCAATGACAGAGAGACCACCCCTTCCACCTCAGAACAGAGATACTACTAGTGTCCCCGACCGTCCCCTGTCCTGGGTCCCCCCATCACAGACACCCCCCCAGAGATACAGAGACCCCCATAATAGCCCCTTGCCACCAGAGAGGCCTCAGCTCAGGCCAGGCCACTAAATAAATGTGCACTGCCCAACAACTACTACACTACTCTGCTGCTGACTCTCACTAATTATTAATTTGTGATACATACATTATTAGTTCGGACTTACATACCTGCTGTGTGTGGGTTGTTGTGCACTGCATTGCATATCACACTGAGGAGGACAGTGCTCTGCTCTCTGGGCTCCAGTGGCTGACTGGCGTGGCAGGTGGGCCTGGGATGATCACGGTGAGGCGACGCTGGCTGGCTGTGATGGGGATGCTTGGGGCTCCAGGTCCTGGCTGGCTGCAACACTCGGGGCTCCTGTGTGAAGTGTGGACTGGCTTGGCTGGCTGGTTGCAAGGCCGCAGGAGGTGACGCGGATACCACGCAGGGGATGTTCTTCTTACCGCTGCGCCTCGGGTCAAAGAGGGAAGAGGAAAGGGCGGAGCCTTTTTATTAAGCTCCCGCACTAATCCACCAATCAGCTGTGTTTTTTTTTTACTTTTTTTCTCCCAGGCGCGGGAGGGCGTGGCGCGGCTTGGATGACATAATTTCCTAATCGATGTTGCCGTCCCCCCGAATTGATGCAGAATCGCGAAGGGTCGCATCACGATGCATGGATTCGCTAATTATATTCCGCAGGCCTCAGCGATACACACAAAAATCGCGGCTAACCACGGCTGACATTATGTCCATCTAGGTGGGACTTCTTCAGCGATTGACAGGGGGAGGGGCTGTCACTACCCCGGAAGGCTGAACGGAATGCAAAAACAAATACTCTGCAATCAAACAGCAATACTGTATAGGATGACCAGGTTACCTCAGCAACATCGGCATAAATAGCCATTTATAACTCAAATCAATTAGACAATACCCAAAAACACACATCAGCCTGCATGATGAGCACTAATCATTACAGCTATGTGTATATTAATAACTAATATAAAATAAAATGTGCAAGGCATATTAAAGATCAGACCAGCTGACCTATAACTGAAGCTAATGTACCTAAGTACAAAAATTGGTACGCCTATATACACTAACTTATGATTTATTAAAAATAATGATCAGACCAGCTGACTCATAATCACTGACAGGGAAAAATCTATTATCCCCAAATAATTATAAAACAAATCCCAACCTAAAGTTGCAAAGATATGTTCTAATCTTAGTAAAAGGGGAGGGGCCAGGACATCAAACCAGCCATCCATGCTAAGACCCAGAATGCAGAAATGACTAAGGGGGACAAACCAGGTGTGGAAAATTATGCAACCCAAGCTAGCACCCAGCTACTTTGCAACTAACATTCTGTGAAATCCAGACGTTGATAGGACAAGTCATGGAGGTTCACATTATTATGCAAATGTCTTTGACAGACATGAAAAAGACTGTGTCCACATTAACTTCAGAGAGAGGGGAGATTTTGTCCCCTACCTTTAGAAGGTGTTACTGCTGTGAAGGAAACATTTTAAGGCAAAATCCCCAAACAGGAGCTACTGTAGATGACTTAACTGCTGAAGTTGTTAAGGCACTACATGAACTATTCTTTGGAAAGCCAGAGGGAAACTCCAACGGACCTCAGTGAAGAAGCCAATAGAGGGCCCGTCTACTACAGTGAGCTCAGAAAATAAAAAGGAAGTCAAGATGCCCTTGCAAGGGCACAAAGCATCAAGGCAAGCTTCTTCTGGTACTGCTGATTCACAGCCTAGCTCACACTCTAATAAATGTGTAATAGCTGCGCTAAAACAATAATGTAGGGCCCAAACAAATGGGAAATGAACATAGGTCAATCAATATGTGACATGCAGTGGCGGCCGGTCTGTAGAGGGCGCAGGGGCACCGCCCCCCCAATCTGTGGGCAAAAAAAAAAAAAAATCAATTTTCAGCCCACTAGGGGCGCCGGACCTGTGGTGGCTATGGGGGGTGGGGTTTTTCACCCCACATGCGGGGGGCAGAGGTGCCGATTGGCGGCCTTCTGGGGGTCATTGGGGCACAGAGCAATGCCATTACCATTGATGATGGGGGCAGACAAGCTGGTCACTGCATTGATGTTGGGGGCAGACAAGCTGGTCACTGCATTGATGGGGGCACGGCAAGCTGGTCACTGCATTGATGGGGGCACAGCGTTTTTTGCGGCAAATTTTTCTTTTTGCGCCCCCCCCCCAAAAAAAAAATTTGAGCACCAGCCGCCACTGGTAACATGGGTGAAAACTCTTATGGTGTACAAATAAATGACACTAGTAATTTTCTGAACATAAATTAATCAAAAAAGTTCATGAATGTCCATAAGGTGATGGCTCAAACTGGTGAATGAGTGGAAACAGAAATACTTTCCAATTCGGTGTGAAAGCCCACCACCAAAAGTGAAATTCCTCCTTACCAGACGGAAAAATAAGGTGCAAATTTTATGCAAATAAACTGAAAATAAAACAATCCCACAGTGCTTCCGATCTCCAAGTGAAAACACCCAAATTAGTCTCTTACCAGACTGCAGACAATAAGCGCTCGTTAAACATTCCAACAAGACACTATCTTCTCCTCCTCATCCACATTCTAACAAGGTGTCTCAATTTGCATGGATCTGACGATCACCCTCAGACATGTGATATAAAGGATAAAGCAGCCGTTAGTGCATTACCTTCAAAACTATTTATTAAACAAACGATATTTCACTTACATGGGATGTTCTTTAGCCAGCATTGAATACAAATCATGCGGGGAATTTCTTAACGAACTTGCGTCCGGCTGCAGCACGGACCGCAAGTGACGTGTGTGACGGGTACGTTTCCTCCTATTGGACTTCGACTGAGACAGTCTCCTGTCTCAGTCAAAGTCCAAAAGGAGGTGTACCCGTCACACACGTCACTTGCGGTCCGTGCTGCAGCCGGACGCAAGTTCGTTAAGAAATTCCCCGCATGATTTGCATTCAATGCTGGCTAAAGAACATCCCATGTAAGTGCAATATCGTTTGTTTAATAAATAGTTTTGAAGGTAATGCACTAACGGCTGCTTTATCCTTTATATCACATGTCTGAGGGTGATCGTCAGATCCATGCAAATTGAGACACCTTGTTAGAATGTGGATGAGGAGGAGAAGATAGTGTCTTGTTGGAATGTTTAACGAGCGCTTATTGTCTGCAGTCTGGTAAGAGACTAATTTGGGTGTTTTCACTTGGAGATCGGAAGCACTGTGGGATTGTTTTATTTTCAGTTTATTTGCATAAAATTTGCACCTTATTTTTCCGTCTGGTAAGGAGGAATTTCACTTTTGGTGGTGGGCTTTCACACCGAATTGGAAAGTATTTCTGTTTCCACTCATTCACCCGTTTGAGCCATCACCTTATGGACATTCATGAACTTTTTTGATTGATTTATGTTCAGAAAATTAACAGTGTCATTTATTTGTACACCATAAGAGTTTTCACCCATGTCACATATTGAATTGATTGACCTATGTTTATTTCCCATTTGTTTGGGCCCTACATTATTGTTTTAGCGCACCTATTACACATTTATTTTTCATTCATTTATTCACAAGGCACTGAATACTGGTAGCAGCTTTAACCATCTATCAGCGCACCCTCCCAACACACATAGCTCACACTCTACACCTTCTGGCACAGAAAGTCAATACACACCATTCCCACAGAACTGTCATGACATGCTAAGGGGAACAAAAACAAAGCTCGAGGAAAGTACAAGTCCAGGCCACCGAGTTTCCTAAACAGCTATTGGGTCCCTTGTTGGTAGTTCCCATCCAAGTAGAGGGAGTCTACAGCAAGGCTCTGCTGCATACAGAGTCAGAAGTGACATTACTGTATCGGGACTTTTTTGACAAATATCTGAAACAATTACCCCTATGAAAGTTAGAAGAATTGGGGATATGGTGCATTGAGACACAGAAGTTCCAATATGATGGGTACCTCGCCAGTGGCAGCTGGTGCTCAAAATTTTTTTTGGGGGGGGGGCACAAATAGAAAAATGTAATAGGCATTGCTTTGCGGCGAAAAAAAATGCGTGACTTTGAGGTCGCAAAAGTGTGAAAGGGGCCTTCAGTAATTAAGGTATAGTGTGCCCCTCTTTCAATGCACAGTGACCAGCGTGCCCCCTTTCAATGCACAGTGACCAGTGTGCCCCCTTTCAATGCACAGTGACCAGTGTGCCCCCTTCAAAACAGTGACCAGCGTGCCCATTCAATGCAGTGACCAGCGTACATGCCCCCTTCAATGCAGTGACCAGCATGCATGCCCCCTTCAATGCAGTGACCAGCATACATGCCCCGTTCAATGCAGTGACCAGCTTGCGTGCCCCCTTCAATACAGTGACCAGCGTGCGTGCCCCCTTCAATGCAGTGACCAGCGTACATGCCCCCTTCAATGCAGAGACCAGCGTGCATGCCCTCTTCAATGCAGTGTGGCCCAGAGACCAGTGCATTTACCTGAATCAGCAGCGGCTTCTCCTCAGTCCCCCAGCGCGTCTCCTCGAGTCCTCCCGCTCCCGCCTCATCCTCGGCCAATGGCATGGGGTTTGCCTTGCGGCCAATCAGGAATCAGGTATTAGACCCGCTCCCTGATTGACCAGGAGGAGGATCCGTGTGACAATAGTAAATTTTCATTCGCTATTGTCACACAATGGGTGGGCTCGGGGCGCACTGCTCTGCGCCCCGGGTCCACCCTTTGCTGAAGCCTATCAGAGCCTCTGGCTCTAATCAGGGGATGAAAAAAAAAAAGCCCATTGAACTCCATGCGTCGGGCGCCCCGCATGCAGATTAGGGGGCCGGACGCATGGATAGAGGGGGTGGCGCCCCTGCACCCCCAACACACCGGCCGCCACTGACAAAAACACTTCAGCACAACTGATTGGCTCTTGGTGCAGCTTCTGCCTCTCTTAGTCTGAGCTCCGCTGTACAGGGACTGCAAAATATTTACGTCTGCTTTTAGGAGCGTCAGATGTTTTTTTTTTTTTTTTTTCCAGCTTCAAAACGCCCCTCCATGTTATCTTATGGCCTTATGCACACACAGACGTTTTGAAGCTGTAAGTGGCATAGGCATCTTCAAGCAAAAAAAAACCCAGGGCCAGTGCATTCTGAGGACCAGCGTTACTTTTTACTTATTGATTATTATTATTCAGCACACCGGCACTTTATTATTACACTGTCTACCTTTCAGTTATTCGCATTAAACTTGAAAATAAGTAGTATCTGGAACTATTGTCAAGCACGCTGGCACTTTAATCCAATAAGCACAGTGCACCTTAGTTTATTCACAAATCACACAAGATTTCTCATGATTAGGGATGATCGAACGGTTCGGGTCGACCATCGGTTCGACCCGAACATTGACTGTTCGAGGTTCGGCCGAATTCCGAACTTTTTGCTGAAAAAGTTTGGAATTCGGCAACCAGAACTTACCAAAATGCAATGGGACAGGAACTGGGCTTTAAAAGCCCGTGATTGGACCAGAACCATCAGTAAAAGCCAATTGAGGGGGCAGGAGAGTGCTAGGAATGTGACTGGAGTGACTAGGGGGTCCAGAGGCCAATCATTAGTGAATACGCCCCCCAGTATATAAGATAGCCCTGCCAAATTCCTAGCATTGTAATACAGGGACGTGGAAGAGAGTGGAAGCAGTTCTGTTACTTCTGCTTCAAAGTGTCATTTAGCAAATAATAGTGTGAGGAAAGGGATATCTAGTGTAGTTAGGGTACTATTTTCCACTATAGTTAGATTTAATAATCTAGTTTCTGTAGGGAAAGTGTTAAGTGTAAGGGGACCGTAGTGTAGTGTAGCGTTAACTGACTCTGACTGCTATGGCAGGGTGACAAAACCCTTCCATGTCAGGGTGACCGCTATAGAGAAAAGATCATTTCTCTTAGGACACTTATAGAACAGGGATATGGCTTCGCCCCTGTCACCCTACTTTTTGCTGCAGGCGTTTATAGGGCTTTTTTGAGGACATGTTTGGAGTCAGGCATGACATCTGAACTTCTGTGTAGGGGTATATATACACACACACATGTATGTATATATACACATACACACATATAGGTGTGAAAATAGCAGAAATCTATGCTTGCACTAATGAAATAATTAACACCCATATGGCTTCTCTGCTATAACACCTATATATGTGTATGTGTATAAATACATTTAAGTGTGTGTGTGTGTATACAGTATATACCCCTATACAGAAGTTCAGATGTTATGCCTGCCTCCAAAGACGCCCAAAAAATGCCCAAAAAAAAACGCCAGCTACAAAAACGCCCAGGTGTGTTTTTGCAGCAGGCATTTTTTTTGGGCATTTCTTTGGGGTCTTTGGAGGCAGGCAAAACATCTGAACTTCTGTATAGGGGTATATATACACACACACTTATATGTATTTATACACATACACATATATAGGTGTTATAGCAGAGAAGCCATATGGGTGTTAATTATTTCATTAGCGCAAGCATAGGTTTCTGCTACTTTCACACCTATATATGTGTATGTGTATATATACATACATGTGTGTGTGTGTATATATACCCCTACACAGAAGTTCTGATGTTATGCCTGCCTCCAAAGATGCCCAAAAGATGCCCAAAAAAAACGCCAGCTACAAAACCGGCAAGGTGTGAAAATAGCGGAGCCATATCCCTGTTCTATATTAATTCTAATACAAACAAACTTTTTTTGTCTGGTTCTGGACATGCTACAGAGCTGAAACTTCACAGGTACACTTTTTAGACCCCACCAGACACTAAATCCAAAGAAATCTCATTTTTTTTTTCAATAATTTTTTCAAGAATTGGCTCTCTATCAAAAATGACAATTTTAAAGAACTTTTTTTTTGTGTGATTAATAGTCCCTGGGGCATGACCCAGAACCCTAGGCACTTTTTAGGGGCATTTATTGGGTTTTAGGGCTTCAAAATGGTGTTTTTTGATTACCGAAGTTCGGGTCCCATTGATTTCAATAGGGTTCTGAAATCCGGGCCGAACTTTCGGGAAGTTCGGGTGTTCTGGTCGAATCGAACTTTTGAAAAGTTCGATCATCCCTACTCATGATCACAGCCTTTGAGTTATGATCCAAATACCTCAGCACAGTGCACTTTTATGATAATAATGTGTTTTATGCTACATTTTTTGATTACTATTATTCTTGGAGTAGTATTATTATATGTGTTGATTGAGGCATCTGTGGATATTTAAACAAGTTTCAACACACAGTCATACATTCTTATGCAGTGGTAGGGCCATATACCAACATCGCAACACCCCTTATACTTAAAACAGTATTCTTGAATGATTAAAACTGGTTTGTTCTTATCTGTTAACGCAGAAAAATTGAGTCAGTGAAGATAATCATTAAATATAATCTTGGTTATGTTTAATAAACAATAAATACAATATATCCTTTTGTAACCAGTTGTTATCTATACAGTACAGTTTCCTATACCCATCTATGTTTTGTATACATATGACGCTTTGTTCTTAAATTAAAAAAAAAAAACTCAATATAATTTTGGTAAAAGAAAAGAATAAAACCTACCTGTGTTTTTGTTTTTTAAACAGATTGAATGTATTGAATTGATGATGATTTTCCTTTGTAGGAGAAAGGCCAGCCGATCAGTCTGGGGCCGAACAATAAGCCCCTCACAGGGTTTGAATGGAGAAATGGTGGTGATAGTGTAACAAAGGGGATCTGGATCTGGAGCAAACCCTTTATCCTGAAGAGGAATGAGGAGAAGGTTTGATGGAGATGTTTTCTGTTAAAAATATATAGTCTGATATTTTATCATTTACAAAGATGGATAATTTAATAGGGGAATAGACCTTCCATTATCCAAGCTCCCTCTTGAAGAAAATCCCAAAGCCTGTCTGGTGCAGCAATGACTGCTAGAGTTGAACAAATAGACCACAGCAAACCTGGATCTGAATTGTAAAAATTGATCTCAGGATCACTGCCAATCCATCTGTGGCTCTTATCTGTCAGTAGAAGTATTGGTTGCTTGCAATAGAATAGAGGAGGTCCCTCACCCATCCCAATAAATAATACTCAAAGAAGTCAGTGCCAAGCCAACACAGGGCTGCTATCCCTATAGGTAATGATAATGGAGTCTGAATGTGTTCCAGCACAGAGGTAGTATCTCTGAAGGTAATGATCTACATGTGTTCCAGCAAAGGCTCAGTACCTGTAATATAGGAGTAACAGGGACATAAAAGTACATGTCCTTCTGAAATTGGTTCTGGGTTCTGGGATGGAGATTGGGCTGTTTCCTGTTTCATTGGCCCAGAGGATAGGTTGGAAGGGTAAAACTGTCATTGCAATCTTGCCTATCTTAGATATTGGCAAACAGACAAGATACAGAGTAAAAGCCAGTGTTAATTTTGGCAGCAAAGTTCAATAAAGTTTTAGTCTTTTGGCTAAAATGGCATTTTAGTTTTAGTTCCATTTTAGTATTCTGCAATTGTTTTAGTCTTAGTCGTATTTAGTCGACTAAATCTCCAGTACATTTTAGTCTACTAAAATTTCCTAGGTTTCAGTCGACTAAAATCATCAGTACATTTAAGTCAACTAAAATAATTTTTGTCGAGTAAAACTAATTTTAGTCGTCTAAAATCGAATGGTGGTAGTTCAATTGTAATGCATTATTTAAAGAGGAACTGCAGTCTGCTCTCATAATTTGTAATAGAACATATTTGTGATTCTATACTTACCAAATATGCTGCAGAAATCCCCCTCCGCTAAGTCTGGCCTGCAGCTATTTTAACCGTGGGCAGCTGAAGCTGTTGCCTGTTCACTTCCTGAATTTACACAGACACACAGAGGCACACAGACACACACAAACACACACCCCTCACATTTTTGAAAATATTTTATTCTATCTTTTCATGTGACAACACTGAAGAAATGACACTTTGCTACAATGTAAAGTAGTGAGTGTACAGCTTGTATAACAATGTACATTTACTGTCCCCTCATAATAACTCAACACACAGCCATTAATGTCTAAACCACTGAATACAAAAGTGAGTACACCCCTAAGTGACAATGTCCAAATTGGACCCATGTAGCCATTTTGCCCGCCCCGGTGTCATGTGGCTTGTTAGTGTTACAAGGTCTCAGGTGTGAATGGGGAGCAGGTGTGTTAACTTTAGTGTTATCGCTCTCACTCTCTTATACTGGTCACTGGAAGTTTAACGTGGCACCTCATGGCAAAGAACTCTCTGAGGGTCTGAAAAAAAAGAATTGTTGCTATACATAAAGATGGCCTAGGCTATAAGAAGATTGCCAAGACTCTGAAACTGAGCTGATGCATGGTGGCCAAGCCCATACAGCGGTTTAACAGGAAAGGCTCCACTCAGAACAGGCCTCGCCATGGTCAATCAAAGAAGTTGAGTGCACGTGCTCAGCGTCATATCCAGAGGTTGTTTTTGGGAAGTAGACGTATGAGTGCTTCCAGCATTGCTGCAGAGGTTGAAGGGGTGGGGGGTCAGCCTATCAGTGCTTAGACCATACGCCGCACACTGCATCACATTGGTCTGCATGGCTGTCCTCCCAGAAGGAAGCCTCTTCTAAATATGATGCACAAGAAAGCCTGCAAACAGTTTGCTGAAGACAAGCAGACTAAGGACATGGATTACTGGAACCATGTCCTGTGGTCTGATGAGACCAAGAGAAACTTATTTGGTTCAGATGGTGTCAAGCGTGTGTGGCGGCAACCATGTGAGGAGTACAAAGACAAATGTGTCATGCCTACAGTCAAGCATGGTGGTGGGAGTGTCATGGGCTGGGGCTGCATGAGTGCTGCCGGCAGTGGGGAGCTACAGTTCATTGAGGTTCATGAATGCCTACATGTACTGTGACATACTGAAGCAGAGCATGATCCCCTCTCTTCGGAGACTGGCTGCAGGGCAGTATTCCAACATGATAAATACTCCTCCAAGGCGAACACTGCCTTGCTAAAGAAGATGAGGGTAAAGGTGATGGATTGGCTAAGCATGTCTCCAGACCTAAACCCTATTAAGCATCTGTGGGGCATCCTAAAACATAAGGTGGAGGAGCACAAGGTCTCTAACATCCACCAGCTCTGTGATGTCGTCATGGAGGAGTGAAAGAGGACTCCAGTGGCAACCTGTGAAGCTCTGGTGAACTCCATGCCCAAGAGGGTTAAGGCAGTGCTGGAAAATAATGGTGGCCACACACAATATTGAAACTTTGGGCCCAATTTGGACATTGTCACTTAGGGGTGTACTCACTTTTGTTGCCAGTGGTTTAGACATTAATGGCTGTGTGTTGAGTTATTTTTAGGGGACAGCAAATTTACACTGTTATACAAGCTGTACACTCACTACTTTACATTGTAGCAAAGTGTCATTTCTTCAGTGTTGTCACATGAGAAGATATAATAAAATATTTACAAAAATGTGAGGGGTGTACTCACTTTTGTGAGATACTGTGTGTATATATATATATAAATATATATATATATATATATATATATATATATATATATATATATATATATATATATATATATATATACATATAGACAGACAAACTCAGACCGCTGATTGTCTGCACTTTTCTCCTCATGGATCGCTGCAGTCTCCTGTAATCTCCACTCTCATCCAGCCCCCTCCAGCTTTGCAGCTCTCATTGGCTCTTCTATTACTCACCCCTCCTCCCTTGCTGGCAAACTCTCAGGAGAGTGAGAGAGAGAGCTGTGCATGATGTCATTAGCCTAGGCTAATTAATAGACAAGAAAGAGAAAATGAGCTGTATAAGGTATTAACTGGCAGAAAAAAAATGTTTTACTATCCAAAGTTAAAACAACAAGGACAGAGGATTTCATAGAAGGAAAGATGAAAAAATGACTGAAGAGCTGCTTGAAACATTTCTCTACTGTGACGGTATGCACTGTCACTGAGAGTGAAAAAACTATGTGACAGATAAATTGATGGTTTGGACTGCTTCAGTTGGTCAGACTTGTAACAGATGCATGTCATCAGCTCAAACACCTGTCTTCCACCCATTGTAAATTATGCTGATTTGCTCACCTATTGTTTACGGTGGGTTCTCAGTATTTACACTATGATACTATGATACTACTATGACACTATGATACTACTATGATAAAGTATATTGTATCTTGTTTTAGCTTTGGTGCCAGCAGTCTGGGCTTCCAGGCGGGCTTAAATACGCTGAGCTATTTAGCATGTGAATGATAACCTTGTCTAGATGGGATTAGCCATGAGTCAGCTGTACCTCGTTAACTCACCATTGTGTGATGTTTTAAGGCCATTGTTAATGTAGTGACTGACATAATCCTCAAGTGTATAAAACTCTGTTTCTTGTTCAATAAAGGAGTTAGTTGTTTCCAGTATACAAGCTAAGTGTCAGGCTAGCTGTGTATGACGGCAGCTGGAAAGATATTCATGACTGCGAGGTTGCCGTATACTGACGGAAGACCACAAGTACAGTGTGGGCCGCTGTTCCGTTACATCTACAATTTCCAAACTCATTATATACTCCTGGAGTGAAAAATCTAAAATGTTATTATTTATGGTACTAAGTAGGGATAAGCTTCGAGTTCGAGTGGAAGCTAAGTTCGACTCGAACATTGGCTGTTTACTCGTTCGTCGAAAGACAAACAAATGGGCTTTTTCGCTGGAAATTTGAGCGCCCGCATCCATAATGCACTGCGCACGACTTGTGCAGTATGTTATGTAATTGGCCAAAGCATGCACCCTGACTTGGAAAATGGAATAATATCAGCGCACAGAGAAAATAAAATATTACTAGCTGCTGAACACTCAGGTCAAAATTACAACACCTGTACAGTCTATACAAAAATAAATAGTGCAGCGCTTCTAATCCACATCTAATATAAATGACTAAAATAGCATCTGATAAAATGGCATATGATAAAATTTCAAATAGAACATAAAATTAATGGTGTAAGGAGACAAAAAAGTCCATACAAGACCCGCGAGGCGGAGGTGAATCAGAATAATCCTGAATGGGGACACAGGTGCTGACAGTGCACGGTCGACCACCACCATATAGATTGGCCTCTCACCTTATAGCAACTTGGAACAAGCCCAACACTCCTCTCTCAGCATGGAAAAAGCAATCCTGGATCAGCTTAGACAGACCTCCACTGTTCCACCCACTGAATAGCCTTTATGAGCACAATAGATCAGCAACAGCCCTCCTCTCTCAACATGAAAGCAGTAGTTCTGGATCAGCTCAGACCTCCACAGCTCCACTCATTACCATGTTATAGGGAACATAAAACGGGCAAACACATGGCGTAATTCTGATATACAACTTTATTAAAAAGCACATAAAAAAGAGAGCCTCTTACTCTGTGTCAGTAGAAAGCACGCGGGGGCGGCGAGTCCTGCACGGACCTCGCCAGACTCCAGATGACAGCGGGTAACGTCAAAGGCTCCACCTTCCCCCCTGACTTCCATGCTTTGGCCAATCAAATCATCTCTGCCATGATTGGACAAACTCAGACTGCCTTTAGCCAATCATGGCTCAGGGGCTAAGTACATGCCCCACACTATATAAAGGCTACTCACACAGCCGCAGCGTGTAGTGTGACTGTGCGGGTGAGACAGCAAATTATTGAGACAGGGAAAGGAACGTGTTTGAGGCAGGGAGAGAAGAGTCATTTGCAGTTTATCAGACAGTGCAGTGTAGTCTAATTAGAGACATTGCTAGCAGTGAGTTAGGCAAGGAGAGGATCGTGTTTTTCAGGCAGGGAGAGCAAAGTGATTTGCAGTTTATCAGACAGTGCAGTGTAGTCTAATTAGAGTCATTGCTAGCAGTGAGTTAGGCAGGGAGAGAGATTTGTGCTTTTTACAAGTTAAGAGATCAGATAGTGAAGTATATTCAGTAGTGCAGTATATACCATAGACCATATACCATATATTGATCTCTATCTATATACAGGACAATTGATTAGATATCAGGCCATTCAGTATCTATTGGTCAGTTCAGTATACCCTATATTGATCTCTAACTATATATAGGACAATTCATTAGATAACAGGCCATTCAGTATCTATTTGTCAGTTCAGCATATTCTATTTTGATATCCATCTATATCTAGGACAAGTGATTAGATATCAGGCCATTCAATATATATCTGTCACTTCAGTATACCCTATATTGATCTCCATTTATATATATATATATATATATATATATATATATATATATATATAGGACAAGTGATTAGATATCAGGCCATTCAGTATCTATTTGTCGGTTCAGTATACCCTATATTGATCTCTATCTATATATATAGGACAATTGATTAGATAACAGGCCATTCAGTATCTATCTGTCAGTTCAGTATATCCTATATTGATCTTAGTCAATATCCTAATGCTAGCATGGCCAAATTGCTAGCATTACAATTGTGGCCTTTTTATCTGTTAGACTCTGCTCCCTTTCGTGAATTTGTGGAATGTGCTGTACCACAGTGGCAGGTACCAAAAAGGCATTTCTTTGTGTTTAAGGCCATTCTGGCTCTCTACCGTCATGTGGAAGGTAGTGTTTTGGCCTCCCTGGACAGAGCAGTCAGCAGGAAGGTTCATATTACTGCTGACTCTTGGTCCGGCAGGCATGGAAAGGGATGTTACGTTTCTTTCATGGCACACCTGGGTAACTCTGCTGGCAGCTGGGAAGGATGCAGGACAGGGTTCAGTGTTGCAGCTTGCACATCTGGCTACTCCACCACCTTCACCTCCTCCTCTTCTTCTTCCTCCATGCCATCTTCTGTTCAATTGTCCTCTGAGCAGCAGTGCTCCCTAAGCGTTCAAGGGCCTACGCAAGCAGTCAGGCTAAAAGATGCCATGCCGTGCTTCAGTTGGTCTATCTAGAGGATAGGAGTCACACCGGGGCAGAGTATCTGTCTGCTCTGCAGGGGCAGGCTCAGAGATGGTTGAAGCCACAACAGCTTGAGCCAGGAATGGTTGTATGGGACAATGGCACCAACCTTCTCTCCGCCCTACTTCAGGGACACTTGACACATGTTCCATGCTTGGCACATGTCCTGAATCTGGTGGTGCAGCATTTCTTGACCAGATACCTGGGCTTGCAAGATCTCCTAAGGCAGGCCAGAAAAGTCTTTGGCCATTTACAATGTTCATACAATGCCAGTGCTCGCTTATCTGACATTCTGCACACCAACCGCCTCATTTGTGACATGCCCACCAGGTGGAACTCAACATTGGCAATGCTGCAGCAGATGCACAGGCAGCAGAGGGCCATCAATGAGTACCTGTGTGAGTATGGCACAAGGACAGGGTCAGGGAGCTTGGCTTTTTAAGCCACACCAGTGGCTTTTGATAAAGGATGCATGCATCATCCTGTCACCATTTGAGGAGGCCACAAGGCTGGTGAGCCAGTACGATGCTTGCATCAGTGACACTATCCCTCTAGTCTACCTGCTGAAGCATATGCTTCATGGGATCATGGACAGGGCACTTGAGGCAGAACAGGGGGAGGAAGAGAAGGACTTCCTTTCCTCACAAGGCCCCCTTTATGCAGATATCATGCCTGCAGGGACACAAAACACACAGGAGGAAGAGGAAGAGGAGGAGGATTGTGGCAGCATGGATGTAGATGATAGTATACAGCAGTCTTCAAGGGATTGTTGTCATTCCCCAGAAACCCCAGGAGTTGTACGTGGTTGGGGAGAGGTTGCTACTGCTGACAATGTCATCCTTAGTGACCCAGAGGACTCAGAAGCTCATGCCTCCTCCAACTTATGTTGCATGGGTTCTCTGATTCTGCAAAGCCTGCGAAAGGACCCGAGGATTCATACTATCAAGGAGAGGGATCATTACTGGTTGGCAACCCTTCTTGATCCATGTTACAAGGGTAAAGTTGCAGAGCTCATCCTGCCTTTGCAGAGGGAGCAAAGGATGAAACATCTTGAGAAGGCCTTGAAAAAATAGTTTTTGTACCACCTTTCCAGACACTGGGAGGTTAACATTCTCTGGACGTGTTTCTGAGGCATCGTTCAGCCAAAGGAGGAGTGGAGGAGAAGGCGGCCAGCTGACCGATGCCTTTAAACAGTTCTTTTGTCCTCAGCAGCACCCAGGCCTGTTAGGTTTAAGCAACCGTCGGCAGTGTCTCCATCATATGGTGCATTATTATCTAGGTGCAAGAGCAGACTTAGAGACCTTTCCAGCTCAGCATCCACTGGGTTACTGGGTCTTGAGGATGGACCACTGGCCAGAACTTGCTCAATATGCAATGGAGCTACTGGCCTGTCCTGCTTCTAGCGTGCTTTACAAACGGAGTGCTGCTGGAGGTTTTGTGACAGACAAAAGAGTGCATCTGTCCACAGACTCTGTTGACCAGCTGACTTTTATCAAAATGAATCAGTCCTGGATCAACAACAGCTATCAAGCCCCTGATGCTGATGTAACGGATTGAATTTGCTAAGGGTCTGCCATCCCTTGAAGACTGCATATGCTGCCCATCCTATTCCTCAACCTTGATTCTGCTAGCTTCCAACAATGTTTTTGGTTTAGGTCACTACCAACCCCCAAGGCATAATTTTTCTGCACTTGTATGACAGGTGCATACAATTTAAATGTCATATGTCATTTTTAACAGCAGACCCTGCCCCTGTGCCCGGTGCCCAGCAAGAGTAACTGTGAGGGGTTACGGTGTTCAGGCACCACCAATTCCAAAGGCCCAATTTCAGTTTCAGTTCCTGCCGATACTAACCTTCCAGGTCCCCATCACTTCAGCCGGTTTGCATAGCCACCACCCAACCTTGACCAGGTCAGATGACAGCACAGCGCCCCCACTAGATCACTGTTAAGAACACATAGAAAACTTGATCTTTGCCAATTTCAAATTGGTATGGAATTCTTACCAGCATGTGCCATTCCTGCACCCAGCAAGAGTAACTGTGAGGGGTTATGGTGTTCAGGCACTGTTATACCTGAAGGGTTTCACATGTACTGTTACTTTAAGGCTGGCTCCACCCAGGAGTGATAAAAAGGGTCAAGGGGCAGAGTGGCCATCTTAGAGACATGTAAGAGATGCATTGATATACAGAGCTGTCCTGTAATGCATGTTGGAGTGTACAGTGAGTCCTGAATAATCAACCGTTGTTCCAGACCAGAGTCCTGTGTCTCTCACAACACGAAGAATATAATAGGCACCACCAACACCAAAGGCCCAATTTCTGTTTCAGTTCCTGCCGATACTAACCTTCCAGGTCCCTATCACTCCAGCCGGTTTGCATAGCCACCACCCAACCTTGACCACGTCAGATGACAGCACAGCGCCCCCAGAAGATCACTGATAAGAACACATACAACACTTGATCTTTGCCAATTCCAAATTGGTATGGAATTCTTACCAGCAGGTCCCATTCCTGCACCCAGCAAGAGTAAATGCGAGGGGGTGTGGTGTTCAGGCACCACCAACAACCAAGGCCCAATTTCAGTTTCAGTTCCTGCCGATACTAACCTTCCAGGTCCCCATCACTTCAGCCAGTTTGCATAGCCGCCACCCAACCTTGGCCAGGTCAGATGACAGCACAGCGCCCCCACTAGATAGTACAGCTTTATGTCACTGGATTAGTAAGATTACTCCTTTCTTTTAGGATATTTGGACTTGTGTTTGCTGCCACTGATTGTAATCATTGGATTATTTCACTTATTTGTATAATAAATCGGAAGTCCCGAGTCATTATACAAATAAGTGAAATAATCAGTGGCAGCAAACACAAGTCCAAACATCTTATAAGATTGGAGTAATCTTACTAATCCAGTGACATATTGTGATAGCACATATGAGCTCAGCAGGTCCAAAATAGTATTGCCATCATATACAAATAAAAGTCCTAATTGTACATGATGCAATTCAATATGCTCACTAAAGGACAAATATGTTTAAAGAAATACAATTATATTATTGACATGATGCCTGCCATACCTGGGGGCGGAGGAGGGTAGGCGGAGCATTAGGCTGCAGTGCCACACTTATTAGCATTGGTGGCTGTCGGGCCAGTTGTATTAAGTGTGGACGGCGGCCTGCGGTCTGTCCGAATGTCCTGACCAGCTGGTATTATCATACTGGCAGGTAGCAGTGTGACCGCTTTATGGGGGTGCCAGACTTATTTACCTCCTGGACCCTGCCTTCTGGCCCAATTCGCCCCTTAAGACTGGCACCATACTAAAAGTGTAGTGCAAGGCGGCGAGGACCCTTTCCATGTGGGAGCCGGGAGTAGGCTGTTTTTTTTTTCGTGTGGGGTGCAGCTTGTTTGCTGCCCCCCTGCAAAGTGCTGCCCTAGGCCTGGGCCTTGTCAGCCTAGGCCAAGATACAGCACTGCTCGTGGGTAATGCTTATTTCTACAATAAGAATAAGTTTACTGACAGTTTATTATTTCAACATTTCTTATTATCAGATCCATTCAAATAAAAAGTTCACAGTCTACAATAATGCCATTAGTGTGTGGATTATAACGGTCATGACTTTTTATCAACTCCCCTCTCTCTCAGCATTCTCAATGACAATAGAGGTAAATATCACACTAAAAAAGACTACTAGGGGCAGGACCCCGATGTAAGGCTGCCGTTTTTGACAGTTACTGATCTATTTTTTTATTTTTCATTAGTGTGATATTTACCTCTATTGTCAAATTTGTTAATGCTAAGAGAGAGAGAGCGGAGTTGATAAAAAGTGGTGGTTGTTATAGTTCCACATACCAATGGCATTTATTGTTGTAGCCTGCGCATTTTTCCTATGAATTTAAATTAACAAATAAAACTGTTGTTGAAAATATTGTTTCTTCCTATTGCAATAAGCACAACCCACAAGTTTTAGGCCTGTAATGCTGCACAGTGCTCTGGGATGGTGGTCTGACTCTAAGAGACCTGTAATGATGCACAGTGCTGGATGGTGGTCTCAGGTCTGAGGGAAGGCCTGTATTGCACAGTGCCCTTGATGCCGGTGGTCATAGGAGGCCTTTATAATGCTGCACAGTGCTGGATGGTGGTCTCAGGTCTGAGGGATGGCCTGTAATGCACAATGCTCTCAATGCCGGTGGTCAGAGGAGGTCTGTAATGCACACACACCATGCTCTGGATGGACAGTGGTCACTGAGGAGAGGCCTGTAATGCACAGTTTTCTGGATGCCGGTGGTCTGAGGAGGCCTGTAATGCAGGCTGGGGATGGACAGTGGTCAGTCACTCTGAGGGGAGGCCTGTAATGTACAGCGCTCTTGATGGCAGTGTTCAGAGGGGCCTGTAATGCACACACATAGTGCTTTGGATGGACGGTGGTCAGTCACTCTGAGGGGAGCCCTTTAATGCACAGTGCTCTGGATGCCAGTGGTTAGAGGAGGCCTGTAATATTGGACAGTGCTGGATGGTGGTCTCAAGTCTGAGGGATGGCCTGTAATGCCAGGTGCCCTGGATGCCGGTGGTCAGAGGAAGCATGTAATGCTGCACAGTGCTGGATGGTGGTCTCAGGTCTGAGGGATGGCTTGTAATGCACAGTGCCCTGGATGCTGGTGGTCAGAGGAGGCCTATAATGCTGCACTGTGCTGCATGGTGGTCTCGGGACTGAGGGGTGGCCTGTAATGCACTGTGCCCTGGATGTCGGTGGTCAGAGGAGGCCTGTAATGCTGCACAGTGCTGGATGGTGGTCTTAGGTCTGAGGGATAGCCTGTAATGCACAGTACCCTGGATGCCAGTGGTCAGAGGAGACCTGTAATACTACACAGTGGTGGATGGTTGTCTCAGGTCTGAGGGATGGCCTGTAATGTACAGTGCCCTGTATGCCGGTGGTCAGAGGAGGCCTGTTGTAATGCTGCACAGTGCTGAATGGTGGTATCAGGTCTGGGGGATGGCCTGTAATGCACAATGCCCTGGGTGCCAGTGGTCAGAGGAGGCCTGTTGTAATGCTGCACAGTGCTAGATGGTGGTCTCAGGTCTGAGGGGTGGCCTGTAATGCACAGTGCCCTGGATGCTAGTGGTGAGAGGAGGCCTGTTGTAATGCTTCACAGTGCTGGATGGTGGTCTCAGGTCTGAGGGATGACCTACAATGCAATTCCCTGGATGCTAGTGGTGAGAGGAGGCCTGTTGTAATGCTGCACAGTGCTTGATGGTGGTGTCAGGTCTGAGGGATGACCTGCAATGCACAGTGCCCTGGATGCTAGTGGTGAGAGGAGGCCTGTTGTAATGCTGCACAGTGCTGGATGGTGGTCTCAGGTCTGAGGGATGGCCTGTAATGCACAACCGCTCTGAATGTCACTGCCAGTGTTTAGAGGAGGCCTGCAATGCACACACAGTGCTCTTGATGGATGGTGGTCTGAGGGGAAGCCTGAGGCCTGCTGTACACTACACACTCACAGTTGGTGCTCTGTCTGCTCTCTGCTCTGAACCCGGGCGGTCGTCTCGTGAGCCGGGACTCAGGAGTGGGACTCTTGTTGGGACTCAGGAAGCCTGGCTGTAATGCACAGTGTTGACTGGTCTCTGGCAGACAACACGGTGCACACAGACGCTTCCATGCTGAAAGTGGAAGCAGGCGGAGCTCCGTGAAAACCAGAAGTGAGTTCAGGAGGGTAAACATCCCTTCCTCACATTTTTGTTTTGTTTTCGTTAGTTAAGGAAAAATGATTTTATTTTTGTCATAGTTTTTGTCAGTGGATGAAAATGTGCTGTACTTTTCGTTTCGTTTCATTTTCATCACTGTAAAAATGCCGCTGATGAAAATTTTGACTAAGACGCTTTTGTTGATGAAATCAACACTGGTGACAGGTAAGAAAAGCAAACATTTTGTATGAGTAACATTTAACCACTTAAGCCTCGGAAGATTTTACCCCCTTCCTGACCAGGGGGTATTTTGCGATTCGGCACTGCGTGACTTTAACGGACAATTGCGCGGTCGTGCGACGCTGTACCTAAACTAATTTCACGTCCTTTTTTTCCCACAAACAGAGCTAACTTTTGGTGGTATTTGATCACCTGTGCGATTTTTTGATCATGCGCTATAAACAAAAAAAGACCGTCAAATTTGCAAAAATAACAATATTTTTCACATTTTTTTATATGAAATTCCCCCAAAAAAATGTAAAAATCTAAATTTTTTAACATTTTCGGCCAATTTGTTTTATGCTACATATGTTTGGTAAAAAAAAAAATCGCAAAAAGCGTATTTTGATTGGTTTGCACAAAAGTTATCGCGTTTACTAACAAAGGGAAAGATTTTTGTCATTTTTGTTGTTTTTTTTTTTAACGCGTAATGGCGGCGATTTTTTTTGCGGGACTGCGACATTGCGGCGGACAGATCGGACCCTTGACTGACATTTTTTACACTTTTGGGGTTACCAGTGACATTACTGCTATACATATGCAATGTTACTGTAAAAATACACTGGCAGTGAAGGGGTTAACTTTATTTGAGAGGGAGGGGCTGTGTGTGTCCCTAGGGGCGTGATTCTAACTGTGATTGGCTGTGGCTTGAAGTGTAGGAACAATGATCAACGGTCCTACATAGTAGAACCGTAAATTCACTGTTTCTACACAAGGGAGAATGACAGGCGGCTTGTTTACACTAGCCGCCTGCCTTTCTCCCGCTGTCACGGACGATCGTGAGTGAGCGGCGGACATCGGGTCCGCCGCTCACACGCGCGGGGGGGTCCGTGACCGCGCGGGTGCGCGCCTCCGGTGGCGCGCGCTCACTCCCCAGAGCCTCACAGGCTAGTGACGTACCGGTACGTCACTTTGCCTGTGAGGGGCTGACCGCCGCAGTATATGTACTTGCGGCGGTCGGCAAGTGGTTAACTTAACTTATTCTGTAATGTTCTGAGTTAAGCTTTGAG